>NC_058060.1:10103677-10436997 GCF_020085105.1 Siniperca chuatsi
ACACTGTGTTTCTTGTTATGCTGAGCTTAAGTACAGCCTCACAGAGCTGCTAGCATGGCTGTAGACTCTTATGCTGCATTCCAAATCACATACTTTTTACTTTTAGTACATACTGCAGCTGCCCTTACAAAATACGCACTGTTGCATGCAGTGTGCATACAATTGCGACAAACTACTTCGTCATAACATTGCGCCTTGAACTTTGACCCTCTTGCTCATACATCCGTCACAGTCCGTAGCGCGAAATTTGAAGTAAAACCGAAAAAGTATGCAATTTGGAACGGGTGCTACATCACTTAACGTTACCTTGGAGACATTCGCCGAGCTCGCCAGAGATGGAGGTCAACTTGGAGAGCTCTGCTGTTGTTACTTTGTTAAAACTTCATACATTGTACATTCTAACATGCAGAATTATATTAACAACAGTAAAATTACATATGCATTTCTCTGTCAATGTTATTTTCATATTTATGTCCTTTTGTTGTTGGTGGTTATCTTTCTGATTATTTTGTTCATTTAAACAATCCCTATTCCTATTATCGCTATCTATTCGACTGGTCACCAGTAGGCATGTTACCCCCATTCACACATAGCTCTCTGTTGCTCGCAGATGGTTTTCTGTTGTTGAATATATTTTCATGCAGAGATGCAGCTGCTGGCACTATGTTCTGTCTGCACAGGAAGGAGCCTTCCATTTAACTTAATGTTATTTGCAGTGTAACATACTTGCCAATTCTGTTGTGCAACAGTACATTTTTGCAAAACTTTATATGTGACAGTGTATAATCAGATCATTGCAGTCCTAATATGTAGTGTCTTTGTATCTCAAACTGTAAATAAACCATGCATGAAATCAAGTGGAGCTGCTCTAGCACCACTCTGTGTCGGCAGGATTGAGAATAGTTATGAAATTGTTGTACCAATATAAAACAGCTAACAGGCAGCATAAGATTTTACAGGAATTCAAATGAGGCTTTTGCCTAACAGTGGATCCCTTTATTTGTCTTGCTTCTGTCATCTCATCTTCTGTCAATGATGAGCAATCATCTGTCTGCGCTCTCTCAGCGGCTCAGTCAATATGACATATCTTCCGCTGCGCAGAGGATTGTGGGTCAGAAAAGCCAGAAAAGCATGCTGGCTTGCATACTGCAAAATGCGACAGAAGGACATCCTGATATTTTTGGTATAGTGCATTTGACATACTATGTACTGGGACATACTAAATCTTTTTCTGGCATACTAAATAATATGGTAGTATGGGTATTGGAACGCACCATTAGTCTTGTTGAAAGACAAATTAAACCAAAACTATCTGCATGGCCAGGTAGCACTTGAGGTAAATGAGAACACACTGTTTCATTATTATTATCTTTGTTATTAGTGGTGTTGGTAGTAGGCATAAGCTTGCAGAAGTTTTGGGTAATAACGTAGTCCTCAAAGCCGCATTTAGTGGATGAGCAGATGGTCCTAACGTTTCTTAGCCTGAATCTATACTACCTTAATCTACATAAGATAATGCCTGCAGCTCCAGCCTCATCAAACTAATTTTAGGTTGTGCCATCTTGTACCATTAAACCAAAATGCTTACTAGGAGGGATAGCAAATGGACGCGACAGGGAGCAAGTGAAAGCACAGAAAAGAACTGTTTCTTTACTTCGTTTAGGTCTGTTCTGTATTAAACCTCTTTTCCTTTGTGTTTCAATCCATCAGCCCCATACCACTGAAGTTAATGATGTGAACATAGCACACATAACAGCAGTGCCAGAGACAGCTGGAGAATCAGAAACTAGAAAGCTCTCAGTCAAGACATGGTGGGAAATCTAAACAAAATGTCGGCAATTAGAAAAAAAAGAATCTAATACTGTTACAACAGTGCAGAAATACTTTCAACAAAAGCATAATGTGTCTCATTTGAGTGTCTGGAATGTACAATATGCCCTGGGTATGTTTTCATATGCATGTAGGTGTTATTCTAAGCAGATTTCAGCGAGAAGGTGCACAGCCGAAAAACCATTTGGAACCAATGATGGAAATGATAGAAATTGGAAACAGATTACAAGCTCGTCTGGTCCGAGCAGCTCGTTCGAAGCCAACAGACACAGAAATTGGTATTTCTTTGTAGATGTAGAGTCCGGTGTATTGCAGCAGAGAGGTGTCATTGATTTGTTCGTTCAATATCATTCTACAAGGTGCTGTGTTAGAATCTTCAGTGTTTCATCCTCCGCCTGAATCCTCCTGTCCTTACAGAGGTGGTTTATTGCTGCAGAAATATGAAGATGGTCTATTCTGTGGTGTGAGGAGAAAGGCTCTCTGAATGGACCTGAGGGAGATTGGAAGATGGCTTTCATCTGTCACACTCTACATAGTGACAGTAACTATTCTATTTCTATACAACAACAAAAAACATGGCAAGGCTCTTTTCACCTCTTTGAAGGAATGACAGAGGATGTGGGAATGAATGGATGTGGGAGACATGAAAGGCTGACATATGATCAGACTGAACATAAAAAATTGGAAAGTAAAGTTGACATAAAATACATTTTAGATCCCAGGTATAGCTGATTCATATTCAAATAATTGTAGAGATAAGTTTAAGAAAAGTGTGTAAAAAAAACAAACAGTGTTTCTTGATCATTTGTAACTTTTTCATGTCAAACTGTCTTGTCACGACTGAGTGAGCTTGACTGTATTGAATGGTGACGGGTCAGGACCATGCATGCATGAACACGGGAATGAACAAGACAAGGATGCATGGAAACATCTTTTCAAATGTATTTATTGATTGACAGAGCGGAGCTTCCAAAGACAGACTAACAGAAAAATGATGCAGAGAGACATTCAGTGGAAAAATGGTATAAAAAGAATTGACATTTTTTTAAATGGGTGTCATCATAGTGCCTTCCCAAACATAATGACATGACTAAACAGGTCAACTGACCGTTCGCTGAGCACTGTCCACCATAGTTGCCATGCCTGCCAAGCTTTCTGTTCTCGCATGGGACGTATGAAGTTTATACGATAACGGTGGCAGATTTACCACTCAGAATTCCTATTATTTTTTTGAAACACTGGGTCTTTTATTTCAGACAGAAGTAAACAAAAGCTGGCTTCTCATTTCTAGCCAGTGACTGTACCTTTTTGTCTGCTGAAATGACAACTGCCGCTAGCAGATTTGATCAGCTTGCTAGCTAATTAAGCTAATGTTAACGCCATGAAATGCTTGAAAAAGCTGTTTCTAATGTTTCCAGCTGAAAGAGAACCCTGTAAAGGGTCTTAAGTCCTAGTATTTTAAGTATTATAAGGAAAAATGTAAGATAAGACTAATTTCATTCTAACAAAACTCTGTTTAGCTTCTTAGCTTACATACTTTGGACAAGACAGAGGTTAGATGTATGATTCATTGTTCGTATTTTCAAACATGCTTCACTTTTAAGGTTATAAGAGGCTTTGAGGATGAGGACTAACTGATGTGTGTGAATGTAATGCTTTTTCAGAAAACAAGTTTGGGGTTGCTTAAGTGTAAACTTCCCTCTATCCAGTAAAGAGCAGCACAGAGCTGCTAACGTTAGCCTAAACTTTGCATCCAAGACTGGCTTCCACAGAGAGGAAATACTACACAGTGGATGTGCTAGCCGTGGACAGGGTTTTTTTTTGTTGTTTTTTTTTTTAACATAACCCCAAAACCTAATGTAACCTAGTTAGTTAATAATGTGCTACTTGGCCTTGTAATGCTCAGTTACTACTATAGGTAGTAAGCTAGTTGGCCGGACACACTAATGATTATGTTAGTGCAAACAAACACACTATTCATTCCATTGCTTACACTTTGCTCTTGTGATTTTGGTTTTGAAAAAGCAAAAAAAAAAAAAAAAATTAAACACAGAGTATCGCTCTTACTACAGCCAGAAATCCAAAGCTTGATGGACCTGGGTTTTAGACAACAGTCAGTAAGCTGAAAAGGAGGTGCTGAGATGTCACACACATACAGTACACACATTAAATGCCATCAAACTAATGTAATGATCCAACAATCAGAATAGAAAGTGGCAAGAGGAGACTTTGGCAAGCATTGTTACAACGTTATCTCTGAATATGGATGACCCACTTGCCTCCCTGCTGCAAAACACAGTACAAGTAAACAACCATTAATCTCTCTGTGTGTCTTCTCTATATGTTTTAACCTTTTTCTTCCAGGCCAAGGCAGCAGCTTGACCCCTGCTGACCTTCAACAAGCTCCTTTAAGCTGATTCACTGTGCCGCGCTAATAACCACCACTAGGCTATATGGTCCTTAACCTAAGAGGGGCCATTAAGCAGTGCACTGTTAAGGACTCGGGTTAAATGAAAATGTATTACTTTGGTTCCCGTTGTAATCACTCAAGTTTTGAGCCAATGACAGCAGGAGGAGGAGGAGGACAAGGGCTGACAAAAATAGCACCATAGAAAAACAGCCCTCTGCCAGTGTAGGTCAATTTAGCACCAGTGTTTTAGCCTGGCAGTTGCAAAAGAGGCTGCTGGTCCCACAGGGTTTGTCCAGGCTCCAGTTGTGAGGTTGACATGCTTGCATAAACACAAGCACAGACCAGTAAGCATGCACAGGATCAAGATGCAGAAAGAGATACACTTATCATAAGCCAGACAGAGACCGAGACGCAGATACAGGCTGGCAAAGCAACATGATGTTTGTGGACCAACTTCTTTAACACCCACACTGCACTCTACTCAGAGCACGCTCACACATGCACACACAGATATACAAATAGAAGTAAAAGAAAGAGGCCTGACTGACTTTTTAACACTAAACTGCTTGTATTACTGCTGCAGGACTGGTACATACAGTGCACACATCTGTAAGGAACATAAGTAACACAAATAACACACGGACACAGACACACTCAAAGTCTGTATTTACAGCGATGGAGAGAGAACAGACAATGTGTAAGAGCCTCGGGAAAAAACACCAATCTAAACATAGCTGAGCATATAATGCCTTTGTCTAAAAGCAGAGAGGCAATTTCACCACTGAACAGTCCTGTGATGAGAACCAATGAAGTGTTATCCCTAAGAGTGTAATTTCATCATACACACACACACACACACACACACACACACACAGTGACCACAGTCAGTAAACTGGCTTGAACTACACCTTCTTTTTTGTCAGTAACTGTATGTCAAATGTGTCCCAGCAAAGCTAGAATAAACACTAGCGGGCTGTAGACGGCTCCTGTTTCACATTCAATCCGCAATAAATGCCAGCACTGTACCGCTGGGATCGTACATCTAAAGCACTGATTTTTATCATGCCACCCAAAAATACAGCAGCAGACTGCTGAGCTCTCAAGCCCAGATCAACACGTATACAGTTTTCTCTGAATCAAATGCTACTTTTTTTATTTTTCTTTCCTGTTGCTGGCTGAGTTTATCTCTGGAGCTGAGAGTTCACTGTAGTTTGGAGCCAGTATCCTTATGTACTGTATGTCGGCCCTCTGTCTGCACTGTTTGCTCTAGATTCAAGTTTCAAGTCCAACTGAAATCACATTTAGTTATCCTTTTTGTAGTCAAAAATAATGTTAACATGCTTTTTAAATGTGTTGTTCATAGACTTTTATTATTATTTAAAGGAAGAAAAAAGGTCTTTGGGGAAATATCAGAAATGCTCCTTTTCGTCTCAGCCGGCTGGAGGGGCGTGTCTGTGTCTGCTTGATTGACAGCAGTGTGCCGCTGTTACACCATAGGGAAAGAGGGACAAAGTAAACAAACCTGCGCTGTAGCTTACATGTACTTTGCAGACAGCCTTTTGTTAGAGGTATTGAAGAGTAAGGACCACACCAGCATCTAACTAAAGTGACATTTGCAGGTTTAATGTGCTGCAGCAGAGCAGCTAATTAGCTATCTAGCCTGCAAACTGACGTTAGCGGTGCACTTTTCCACGGTGAATGTTTGTTTGGTCGCTTGTTCAACAAACTAAGGTGCAGTACAAGACGTGTGTTCATGTTTGTAAGTCAGATAAGGAGTCTAGCAGAAAAGCTAATGTGGGTTAGTGTTCAAAGTCTTGCGATATTGGCTTTATTGAAATAACGTTTTCATCTACATAGATGGATACCGGAGCGGTATTCCGTCAAATGAATGCAAAGGACATTTGCAGAGCAGATACGTATGCTGTAGCAAATGAAGTATACTATTTAATTTTCGTTGGACTTATTACAAATCTAACCTTTTAAAGCTGCAAAAGGTAATATATATTTTTAGCCATGCTCGACAGCGGTAGACAAATGCAGGCTTCTTATTTATAGCCAGCAACTGTCAATTTTGCCAGCAGAAGTGGCAACTGTTTCTGGTAGATTTTATCAGCTAGCTAGCTAGCTAATTAAGCTAATGTTAGCTCCATGAGTTGGTTGAAAAAGCTGTATCTAGCTGTCTTTTTAATGTTGTTTTAATGTCTTTTTAATGTTTCCAGATGACTTAAGTGACTAAAGTGAGAGCTCTGTAAAAGAGGTCTTAAATATGCACCTGATTGCTACATATGTATTACCGTGCTAAAAACCAGAGGCTAAAGCTACATGCACAATTAGCATCCTCACTAGTTGATGATCCATGTGGAAGACATGTAAATAAAGAAACAACATTGTTCTTGTATTACAGTGTAGAGCTAGTTAGTCCTAGTGTCGTAAGTCTGATAAGGAATGCTAGCGGCATTGACTCTAGGGGTGGCAATGTTGGTCTGCTGGTTGGTCAACCACTTCAGACTACAATATATCACCTACTATTGGATGGATTGCCATGACATTTGGCACAGATATCTATGGTGCCCAGACGATAAATCCTAATAACTTTGGTGATCCCCTGACCTTTAGTCTACAATCGTCATCAGGTAACATTTAAATTTGTCCAGTACTTCCCATTAGCATGGTTGCGGCGCTAGCATGGCTGTAGACTGCAAATTGAGACAAGAAATGTCCTTTTTTCAAATTATTTTTTGATGTCATGATGTTCAATAAAGAAAAGGTTCATCATTAGATTACTTTTCTTGGCATCTTCCAGTAAATCATCATCAGATCAACAGGTTGGTACACATGAGTGCTTGACATGAACATTGGGTGTTCAAATTCCCTTCTTTTTCAAAGCTTCACAGGGGAGCTTCATCTTCCTGCCTGCATTCAAACCACCTGCTGTAGGGTGCACATCATCTAAGAGTTAGCGATAACAAATGACCATAAGCTCACAAACACAAGCAAACACTCAGCAGTGGGGAACACATATGTACAAACAGCACGGACTTGCATTGAACATACTGTACATACTATACATACAAGTTAAAAGAAGAGCAGAGAGCTTGAAGGCAGCTATTAATCATATATTGATCAATTTATTAATTCTGTCAGGACACATTTTCCTGTTGTCCCAAAGTCTTACACAAAGAAGTCATTGTGAGATGTCCAATTAGTTTTGACCAGAAAACAGGAAAGAAAGGAAAACCAGTATGTGATCATGAAAACAGACACACATCCAAAGACATACTGCTCGCCATGACAGCGAGGACACTAGATGTTTTCTAACAGTTGGTTTGTTGAGGCCAATTTGATTTCAATCACCCATCAGATCTCCCAAAAATTTCCCAAATGTACCACTTGAATCTTTTAAAGTTTTTTTCTTAGATTTAATTGTACCTGGAGGTAAGGGGAGGGGGGTTGGGTTACACTTAAAATGCACAAAAATAAATGCAAACAGTACTTTCAAGAGAAAACTTCCTCCTCAGCTTTTGAGGGGTTCCAAAGCCACGTTGAGCAGAACCGGCTGGATGTACAGTAAATGCTTGCATGCACGTTGACACAGGCACTGATGTTGACTTGGTGTCTCACTTTGTGGGTCCTCAGTCAGGAGACAAGAGCATTCTTGGAACTGTGAGCTCTCTCAAGCAAGGCAGTCACAGGATTCTTTTAAAAAATGGTCTGTCCATTCACAAATAACCATACAGAATGACCATTTTGGATGCACACTTTTTTAAACCGAGGGGAATATGGGCCAGGGACAAAAAAATAACATCAGCAAATCTAATGATAAGACTCTCAAGCTCATGATTAGCCTGATTTCCTTCGTATGGAAATGATAAAAGTAACAGCAACAAATATTTTAACACACAAAAATAGTGGCTTAACTCCAGAATCTTTCGACATCTTTTTACGATACAATAGATTACTCTCAATACAGGCTGACCCTACTGTATATTCTGTCCAGAATGGCTCAGCAAGCCAGTGCTGAGAATTCTGGGTAACGTAATGAAATCCAGAAAAAACAATCACAAGAAGCTTTCAATTAGCTTCTGTTACAAACAAACAAACAAAAATAAAAGCGGTATACAAATAAAAAACAAACAAATCCAAGAACAGCCAAACCAAGCACAAGTAGTATGATCTATAATTAAGGCGAGTTAAAATATTGCAGAATAATTTGGCCCCTGTGTCTCAAACAGACTGCCACAACAGTCAAAGCTCCCCGACTCTTAATCGCTGCAAGGATCCAGAGAAGGGAAGGAAGGATGGACTGAAATGAGAACCAAAAAATAGAAAGAAAAAGAAATCCAAAGAAATAAAATGTGATCCTCTTTGGAGAGAAATTGATTTTATTTGGTTTAGTTTGGTCTCTTCCTCAGCAACGTGTTAAAGGGAACAGTGAGGACCTCCTTTCTCAAAAGAGTTAAAATTAGAAATAAAAAAAGGAAAAACAAAAAGAAAAGGGATTGAAGATTGGTAATATGATGAACTTGTGTTTATCTGAGACTGTTTATTTTTTGAGTGCAGTATGAAGGGGGGGGGGCACTAAGATCAGAAAATAGAAAACTGTTGTTTAATCAACGACCTGATATGACAGATGACAATGCAGTGCCCTGTGGGAAGAGTGCGTGTCCCCCTGAAAAGTCTTCCTTCTGATTAAGAGCAGTTGGGCAAAGAAAAAAAAAGAGGAATGGGATAGGAAGTCAAGTTTCTGAGATACAAAGTGATGCAGACCCTCCTGTTTTTTGACTGGGACTGAAGGTCATTTCAGGCAAAGATCCCCCACAAACTGTTCCTCTGCTCCCCTGTTTGTTAAAAAGGCTGGGGGTTAGCGGAGTTGACTTTGAGTCCTGGGGTCACCTTATGTGTGAGGGGCTGCCGACAGGCTGTCTGGCTGTTTCTGCGGGTCTGAACGAAGGTCTCAGATCACCCAAAAGGAGGAGGCGTGGCTGTGTGTTTTCACTAAAGATGTCCAAAGTCCTCCTCTGTGAAAGTGGGGGCTGTCATCCTGTTTTCACCCGTCTCTTCTGCCACCCTCTCCCCACCTTCTCATCTCGTTCAGACGTTTCAGACCCATTCCTGCATGGAGCGTTTGCAGTACAGTATGTGGCGTGGCGTACCCTTCCTCTTGAACTGCACCACAGTGTAGATCAGCACCAGCAGGCACAGTGCGAGCACGCACGGGATGACGATGGCGATGGCCTTCACTGTGTTCGCCTCGTTGTCCAGCTCGATCACCACGTCCGAGTTGCCGTCATCGGCTGGCGGCCGGGCGGGGTCGATGGGCGTCAGCTCGCAGCCCATGAAGTCCTTGAGGATGGAACGCGGGTAGCCCGGCTCCACTCGGAGGAACTGGTTGTTGAACTTCCAGTACTCCTTACCCTTGTAGAAGTAGGTGAAACCTAAAGGCGGGAAACAAAGAAGAAACAGAAACTTGTAAGTACTTTGTTATCTGTAGTTTTTGAGGTGCTTGAACCAAAGAGCACAGGGAAACGCTGCTTTTCAGCCTGGTGTTAAGTTACTCTTTAAAAGTTTCATGACACAACAGTAAAAGTAGAGTTAGAGTACAGTTTAATAATATTCCATTAGAGTACAAGTAAAAGTCCTGCTTTCAAAACCATACTTAAGTAAAAGTCCCTAAGTCGTATTAGCAAAAATGTACTTAAAGTATCAAAAGTAAAAGTACTTATTACGCAGCAGATTGGCCCTTTTAAGAGCTATATGTTATATTATTTGAATATTATTACTGATGCATTAACATCTGCATTTTAGCAGCATTAGCAGCATTTTGTGAAGTAACTATGAACTAGTAAAATATTTTCCTGTGAAATGTAGTGGAGTAGAAGTATTAAGTCTTAAGAAAATGGAAATATGTTCAAGTATCGCAATATTTTACTTAAGTACAGTATTTGAGTAAATGTACTTAACATTACACTCCACCACTGATCTTAGTGTCAAAGCCATTTTGGTTCTTTTGGTTGCCAAAACACAATTCAATTATTTCTGGTAAACACCACAAAATATAATAAAATCACTTGACTGACTTTTTCTGGCAGACTGTCTTTACGGTTGTTCATTTGTCTGCCGAGTAGGGCAAAGTTCAGCTCACTTTCAATTCAGGGAGAGCATTTTCTTTCTAATTAAAAGAGTGAACAAACTTTGCCTTGGGACAGCTGCCTTTCCTAGCATCAGAAAAAAACAAAACAAGAAAACTGACTGAACTGAAAATGAAGTGACGGTAACCTGCCAGTACTGTAAAACAAGCGCACCTCAAACAATTGTGTCTGCTGCTCTGCTGTTGAGCCATTGTTTCCGTTTCAGCTCTATTGTTCAGCTGAGATGTCTCTGTCTGTCCCTCAGGACTAATTATATCTGGTCATAAAAGAGAGAACACACCCAACCAGGAGCCAAACCCCACAGCTAATATCACACAACAGCACAACAAATGTCATCGAGATCCAAGCTGCTGTGGTGCTTTTCAAATCACAAGAGTGAAAGGTTTAACGGGAATGTCTACTGTGTAAGTCTCCTTACACAGTGAGTCAGTGTTCATTCTGATGATGGGTTATTTCAGTAGGGAACACTTGTCCCTCTGTGTTTGTGTCGAGAGCAATGAAAATGGTGTCACAAGCAAAAAAAAAAGAATGTCTTCAGTCTTTATTACGCTATCAAACACATATACGTCCATTCCAGCAAACATTTTGACAATGAATAAATTGTAATATAACAATATCAAGTTTGAAAAAGGGCATAAAAAAATGACTTTTTCCTGTGCCATGATAATAGCTTATTGTAGAAGTGTTTATTTGGGTTGACACTAAACTTTGCTGCCTCCCGCGAGTCACTGTCCCTGAAATGCTTGTTGGGAAAATATATGCTGTGTAAAACTGAGCATGACAGCCTGGCTGAATTCTCAAGCCTTCCTCTTTCTCACTGGCCCCCTTTACACTTTGTTTCTTGCGATTTATTATTCATGCATACTCTTCTCGGGGAAAATAGGGGAGGAAATGCTCCAAATTTCCAGTCAGATGGCAAGATGGCTAGTGTAAAGGACAGGATTTCTTAAATTACTTGGTAGGTGAAGATTGTTTCTGGTGAGGAAGTGAAGAAGCACTAGGACGAAGCTTTAAAAGATTCATCTTGGAAGGAGAGGACGTGATCAAACAGCAGACAGACTTCTACAAAGGAAAAGGAAGACCTAAAAAATTAGTTGAATCTTTGTAGCCCCTTTGCATATGTCTTCTCGTATGAGTTTGAGAGACAAAAACTGGTTGAGTTTTTCTAGGAACTGTAATTACAACCAAGTTTTATGTTTTCTATATTTGTAAAAAAAAAACAAAAAAAAAAACAACCAAGTGTTTTGTTTTTAGCAAAGTCCTAGGTCATCTGAGAGCAGCATACCCAATTAAAAGTCCTATCTCTGAAAATAATTCATTATTTTTGGTGTTTATTAGTGTTTTTTATGTCCTGCAGACTGTGTGCCTACACAGCTTACATCTTACAACTAATTTATGAGCAGTAGGAAATCACAGAGGATCATTTTGGGAAAACCAAAAGACTGAGCCAGGAAGCAATTCGCTTAGCCAAATAATTAGCTTAGCATAAAGACTGGAAGCAGGGGGAAATAGCTAGCATGGCTCTTTCCAGAAAGCTCACAAATGAACACGTTGTATCTCTTACATTGTGTCTTTTACAGGCTATAACTATTTCTTGGCAAACAAGAGCAAGGAGCAGTAACTTCCTGGAGTCTTGTAGTGAAAGTAGCTACACTATGTAGTTCCCTCTAAAACCACAATTTCTGTTTTTGTACAGATTTAACAAATGTGATACAACTTGTTCATTAGAGATCTTTAGATTTGCTGGTAGGCTTATATTTTAACTGTACAGGCTAGTTATTTCCCCCTGCATCCAGTCTTTATGCTAAGCTACGCTAATTGCCTCATAGGCCTTAGCCTTATATTTAGCGTACAGACATAAGAGTGGTATCATCTAATTCTGGGCAAGAAAACCAATAAGAGTATTTCCAAAAATGTCAAGTTATTCCTTTATTTTAATTCCTTTAAAAGAAACACACACAGGTCTTCCATCAAAACTAATTCAGTTTGAATGAGGCTTATGAGAGACATAAATAGACAAGTAACTGACAAGTAGTTTGTTTCATTCAAGAAGCACAGCTGGGTCCTCAATGTAGTAGGCAATGAAACAAGCCAATCTACACACAACACCTTTCAAACTCTCATTAGAGTTCAGCTGAGTATTGTGATTAGCTGAAGAAATATAACCGCTCTTGGGAATTTTTTTCTTTCCAACCTGGCAGCAGCTTCTGCCACACTTTTCTCCTACATTTAACACAAATGATGTGTGATTTAGGGACAGAAAGATCCAGATGAAGCAATAGATAGATGGGGTTGCTGAACACAAACATACAGTAGTGTGACGAGCATGAACATTAAGAGAGGGAAAGAGAGGGGAGGGAGGACGAGAGGTGAGACAGCCTGAGCTATTGTGGGTTACAGCCAGGTCAACATCACCCTGGAGCCCCTACTCTGAATCGTGTTGCCTCACACACACTATCATCGGCAGCAGCAGTGCGATCTATTATGGCTGGTTATCTGGGTCAATGTTACGAGCGTGCCACTTGACACATTGTCTCTGCAAACAGCAAGCCCGCCAAATAAATGCTAGCCGACACATATACGAGCGGAAATACATGTGATGCACCCATCACCCCCCTGGACATCAATCCACCCTTCATGCTCCGATTGATGCTCGCTCCACCTGGCCTCACCGGCAGACACGCCCGGCTGCCACAGATCTGGCAGCAGATCCACGGCACAGATGGCCTGAGCGTTCAGCACCACCTGCCCTGCTTTTTCCAACCCAGGCCCAAGCCCACCTGGCATAATACATCCAATGGGAAAAGCCTTTTCCTTCTTCACACTATCTGACTGGCCAATGGGTGAGCTCTCTGAGAGTTATAAATCCCGCCTCCCCACCCTTGGCGAGGGCCAACTGGCTTAAACCGGAATGAGGGCCCAGCGGTGGTCTTGTCCTTTCTGCTTTCCACAATCCTGCTCCAAATGGGTCTTATGGCACACTGAGTGGGATGGACTGATTATGGAACATTCTGCTTGTGAAACAACACACACACACACACACAAAAAAAGAGAGGCATTTGTGGATAAACTGACCTCTTTTCAGCTTTCATTTGCTATACACAAACACTCTGTATCAATCTATTCCCCCTGATATTGTATGTATGGAAGCGTGCCACTCACCAAGACTCAGCGTAATAACTGGGGCAAATTTCAATCAATGCTACCGTGGTTTACCTCCCACATAGCGTGTGCCAGTGACCAGCTGAAATCAATGCTGCCTGGCACATGAACTGTGCTGTTATTGCCAAATCAGAGTATCGGGCAGGACAAAATGTACCGTTGGCTTTGTCGACGAAGGCCCCCTGTGGCGAATCAGGCACACCTCTCCACACTGTGATGGGCTTGGGATAGCCAGGATCCATGGTTCTCATTTCCTCATTGTAGCGCCAGTACCTAAACAGGAACAAATTATGAGCCGCAGGAAGACAAAGCAGGTACTGTATGTCTATGAATGCAGGAGTAAATAGGTCGAATTGACAACAGATGGTATTTTATGCTCATATCTTGTATCTTAATACCACATATCAGAATATCTTAGCCTCTGCTGCTTCGTCGCTTCGTAAGCAACGACCTTCAAGTCACCAGACATGTTAGACAGCGCTCTCCACTACCATCACCAAAACTCCAAATGAGGGAATATCATTTGGAAGAATGGTGTTCATCCCTCCACTAAATTTCCAAAGACTGTCAAGCAGCGCTGAAGCTGTTCTGGATGCTCACGGTCACCCAATACCTTACTAAGACATTTTAAGTCGAGTTTTCCTTTAAATTTGTCACAGATTTTTGTGTAGGCTGACTAAAATAGAAACTGCATAACTTCATTGGTCAAATTGTGACCTACCAAGGAACTGCAGATAAAAAATAGCTTTATGCTAGCTCTCATACAATACATGAAATGGTAACATTTATGTTTTTTTATTGTGCATGACACAAATGAATGAAATAAGTAATAACAATGATAATGACAATGAGACAATGATTCAGGAGCTATGATAAGCTGTATCTGCAGTTCTGTCACGAGTCAAGTGGGACTCTAATTTTTTTGGTATTTTTGGATAGTTGCAGTATCAAGGGCTTGCAGCTGCCAAATTTCTGAATTGTTGAAGTTTTTTAAAGGTTCCTTATTGTTCAGTGTTGTTCAACAGTGTTGCACCCACCTGTCCCCTTTAAAGAAGTAGGTCTTGGCCACATCCTCCCACCACACAGCCGTCTCGATGCTCTGGGCCGGCATGCCATGGCCAAACTGGGTGATGTCCTTGGGGTATCCAGTCTGCAACACTGTGTCCTTAAACACCCAGAACTGCTTCCCTGCACATCAAGAAAGAGAGGGGAAAATAAATTAGAAGGAGAAGGACAAGTAACAGCTGGGTTTACCCTCCAGGAGCGACACACAAGAAGGGCAGATTTACAAGACCAGATACAAGCCTTCTAACAAATGGTGGGCAATAACCTGTTGCTTTGTATTACTGTATCTGATGTTGATGTTTCCCTAATTTAAAATAGGACACAGACATGGTGACAAGTTCTCCTTGTCCTTGCTTAGAGGTACTCTGGGAACTTTTCAGTGCTGGTAAACTGAGCCTATAACTGCTCAGCTGACATAAAAAAGAAACAGTGACAACCCTTTGGAAAATTGGCGACCAAAGAGTCACATTAAAACATTTTTTAAAAGTTTCCTAGCCCCAAGGAGCCAGGCAGAAACCTGAACATTGTGACATTTATGGAAGGACTGTGATAATGTTGAGAATTTAAAAAACATGTATTGTGACTTTTCTCAGTTTAGTCCCTTTTCTTCTTTCTCTTTAAACCCTCCGTCCCTCCTTCCTGTGGAGTAATTAGGTTAAACAGCACGTTTCTGACACAGTGTGACCCCAGGAAGTGCTTTTCTTCATCACTGGTGAAGGTGCAGGGTGTACGAAGAGGAAGTGAGGGGTGGGTGGGTGGAAGAGAAGTGTGTTAGGATATCAAATATTTTGGCTTATCATTCTTTACTGACCCGTGTACACACATATCATACCCCTTTCCAACAATTTCATTTAATTAATCACTGGAATGTGACCTAAGGCTGTCAACATTCAATATTCCATGCTGGGGAAACAATATTCATCACAAATATCATGAATATGATAATATCTGTAAAATAGAAACACTTTTCTAAACAGTCTTTCGATAATCTCAGGACTGACAAAAATGAATGTGTCTCTTTCTAAACCCTTCAGGTAGAGGAGTTTTGTTGGTGTAAAGATGGAATCTAAGCAGAGAAAACATGAAAGGGAAAGCAAGGATGTTGTGTATGTGTTTGTCTGACTTTTGCAGATGAAGAAAACTAGTCGAGGATAAATATACAATATGCTACATACTTGTGTAACCAACTTTTTTAATAAATCGGGTTTAATATGACCTTTTTCTCTATTTAAATGCTGGATAAACCTTGACAGAGACAAAAAAATAAATACAATTTTTTTGGACAGTTTGATCAGAGCTGGAGCTGGATTCATACTCCTTCCTGGTGTCTGATTAAACACCAGTGTCTCTGACAGACCATGAGGTACTTTTGCAAGGTCAGCTTTAAGATGACCTGCACATTTTTCTTTAACAAATACAGGAAATGGGTGTAAAATAAAGCAGACATGATCCCAGCAACATTTGCACTCATTCTCTTGCTTCATAAAGGCCACACATCTGACATTTAACCTTAAAAAAGTATTTACACTATACGGCTGAGGTGAAGGAGGGAGATTTATAGATGGAAAGGAGGAAGGAACAGTAGGACAGAGTGTTGGCTGAATGTAAGCGGGAATGTAGTGGCCTCTTTTTGGAAAGGAAATTCCTGTCATTTCACCTCTTTTTCTTACAGTGCTCCACATATTCTGGGTCACTAGTCCTCTAACCCTGACACACACACAAACACACCACGTCCTGAGATTAATCCCCATCCCCAAAAAGAATGAGTTCAATTTGATTCCCCCCCAAATTAACAATAAAAACTAACTATCCCCTCTCTCTCAATGCTACATAAAATGGGATTCTCCTCCCTTTTTTAATCTTTTTTCAAAATTGGAGTTGACTTGCAAAGCCCTCCACATACAATTCTGGCTTCATCTTCAGAGCTGCGAGGGCTGCTTTGATGTAGTGGCGGCTCCGGCATCTGCTGCAGTGTAACGACTAATCCCCCGCTTGCCCTCAACAGTGTATGAAGAGTGTTATATAGGATGAAGATTTGTTCCAAAAAGACACCCCTCCTCTTTACGAAGGCCACACACAAAGTGTTCAGCCAAATGAAGCACACGTGCATTTGTGTACTGAAATTATTATGCACAATCATACGCACTCAGAGCAGAGTTCCCAATGTGACCCTGAGGTATAATTGCTTGACTTTTCCATGATTTTGTGTATGACCTAAATCTTTGTTACTGCTAAAGCAGTGCTCATGGGGCTCTAATAGCAGTGATACTTGTTACCTCAAAGTCTAGAGGGTGGTTTCCTTTTTTTAGCATTTACAAAAATCACAAACTCAAGAGTAAAAGTATGAGGGATGAATTAAACAGTGTGTTTGTCTTAACAGAAGCGGCAAATGTTAGCATGTCTGGCTAACTAGCTTACCTACAGTGGTTGTCTAGTTTTATTTCCAAAGGCAAGGAGCATATCGTTAGCTTACTACTTCATTATGTTGGATTATAGGTTACAGTACGTTACCTGTACCTGCTAGTATATCACAGTTTACGTTGACAGTAACGTTAGCAGCTCTGTCCTGCTCTTTATTTGGTTTGGGGAAGCTGAAACTCCAACAACTCCAGTCCATTTTTTTTTATCGTAAGCATCGAAAACATCCAAGGATTAGGTTAGAATGAGTAACATTTTAATTATATTTTTAGTCATAATACTGCACTATAATATTAGGACTGACTAGCTCTATCCTGCAATACACGAACAATGCTGCTCCTTATTCGACATGGATCATCAGCTGGTGAGGATGCAGACATTTTGCATGTGACATGTAGCTTTAGCCTAGTCTTTTAGCATTTTATATAGTATTTAGCCACCATATGTTAACTAAACCACCTGGGAACATTAATAAAGTCAGTTGCAGACTCAGTTTTCAACCACCTCATGGAGTTTTAGCATTAGCATTAGCTGACATTTGCTAGCTACAGATGATAAAATCTGCTAGCGTCAGTTGTTTCAGCCGACAAAATTCACAGTCCTCGGCTACAAATGAGAGGCCTTTTGTTTACATCTGTATGAAATCAGAGACCCATTGTTTGACTATTTTGAGTTGTAAATCTGCCACCGTTATCATTGTAATGGCCAAAATGAAAAGCTTGACAGATGTAGTAACTAACGGGGGCAGGGGGATATTTTACAGTTAAACTTGTAACTGCACTCTGGGGGACAAATTATGTAATGCTGACACTGTTTCAAATGTACCTCAAACATATCTTTGGCGTTTCTGTACTGAGAGTTCTTGTTCCATCTCATAATATACACGCTAACACTGATATAAGCTAATATCGGTACATATTGGCCAGGCCGATTTATTGGTCTAGCTTTAATGTAAAACAACATACTCTCAGACATGATGCAGATGTCTGCATGAGGTAAATGAAGCAAGCAGCTCTGTCTGTCCTCTGACACAAAAAGCACCAATCAAGCTCTGATTGGATCCTGCCTCACGGGTGGAAAATGCATATTGGCGTATAGATCTGCATAGGGTGCCTTTGTGTAACCCTGCTACTGCCAAAATTGTATTTGATTAATTCAATTTGAATTTATAGTGCAACCTCTTACCTTGTGATTTAGGCTAATCAAATAGTTAATTTTTTTACATATACAGCTTTTAAGTGTAATTTTTCAATCTGTCATCGAGCTGCGAATGATGATTCTGTAAAGACATTCAGTCTGATTAGTAAAGCTGACCATAGGTTTGATTCTACTGTTGCATATTATTTTCACACAATGAGTTGGATACACATTCTTGACTTGCATATCCAGTGTCTCAGGAGAATGGAAACAGTGAAACACTGACTCAAAATTGGCACAAAGCTGCAATGTAGGAATGAAGAACACATACTGAATCTATCTCTAATGTATATCAGTGATGTCTGCTTACTGACCTGCTCTGTGATGCCTTAACAGCACTAAGCTAATCAGTGTCTCAGCCATGCAAACTCAACTCTAAAGCCTCCATCTGTGCATTTATTTTAAGAGAATTCATTCAGAATTCATAAGACAAGGCGCTGTTAGAGGATATTCAAAACGGCTGGTTAGACAAGGACCTAGAGTGCTGCATTTTGTTTTCTGACCGACTTACTTCCTAATTTTTTACTCCGAATGGGGAGGCCTCCTGGGAAATCAGCTGTGCATGTTCAAATGAAAAATGGCATTCTGTTAGCATGAATTTTCTAAATTTGTGTGCAATCCTGTTGCTACCCAGCCCAGGAAAGAGGGCAGGGTGGAGGATAAAGCACCAAAATCAAACTTTCAGAGCTTGCGGCGCACATGGGACAAGTAGTCTGCATTTCCAGGAACTGTGTGGTGCTGAAAATAGAAATGGGTTTGAGTGAAGACTTGTAGTTTTTATCTCAGCAGACTTTCATTGCGTCCCTATGTCTCCCTTCATCATCACCCTCTCTCTCTGTCTGTCTCCCTCTCTTCCTCTCTGGAGTGTATGCAAATAGCAGTTTACAGGACTGCTACGTTTGTTTGCTGTTTCTTTTAAGTGGCTTTTCGGCTTTAGACATAATTAGCTTTAAATCTCCGTGTTTTGGGGCTAGCTTAGTCTAGATTTGAATATGCAGACAAATCTCTTCAGAAAGGTAAAAAATCAAAATCAGGGCTCATCAAACACTGATAGCAAGTATTGAATCTCTTTGGCACATGCTGTGACAGGGATTTATTGCGCATACTTATAATGTTTAGCTACAGTTGAAATTTAAACTAAAACATAACATTACCAACACCACTAAACTTAACACCAATATTATTAAAAGTAAAAACTGGTAGATTATGGCGGATTTTTCAACCAAGTGAGCAAAACATTGCTTTAATCTTCCACAGATTTACATTGAACTCACACACACAGATATGATCAAGGCAGTTCTTTGAGTGAGCACGGTAACATACAGCACTTATTAAAGATAAAAACCTTCTGTTTGAAAAAAAAGACAAGTGCATACAGTTTATACAAAAAGACAACATGACAGCCATGTACACACAACATATCAAGGAAGTTCCTGTGGATGAATAATGCACAAGATAGATAACATGAGAAGCAAATGTAAACCAGGATGGTACAGACACAATATTTGGACTGGATGAAGATAATCAAAGCTTTTTGATGTGTCTCTTTACACAGCGGCGTGCTGTGGCAACAGTGATGATGGTGGGGAAGCACGTGAGCTTACCTTTGAAGAAGACAAACTTGCCCTCGCTGTTCTCGTAGACGGCATCTATCTTGGGCGGCAGGCCCCGCCAGAAAACGCTGATGAGCATGGGGTACCCTGGCATTACCGAGTTATCTCTAACCCGCCAAAACCAGTGGTCCTGAAAGAGAGCAAAGGCCATTGTTAGGAAACAGAGAAAAGCTTGATCAAGGGCTAACATGACTCAAGGGGCACTCCATTGATTTTTTTGTCACAAGGAGTACTAGTCAGCCTGTGAAAACAGTCATAATGTCTTCTGTGGCCCTAAGGGAGTTGTCCAAAAAGGGTTTATTTTAGGAGGCAGGGAGGGTCAAATTAAAAAGCTACTAAGTTGCATTATGGGAAATGTAGAATCCTGTCTTGACCCATAATAGGGCCTCTGTTGCTTCAATTTTGATTATTGTTGTAACAAACTGTCCTGAACCAGGAAATAAATATATAATGAATTCTGCATATTGTAACACAGTTGGCGGTAAATAATAACATCTCATAGCGGTGAATTCAGGCCAGCTCCTTGCTTTCCCGCTCTTACAACAAAGCCTGCTGGTGATGATCAACTCCGGCTGCTGCTTTGATAGCCCTGATGCCTTTAAGATCCACATATACTTTCTCAGGTTGCCTGGAAAGCCCATGAGACGGTCGCTACGCACGAAGAACTTGAAGAACATACTGGGAAAACCATCAAGTAACGGGGGCAAAATGATAGCCAGGAGCTTTATGAGAAGCCAAGAGTTTCTTATTTCCTTGGGGGGGGAGGGGGTCATGAGCGCAGCCAAGTGGAAGGTGTGTCTTTTTGATGTTAGATGAAACTTGATGACAGAGGGAGCTGGGGGGAGACTCAGCTGTGAAAGCCATTAGGACTCAGCGAGATGTCCCACCCTTTGGCAATGAACGGCCAATTGCGTCTCCTGAACGCATTGAGTACTCAGGCCAAAACGCCTGACCTCATAGCGAGGGATGCAGAGACAGAGAGAGAGGAGACAACACATCATCACACCCTGCCTCATTCACAGTGAAAGCTAAATAAACAGCCCATTTATCAAACACTCTCTCCACTGCTCTCTTTCTCTCTCTCTGTCTAATCCAATTGTTTCTCTGGGACTCTCCTCTCTCCCTGGACTCTTCCTCCTCTGTCTTTTCATTTCCCCTTGTCTCTCATTCCTCCTTTCTTCCTCTCTCGCTCCATACCTACTGCCTCCATAGATTTCAATTGTTCAGCATTTTCTTCTGTACACGGCCCGGCCCAGTAATTGAAAACAGATCAAACTGTGAAATCCGACCCATTTGAATCCTTCTGACTTTATAAAAGAGAAAATGTTCTGTCTCCCGCCCTACCGTCCCACTCCCACTCTGAAAATAAAGCTCAGGCGAGCAGACTTCACTTGTAGAAAATTTCAGCTGGCACTTGGCAATTACGGGAACATCTAGAATAATCACAAGTTTAGTCTTAGCAGAAGTTGGAAATATTATACTTCAAATTGTTCATGTTCTCTGCTTTGAGAGAAAGGGCAGTGCAGGGTTTGTCACGCATACTGTCTCATGGTGTGTGTTAATATATGCAGAGCAATAAGCTTGAATTACCATGCGCTCTCTATAGGAATATAAATTCTGGACTGCTGGACGGCATTAACAAATTGTCCCTACCGATGAATTTTTGTCAGTGTCGAGGAAAGTTTGTGAAGCGGAACGCAAACTGCAGAAATTGCCCTGCCAACGACTACTGAGAGTTCTGAGAGCTCAGACTTAATACTGTACAACGCATCACTGTACTGCAGGAGATTTCAGGCCTGCTGACTTTACAAAACAACTTTTAGCTTCAGAACAGATAAATGATGGCGACCACTTTGCATTTAATTAATACTTAAATGAACAGGTATTTGTACTTAGGTCAAGTGATGAGAACATTACTGCATGGGTGCTCTACTGTAAGTTTGTTGTGAAAGATACCCATTATCTTTCCTAAACCCATTATGCAAACATAAAGGACACAGAAGGATTACTGAACGGGCCTACGGGGCCAGGCCCAGGGGACAAAGGGGTCAGGGGGCCCCTGGGCCTGAGCCTCTGTTTGAAGTGAGTACTAACATTTCTTATTGGGAAGTCAATCAAATGACTGAAAGAGACTCCAAATGACTACAAAGAGACCCAAAAGACCACAAAAGACGCAAACTGACTATAAAGAGATGCAAAACGGCCACAAAAATGTTTTGCACTTTTTAATCATACAGTATGATCTGTAGGCTCCTAAAACTGAAAGTCATTGATCTATTTCAGGTGAGCAATAACATTGTTATCCATTGCACACTGATTTTCTGTTATATGTACTCTCACATAGACCTTCCCAGTTACATACTGAATAAAAAAACATAATTTTGGTGTTTCACCAAATGACCTTCGATTTGATTTAGCAAAGTAAAATGACAAATAAGTGGCTTACAGCCTGGAACCCTATTTATTTCTTCTTCTTCTGCTTCTAAGAATTACACTTCAAAATGCCAAAAGAGTAAAACACTTTTATCAAGTGACTCACTAGAAGTAACCTTAACCCCAGGATTCCACCGGGCACAGCTGCATCACGATTCTGTTTTTTACGGAAGCCACGTCAAAGGATTTACCCGCTATCTGCTATATTGTTCATTTCTTCATTCAAAAATCCTTACATTTTCTTAGCAAAAAACAGATGTGATTTTAATGTTAAGGAATTAACACATGAAATAAACAACAATCTGTTTATAAATATATAAAAAGGGATAATATAATAAGAAATGTGCTGAAATGGAAAAAAACAACAAACAAGAGCAACTGCTACTGGCAGATGAGGTACATCAGAGAAAACATAAAAGGAGAATATAGCACCACAATGAGAAGTCTACACAATGAACATGCATGGAAAAAACTATATTCTTATCGTTTCCATCCGGGTCAACCATGGGCGAGCATCTGCTGCTGCCGTGTGTGGGTTTGTGTGTGAGTGAAAAGGTGAAAATATGACAGTGGTGTTAGGATGACAGTATTGCTGACCTCTCACTCGGTTAATGTGTCGCACGCACTTGCTTGGCTTGACTGAGAGCAGAATGCAGGTGTAAATAATTCAGAGGGATGAGGATTAGGGTTGAAGCCTGAGATCCCAGTATCTATCAGGAGTTTTTGCCATAATTGACTTTTTTTCACTGAGGAAAATAACTGCAGAAGGCTGGCTTTTTTTGGCATGTGTGCAGTTGTGTATTTGTGTGTTTTCTCATGTGCTGAAAGCTACCTCATAGACTGGAACAAGACTTCTCCAAACCACATTGTTGTAAATAATGAAGTATGACCTTGAAATTCAGTCACTACAGCAATAAGCGCTGGTTCAACTTTTCGTTTCTTTCCATTACTGTTCATTCTAATATTACAGCTTTACAGTTTATACCTGTGGCAAAATGTTCTAATCCAATAAATGTCAACAAAGCAGAGTGTAATATGCAGGCAGTTAAATCAGATATGTAAGCTTCCATCCCCCCAAAATTAGAGTGCAGAGGCGTGTTCAACAGGCGAAACATCAAGTGCAGAAGATAAAGTTACCACAAAACTTCCAAGAACAATGCACTTGTACCTTGAACCACTAAAACAACTGGATGAAATGCTAGCCAAAATGGCTGATGGGTAAATGCCCTTGCACGCAGTAACTACCTCACTACAAAACAGTGGTCACCCGCCATCAGAAATGTTTGTTTCATCTGTATTTCTACTGTAAAAAAATAAAAATAAAAAACATATTCAAATGAATATCAAAGAAGACAATAAAAACTTATTTTTGATCATCTACGACTCTGTGGTTAAAAACAAACAACTTATGGTGAAGAATGTGGGTTTCTCGAGAATATCATATATTCCTGGGAGCTGTGTCCACTACAAAGGAGATAAGCCCTGTATGCCCTATGTATCCTCTCCGCCTCCCTCATTTACACTCTGAGGGGAAAGCAAATTGTACAACATTATGGGAAATAGATACTTATTTGCCTTCTTGCTGAGAGGTAGAGGAGAAGATTGATACCACTCTTATGTCTTTATGGTAAATGTGAAGCTAGGGCCAGGAGACAGTAAGCTTAGCTTAGCATAAAGGCTGGAAGTGTGGGGAAACAGCTGGCCTGGTTTTACATTTATCTTAGTGTACAGATTAAACAAACAATAAATAATATGCTAATTAGTAACATTCGGAGGTGCTGGTAGGTGAACTTTGTTACCTTTGAACAGACAGAGGCTAGTTGTTTCCCCATGCTTCCAGCCTTTAAGCTAAGCTAAGCTAACTGTCTCCTGGCTCCATCTTATTTAGTGTATGTGCTATTGTTGTTGTTCTTTGTGTTTCTATCTCTGTGTAGGCTGTTTAAGAATCTTACAGCATCTGAAAAAGACACATTATCTAAATTGATGACCTTGATACTGTAATCAGCTACTTTTTTAAAGATATATTTGACTTCTTTAAAAGTCTGGTCAAAAATCGAATAGGTAGCATTAAAAAGTCTTCTACTGAGTCCTTTCAGACACCCTGCTATTGCAGGACTCTTTCCTCCCAGTTGTGGAAAGGAGAAAGATATTGAGAAGAGTGGACACCTCACTGGCCACTTGGACACTGTGTTCTCATTAATGGATGTCGGAATCAAAGCATGTCTCCAACATCAGTGGCCAAGTGGCCAATCCTGAACAGCAAGGCGCCCTCCGGCATCCCAGAATCCCCTGCTCTAAATCTGTCCACATCAAAGAAGGAAGGTCTCTCTGTGACTGTCAAGACCTTTGTGAGTGAACTTAGGACTAGTGCAGAGGAGGAGGGTCACAGGAGGGTGGCAGTTTGCTGTATTATAGGCTGTCTCAGGATGAGAGCTGGTCCATGGACCATTTTTTTCCTCTATTATACCTGGCTGTAGGCAGTGCAAGAGGCTCTGATTGCATCTATGCAATAGTCTGCAGTTACTAGAAACTTTTGAGCAGGCAAACCATGCATCATAATTAGGCACTATAAAATGAGAGCAGAGGTAAACTCGATAAAATGACTTTGAAGCGTTTAACCATTGATCCTAACAATGGATATACAACCATTCCCGAATAATTGCTTTCCAATATATGCATTCTTTTAAGCTTTTACATTAAAGTTGTAGTGAACTGTGGACCGTATAATGCCATTAACTGGCTTTAAATGGCTGTAAAGTATATGGAAGTCAATAGAAAAAACTCAACTTCTCTCTAGAAATAAAAAGGAACACAAGAAGTTGTCATCTCAGTAGCTGATGTCCCTTCTTGTAATGTGTGTCCGTGTGTTGATTTTGAAAATTATTGTTCAATTTAGAAAATATTAAGGCTTCAAGAGAAGTATGTTTTAGGGAACGTATGGCCTAAAACCCTAAAGCCCTGCTTGGATTTTCTGGCTCTACAAACTGACAAGATGGAGGTGAGCCATAAACTCAAATCCAGACTTCTAAACATCTGTTGGACGATGTCTGAGACTATATGTCCATATTTTAAACGTCTGTCGGACGATGTCTGAGACTATATGTCCATATTTTACTACACTTCGAGCCTGATGGAAAATGAGTAGACTCTTTGTAACTTGCTGTCTGGTCATTGTCTGACAGTATAAGTGATGAGGTCACAATGCAGTACATTTTTGGTACAGCAGGAGAAAACTGGTTGCATTAATGCAATTTTAAAAGTTCATGTACGTACACATGCACATTCACAAATGACTAATTCTATGTGTCCAATGGGATACCATATGGTTTGAGGGTTCATAGAAAGTTGAAGTGCCTGCAATCATAAAAGTGGTAGCTGTGTAATTTTAGTGAGGCATTTACTGGTGACACCGGATTTACACGGCCATACACAGTCATCTGCGAACCTTACACGACCCTCTGTCACCCCACTGTAGAGAAAAATGATCAACCGTAAAACTACCACCTTAACAAGCTTGACTCCTAACCTGCCTTTGTAGATTAACGTGCCTCGAATAAATCAGGCACTTCTCAGCACTGTTGGGAACACTACTGAGCTTAACCCTCAAAAAACAATATGTTTTGTGAATTTTACCTTATTACACCTACTGTACATCTGCAATAGTTGCAGTAGTTCTGTTAAGAAAACGTAGATAGTTCAGCTGTGAAAGCACATGTCTCAAGTTCTTGTCATTCTTTTTCTTGATATAATCAAAGCAGACAAACTACCATTTGTCATTCAGGTTTGCTTATTCAGCTGCAATCCAAAAATTTGAGGGTATAACAACAGAAGTATTAACCTTTGGCCTCCTTTATTGGTGACTGCAACATTATCACTGAAGTTAAAATGGCACTGCGCCGATTTTACCATGAAGTTCAGTTTACACGTCAAGGATTATTACTCAGCCTGTAAAAGAAACAGTTGTATGTCTTCCGTGGCTCTTAAAGAGCTTTCCTAAGTTTGGAATAATAACCCTGATGATGTCATCAGGGTCACATCGGCTTGGGCTTTAAAGCAAGCGTTACAAATTGGAGGTGTGGGGCTTGAAAGAAGTTGGCATTTAGGAGGCAGGGGGAGTCTAATTAAAGATGCTATTTGGTTGCATTATGGAAAGTGTAGGATCCAGCGTTTTCAAAGCTTGACCCATACTAAGGGCTAAAAGTCAGGATATATCTGCCTCTGCTGCACAGGTTTTGACCAATGTTGTGTGTCCCCCAACTTTATAGAAGTGCAAATTTTCAATTTGTTACACTACTTGTTATTGTATTACCTGACACTGATAATAACAATTTTTCAAGTCCTGCTGTAATATGGAATAAATCTACCTACATGACTGCATAAAACTGCATATGGAACAGTTTTTTCAGCCATTCTTGATGAGCTGCACTACTTTATTATTCTGAAAACTCTTAAAAAAATAGTTTTAAAACAATAACATCTGTCTCTTTGCATCGTCAAAAAACATTTTTTTAAAAGCCCTGTGGATGCAGAGGCCTGTCCTAGTACACATCATTAACATGACTAACTAAGAAAGCTCTCTGAGAGTCTAGCACAGGAAAAAAACTTTTGTTGAAACTTAGCATCCTATATATTGCAAATATCCAGGTAGACTGAGAAAACAAATTCTATTTCCATGTAAATAGTTGTGGAGGCAATCTACAAATCTGTAGACTTCAATATAGTTTTAAAGGCAGAAAAAAGCAAGCAGGAATAATCACATCCAAAGTTTTGACAGAAGTAATCTTCAGAGATGAGGCCTCTTCTGTAAACATACAAGTGTAATTGATCATGATGATACTGTTTTGTTTGCCTTATTTTCCCTTTTGGAAAACTAAAATGCTGACAATGTGGATCTAAATGGTCTTGTATTGCGAAAGCCTAATACAGGTCATAACTTTGGTAAGTAAGAGTAAACAAAAGCACATGATAAGATGAATCACTTTCAGTCAAAAAGTAATACTTTTGAACAGTATAAATGTAGCTTTTGCTTCGTAGAAAACCTCAGTGCTCCCGGTGTATTTCACCAGATAAACTCTTGTAAAGTCTTCTCTCTAAAGCCCCCTACATTACATTGCTGGACCACCTGTGGACCTCGGGGGCTGTGAGACTGCTGAGATCTCTGCTATAACGACTTGGCATCGACTTGACTCTGCTCTTCCAAAACAATCAAGTGGGAACGGTGAATATAGCCAAGCCGTGCAGGCCGAATAGACCTACAGCGTGAAGTAACCAAGAGGACAATCACTCAAGTAATCGAGTAGTAAGAAGAAATCACCCTTATAAATGACAGCAACAAGAGACAAAAACTCACATAAAACTAAAACAAGTAGTAAGCACAAGCTGGAAATCATTCCTCTTCTGTCAGCCATCATTTTAACCAGTTGTTAGTCTAATGCGTAGACCTTGGCATGCTCTAAAGGGAATATATCAAGCTCTGGAGTAATACAAACATCTCTAATTATGATTCCAGATCAACTGTTTTACAGTTGGGCAGCTTCATCTACCAGGAGAAAAGAAAGCATTAACATGATACCTCAGTCTTCTGGGGAAAAAATTGGCACAACACTCACTGAGAATCAAGAAATATTAGGACCACCTGCTCCTCCTGTGAAACGCACTTACAGAGCGAATCCAAGTCAAACCTGTGATCCCTTATTGATTTCACTTTACTAAACACATTTGATTCACTCACTGAGATGTGGCTTATGCAAAAGGCTGAGCAAATCATCATGAGTCATAATGTTACTGGTGGTCCTAATGATGTGAACACAGTGGATTTACAACTGCACATACATGTGTTCTGTAACAAATCATCTCTCTCTATCAGTCTTTCCCCTCCGCTCCTCTGTACCTTGGGAAAAATGTGAGCTGGTTGTACTTCTAAAGGCCAACAGTGAGAAACATTCATCACAGCCTTCAGAATGATGGAGCCAAAAGCCCTCGTCACATCAGTGGTGATGCCCACTTAAGCCAAGCAATTACTAGTATTCCTACTTATTGAGCTTGCGGTCATAAACTTCACGTTTAAATTTTTATTTTCATATCATACAGAATTCTACAATCTGGCTAATCTGGATTACAGACATGTCTGGTTATATCCTTTGCATGTTGTTTTTTTTTAAGTTACATCTGAATGTAGTACATACAGTATACTGCTCTACTGAAGATGCATACTGCCATACCTCATTTCCCCATTGCTTAGGGGTTAATTATGTACATTTACTTTACAGTATTAATTGGCAATCTGGCTGTAATAGGTGGAGAGTTTAAACAAAGAGGGGGAGCCATGAGGTTTATTTTTTCAAGAGTGACCCCCGGTGATTGGCCTTTAAAGAGTGCTTAGTAACTCACACAAGACTAAGGCAGTTTTTACTATACACTAAGCTAAAATTGTAGGAAAATTCATACTCAAGGATTCTAAAAACTTTTTTCTTTTGTACAAGAGTATATGTGCAATACAAAAGAAACAAGGGGTAATCCAGCATCCAGCCATTATATTTAGATTAATTCCAGCAAACTAAAAATGTTTGTTTTCACTTTCACACTCACTTGCTAAAACGCTGCTCTCTGGCCACAAAACATCACATCTCAGCAACTCAGGTATTATAGAAAATACTACTTGTAAGTGCATCCTGGTAGCCTGTGGTTAAAGTGCATAATAAAACTGCAGCGTTCCTTGTTCGATTCCAGCCAGGGGGGACCTTTATTTCAAGTCATAGCGCTCTATCTCTACAATGTCAACTGTCCCAAAAAAAAATGCTATTTTAAAAAAGCTATAAAACATAAAATGTTAATGTAAAGTCAAATAGTACGTGTAAGTATGAGAGTACATGACACTCGTTATATTTGGGGGTTTGAAAGTTTCAGAAATGTCTTATTCACAATACATAGAAGCAGTGTGAACAGTGGAAAGATACATTTCAGGTTTTGCTTTTACTATATGACGATATGTCAGATTAGATGAGGAACAACAGGAGATAAAGGCTCATTTTTCCTCCACGGGCATGGCACCAAAACAAAGAAATGCTTGTCTGATGCACGTTTCCAAGGAACCTAACATCAGTACAGTGATCAGATCAGAATACTTAAAAAATAAACCTTCCACAGAGACAGTTATCTGTCCGTCATCTAATGATTGTTGGACTGTCGCTGAAAAATGTATTGATTTTAGTCAATAAAAACAGGTTAGAGGTAAACAACATCAAAGTAATGTTTGATTAGTTATGACAAATAAAACTAGAGGGACTGGCATGCTCACACTACAGAAATGGTTTAAAATTATTTAAATGTAGTGCCAAGACAATTTGTTGGTGCACCAATGCACTCAAATTCAATTTCAAACCCACAGATACACTAGAGGTGTTTTAGAGCCCACTGGCCTTGTATCCTTCACTTCCTAAACTCATAAAAAAGGTTGGCTGATTGCTGAATGTCCTTTTTGTCTCCACAGTACCTCTGAGCACTGCCGAAATCCCATGATCCTCATCACTCCATCAGAGCAGGCTGCTGCCCTGGGAGTAATGAAGGGTGACAGGAGCTACTGCAGAAACCATGTGAAAGAGACTGGGGCTGTATTTAGACAATTGTAACAAGCAGATATTATTTCCACCAAAAAACAGACACAGCGTGAGCTTTGAGTCTAATTTTGGTTAAATACCTTCACAGGTAGCAGCTCCGGTCCCAAGCCAGATTTATTTATTCAAGTTTAAAGGACACACTCAGAGAAGGGGGGGCAGAAAGGACAGAAAGGGTTTTTCCCCAAGCTCCACAAGCTTCTTATTTAACCATTGAATACTATCTATTTATATCCCCAGAAAAATACAGTCACACACTCATAAAGCATCAGAGGCACTCTTTCTCCTTTCTGTGGTGAACACAGGAAAGCTTTGTGTTGCCCCAAGGTTTTTCACAGTTCCTTGCTGCATGTTGCCAAGGTCTTGTGCTCACAAGCTTAGACCAAGGATAAAGATGCATTAAGAAACATGTGTACTTTTTTCTCTTGCATGGGAATGAAAACTGGCTGGTTTTGTCGGGAGAAAGGAAAACTGTGCTGCACTGTGCACGGTATGGTGTTTCTTCTTAGTAAAATATTCATTTTGTCCATATTCCTGCTCAGCTGGCCCCAAGTAACCTGGAAAGAGCTCCTTTTAGACATAATAGCTCATTTAATTATGCAATAAAATACACAGGCCCTAATTTTAAGATAATTGAGGAGAGTCCACCATATTTCTACAAGCTATGACCACAGTGTCAAACTTTCCTCTCCCAACAATTCCAGCCAACGTTTCTACTAACGTGTAGGAAACTACAAAAAGCTCCAACCAAATAATGTATATTGCATCAAAGTGAGCCATTTCCATATTATGCACATACTGAACATGAAGCAGATTAGCAGAAAAGCTCCCATCGTCTGTATATTTAAGTAAGCCTCGAAGCTCTCTTGCAATTGTTTGTCCCCGTTGCCATAAAATATCTTAATCAGTAAGGACAGCCACTTTTTGAAGCCAGCCTGCTACCTTTTTTCTTTTCTTTATTAACCCTGAGTCAGTCCTCAACATCGAGTACTTGGAGCTCCTTTAAAATAGCTTCTATTGAGTTTTTATGTAAATGCATTTTAATGTGTCCTGTCTGGATGTGATATGTTGTTTTAATGTACCCTTTTAATAGCAGATTTCTGCACATGCAAGCAGAGACAAAAAAAAAAAAAAAAAGACAAAGTATTTTCTATTCTATTCCAAGCTCTCTCTCTCCACGGGGTGTTTTCAAACCTACAGGCCATTTTCATTCGTCTGAATCAAGGGATAAGTTGTTCTTTTGTTGCATGTATCAGCCGATTAAGTTATAGGTTATAGCCATAAATCTCGTGCAGAAAAGGACTCTCTTTAGGCATATATTGCTGGCTGGAAATATGGCATGAAACTACTCTTCCAACAAGGTCTCACAAGTTTGTTTGGCCTGCAAAGACTGATTGCTGTACTCTCACGCCGCAATGAGATCCAAGTTTGGGGTAAAACAGCTTCAGGGTTCAAAATGACTCCTCAAAACAAACAAAATGTGAAAATGCCCCGGGTCTGTTTTGATATTACAGACTCGACACTTACCTTGAAGACAAACATCTCTCTCCTCAGTATGGCGAGGGTGTTGAAGCCTCCATCGCAGATGTTGGGTTTAGCATTGGGGTGGGATGGTCTATCTCCTGGGGGCAGCCTCGGAGGTCGGGTCTGCCTGTCTGGCTTGCGGGGGTCTGAAGGAGGATGGGAGCGGGGAGGGGGCACCGTCGGCAAAGGCTTGGTGGGCTGGGGAAGCTTATCAGGAGGCCCTGGAGGAAGTCATAGAAAAATATCTCACCTATTGTGATACATATATCTGCAACACGTACCATTTGCAACAAAACATTCCACCTTTTTTTAAAACTAAATTTCTGGGGGCAAGTGGTTTAATTTGGACCACACCTTGTCATACCCAACTGAACAAAAATATACTGTGATGTTCTGAGCAATAAATAACTGTAAACACATAAATGCAGATCAATGAATGTGAAAGATATTAAACATGCATCTGAGTTATTCATAAGTTTAAACTCTTCTTCAGATACTGTATACAAATCTCTTAAAGGAATAGTTTCTTGACAGAGACATCTTGAAATATGCTTATTTGCTGAGTTAGATGAGAAGATTGATACCACTCTCATGTTTGTATGCTAAATATGAAGCTACAGCCAGCAGCTGGATAGCTTATCTTAGCACAAATACTGGAAACGGAGGGAAACAGTTAGCGTGGCTCTGCCCAAAGGTAACAAAGACAAGACTCCAGGAAGTCACTGATACCGGCCAAAAATTTGTCACGAACATAAAACCCCAACTTGTCGCTTTTACACTTTGGTTTATGTATGGATTAAACAAACAAGATATAAAGTGTTCATTAGCAAACTTTAGTGGTGCTGGTAAGAGGATTTTGTTACCTTTAGATAGGGCCAGGCTAGCTGTTCCTCCCTGTTTTCAGTCTAGCTAGTCTAGTCTATGCTAAGCTAAGCTAAGGTAACCAGCTGTTGAAAGAGAGTGGTATCCATCTTTTCATCTAACTCTCAACAAAGCGAATTAGCGTAATTGCCAAAATGTCTAACTATTCATTCAAAAGTGTATCGGGCAAAGTAGAAAGATTCAGATTCCAAAAATCTTAACTTCAGTCTCTCCTAATTGCCCTGAGTAGGGTGGGATGTTGTGAGCAGGAAAATATTATACGTGCAAAACCTAAAGATATTTAAGGACAACTGAACCACTTTCATTATTATGGTGCCAATTATAACTAACTGAAACCACAATGGCAAAAGAGGAAAGAAGTGAAGAGGATTTAGCACAAGGAGTTGAAGACAAACAAAAGGAACACATGAGAGACAAAGGAGAAGATAGAAAAACAAGATGAGGTCATGTGAAAATCAGTGGGTAGAGTTCAACACTGCCAAGTTCAGGGATTCAGCTCACCAAAGCATAACATGATATGTTAAGATGAATAAAACAGAAAATCAAAAGCATAAGGAATAAAAATGTATATACTGTAGAGATGAAAATAAAATTTCCTCCCAAATGGAGATCCAGACATGCCTCTGTGTCATTTCACATTCATGATTTACATGAGAGAAAGAGAGCGAGAGACACATAGAGGAAAAACAGAGAGAGGAGAGAGGCAGAGGGAGGGCAAGCGAGTGGGTTGTGTGTATGAATAATTGAACACATGACGACACAAGAATACCACTGTGTAACTGTGAAAACAAGGATATGAGTGGCTATGTGTTGATTGGGGCCAACATATGCAGGAATAGATGACTGCAATATGAAAGATGCAAATGTTACAAGCAACCCCCCAGTCATGAAAAGTGTCAATGCGTAATGTGACATATATATATATATATATATATATATACACATATATACATATATATATATATATATATATATATATATATATATATATATACACATATATACATATATATATATACACATATATATATATATATATATATATATATATATATATATATATATATATATATATATATATATATATATATATATACACATATATACATATATATATATACACATATATACATATATATATATATATAAAGATAATAAAGAAAGATAAACCATCAAACTAGTTGACACACTAGGATTAAGTCTAACTCTAATTTTAGCCACTAAACCACTACATTTGTTCCCAATAATCTGAAGATCTTGAGGTGATCCCACATGTTAGACTAGTGGTCCCCCATGGGCCATCAAGGCCCAGACAATCACTACAGCAGCTCATTTCACTGATTAGTACACTTTAAACCAAAGAACAGGAATCTAATCAGTGAACTCAGCTGGTGTGGTGATTGGCTACAGTGGAAATCTGCATACCCCTGGGCCTTAATGGAACATAGATTGAAACAAATAGTCTAGACTATGAACAAAGTTGTCTGGAGAGCCTTTCTGAGTGTCCTCAAAGAGTGTAATCCAAATTTGAATCCCTAGTATGGGTCAAGATCCAAAAACACTGGATCCTACAATTCCCATGATGCAACTCAATACATCTCCCTGCCTGCTAAATCAATCAAACTCCAGTCCCCAGTTTGAAACGCAGGCTTTCTGTTTTTTTGTCTGTTTGAAGTCTCTGAACCCAAGCTTAGAAAACCCTGATGACATCATCATTATTACTGTTATTTTCTCAGACTTGACAAAGTTCCTCCAGAGCTACAGAAGAAAGTATACAACTGTTTTCACAAGTTGAGTAGTACTCCCCGTGATGAGTAAACTGATATTTGTGTGTAAGACTCAACTAGACTCAACACTGAAGATGACTGGAGGAAATACGTCATACCAATTCTAAGCAGGTTTAGGTTCAGACAGTATTCATGCTAAATGCAGCATAATGTTGATTGTGCTGTTAATTTTCTCCCACAATGGTGGAAAAAACTACACCACCTTATGACTATGATATTTTATTTTTTTTCTCCTGAAGTTGGCTGCATTATCATGTACAGTAATGTGAGCGCTTTCTTTACTCGGCTGCATGTGTAAACAGGAAGTAGGCTATTCTCTTCAAAAGAGAGGGAAGTCATTATGTTCAAAGCTCAGTGAGAAAACAGTGATTGGGGAATTAAAAAATAAATTACGGACTACATGACAGTAACTCCACTTTTATATGTTTGTATATGATCTGTCTTTATTATGAATAATTACTTCCAGGCTGCTTAAACTTTTCATTCGTTTTTAAGCCAATAAATATCCAGTGAAGTTTAAGCTGTTAATTATTCAAGAGCAATTATGATGTGTTTGTAAAAGGGAATATAAATGATCTGAGGAATAAATGCAACTGTAGCATGACCTTAGCACTAAGGTGAGAAACAGCAACAGTAAAGCTAGATGTCCAAAACTGTAACAGTGAATCGATCCTCAACATCAAGCTCATCCTCCACCTGTCAGACCTTTTCTTCCCACAATTCACTGCGTGGCTCCCACTGACTGCGACACAAAGTCCTAAATTCAACATCTCCTTCCCATTTATAGTCCTACGCCACTTCTCGGTGCAATGCTCTTACTCTTAAGCTTCTTCTACACCTCACACATCATTCTCTTCACATCTCACCAATACCTCTCTACCTTTATGGAAACTCATTCACATTTTTTCCCCCATTCAACCTTAATGTTGCCACATTCTAATTCATCTAAACTGTGCAGCTCCCACCTTTGTCAATGTTTAGCCTCCACATCTAGTATCACTGTTGCCACGAGGAAGAAAAGGAGGCCAACTGCTGCTGGGAAAAAAACGAGACAGAGAGGAGCTGCCAGAGAGGAGCTGCCATCACTTGTCCTGCCCTTCAACTCCTGGTAACAGAGAGGAGGGAGGGGCAGCAGCGGCGAGGAATTAAACACGAGAGGGATGAGGAGAGATTTGATCGTTTGCCCAGGTCTGTCACTCCCAGAGGGACGTGCCCTGACCATGTAAGCAGATGGCAGGTTCTTTTGTTTGTGTGTGTGTGTGTGTGTGTGTGTGTGTGTGTGTGTGTGCATCCATTCATGTGACAGACCAGAGTCATCTCAGTGGAGTGTGACTGCTTTACAGCCTCGACAGATGTAAGGGACAATGCTGCCACTTCCCACCAAGTTGATTCTTGACTTACAGTAGATGTCAAACTGAGCTTGAGACGACAACGTGAACATTCATATACATTTGAAATTTTAAGATTCAGAACTTTAAAAATGACGGGTTCCTCCACAACACATTAAACCCAATGGAACAACACACGTCTAGATGGATGTCTTAGCAAGGTCTGTCCTAATGTACTACTAATTCAACTCAGAGTGTAAAAATGAAGACTACACTGATGCTTACATTGACGTTACCGTCAAATTGAATTTCACACTTCTGATACACCCGCCCCAGAGCTACAGTATATCAGCTTTATGAGAAGACAAAGCACTGCAATCAGCATCTGTCAACTCAAAATGTGTGTAAATGAGCTATATGTAGGTGCTCTGCTGATGAAGCTCTCACCTCCTGTGAGGTTAAATGTAGGCCTTAATCTTAGATCTGTGCTTTATCTGGTTATCAGAGTGATCTTATACTATAACTGGGTTAGAATGACACAGAAAATCCCACTATTCCAGTTATGAGAAACCCAGTTATGATGCCTAACTTGAGGCTCTGTCACACCAGCATTTAATCAAATTTTGGTGTGAAATCAATTTATTTCAATTGAATCACAACAATTAGTGGATTTGCTTGCAGGGGCAAAGTAAACGTGATTTTTGTTTTGTCAAGTTCAACACAAGCAAACCGTCTTGACATTGCTGTCTTTTGAGGGAGCAGAGAGCTAAAATGGAGGAAGCTATTGTAGCTTATTAGCTGCGTCGCACAATCCACTTTTAATTAACCTCCTCAACTGCTTGCCAGCTACAGTAGATCTCCAGCTAGGCCTGCAAGTAGTCACTATGTCGCCAAGCTTCAACGACATGTTTCACAAAGATACGGGGATACATTTTGCTGTGTGACTTTCCAGTCTGCCAGTATTCTGGCAAGTTACTATGATTCCTTAGATTCCTAAGAGTTTAAAGTTTTACAGACTGTAACAGGAGGATGGTCACAGGGCACATTTGGGGTCATTAGGTCCTTCCAGTGTATTCAAAAATCATGTAAACAGATAAAACTGATTAAGACCTTAACTAGGTAGTTACTCTGTACATCTAATTGAAGCCAAGAGGCCTTACCATAAATCTTCTGGATGCCCAGCAGATCGTCCATGGGCAGTTTAAAGTTGTCAGTGTCCATGTATTGGTAGAAAGGAGCCATGATGGCCGTAGGATCGTTGGAGTGTTCGAGGCCCAGCGCGTGGCCGAGCTCGTGGACCGCTACCAAGAACAAATCGTTACCTAGAAACAGAAAGAGAGAGGAGGGACAGAGAAAAAGTTAGAGCAGTCTGTCATTGCTGTGCTCAACAGTAAACGTGTTTGCAGCATTGTATGTCTCCCACAAGTTGCACCTGTTGTGGTTGGCAGTGCCAGTGTAGTTCCTTCAAAATAAAGCCAAGTTTTGTACTGACCGATTTAAATAAACAACAGCCTTTAAGGGAAAAGTTTTGGGTTAGTTAGAAACAAAATAGTCCATGAACAGTCCTTGCAACAATATGTATCCAAACAAATGTGAATGTGTGTGTATGAGCATAGATAATCCCCTATTTATGCACCAAATGAGTGGATTATGTAGCGAGCCACAGACACATATTACACAGAAACACAGACATGTACACATGCACACATACATCCATACACACACACTCCCCCTCACAGACCATAGAAAACCCTGTGCTTTGTAATTAGTCTCAGGCTGTGGTAAGCCGATGACTACACTGGGTTGACCTTTTGACTCAGAAACACTGTGGCAGATAGCCAAGGCCCAAACCAATCCCAACTGTATTAGATTTGGATATTTGGGATTTAAAGCCGCTCCTCCATGTCCCATTCAAGTTCCTCAACTTACGTCACTAGCAACCAAAACAACAACAAAAAATACTCCTCCTCAACCTTCTCTCTGATGTTTTGCCAATATGTTGAATCCCACCCTTAAAGAAACTCATCATTGTTGAGAAACTCATTGGTATTCAATTAGAGTTAGACTGCTATGTCTTATTAGAATTTATAATGGTACACTGGCTGTCTGTGGGAGCTTTTAACCTGATTCCAAAGAGACATCTAATGCCGCAAAATAAATGTCACTACTTTACTTCAAAGGAGAGCATTTTTCCACCCTATCATAATTAAAATGTTATGACAGGGATCTTTTGGCATTAAAAATCATACATTTCAAGACACTAAATATTGGTAAGAAATAGAGCTTTTTGAATAGGAGTTTGGAATTGGGCAGGTCATACATTTTGCACAAGATCTAAAATTCTCGGTTTCAAGGTTGACCCTCCGATGCTCTCCCTGCTGCCATCTCTCTTCACTTTTACCTTTCTTGGTCTTTCTTATCACACAGAGAGACTCGACAGGAATGAAAAAGAGCATCACTTATTTATTGCGATTCCTACTAAAGTGAGGCACTTATCTGCTGCAAGTCTGTCACATGAATAACGCATCAGCAGATACAAACAGTGATTCAGATCACTTCTTAGCAGGTACAGTATAACGCTTAAGAATTTACGGACCAGACTACCACAGAGAAATGGCTTAATTGGAACCTCGTGAAGGATATTTGACTGTATAAATGTCAGTTTATAGGGCTGATGTAAAGCCCTCTTTTGCACTGGTGTAAATGGACAGACAGCATTAATATCCAGGATTTTGCTGAAAAAGCTCTACTATCCAGCCAAATTCTTCCAATAAAAATAGATGGCTTGTAAAATTTGTACTCAGTACAGAAACTGAGGCAAAATTTATGCAAGCTTGTAATATTAAAGTGTCTGGAGATAGTGTTTATAGTGAATAAAGAGAGAAGAGAGAAACGGCTCAGTGATCAGGAATCACTTGTGGCAGAAACAGGGTCACACTCCTTTGCAGCTGAAGACCCTTCTTCGGCCCATTTCCTATGATGGCAGTGGGAGCAGAGTAGTTAAAGTGTTCAGTGAAGCAGTTTTAAACATTGAAATTGTATTGTCGAAAGTTTTTTTCTTATGGTAGATGTATTGACAGTGTAAAGGATTATCAACACAATCAACTACAGAAGCATTTCCTGAAGAAAATGCGTGTGATTGCTGAGTGCGCTGATGCTGACTGGCATGGATTTTGAATGACTTTATAATCATATGAAAACTCATTTACCTTAACGTATTGGCTGAGTTATAGATGTAATGGGAGTGAATGGATGATTTAAAACACTTCTGCATTAGGCTTTAATGCATTACAGTATATAACTCATAAACTACACGTGTCCTCATAATGAACTTATTTACAGTTGATCAGTATGCAGAAGTGAGCATTTTGAGATTTGAATTTAAATTTGAGTTTCTATGTATACAGGTGCTGAGTTATACGTACAATAGGGCTAAATGGGCCTCTATAGACTTTGATGCACTATACAATTAATTCATCCATCCATCATCTATAGCCGCTTATCCTTTGGAGGGTTGCGGGCGGCCTATGAACTGGCTGGAGCTGACAATAAGCGAGAGGCGGGGTAGACCCTGGACAGCTCACCAGTTCATCACAGGGCTGACACATTGAGACAAACACGCTCACATTCACACCTACGGGCAATTTAGACCCATTAACCTTGCACGTCTTTGGACTGTGGGAGGAAGCTGGAGCACCCGGAGGAAAACCACGCAGAACATGCAAACTCCACACAGAAAGGTCCCAACCCCAGCCACAGAAAGGCCCTAGCTGCCTGGCGGGTTAGAACCCAGAACCCTCTTGCTGTGAGGCGACAGTGCTAACCACTGATTTCCTACAGCATACAGGTGCTGTGTTATACTGTATTACAATAGGACTGAATGGGCCTCCATTTACTTTAATGCGTTATATAACTAATAATAACTTTTACGATTTGACATATGAATCATTTTGGTAACACTTAAAACTTTAGGAGTAACTGCTTGTCAAATATTTCGTTAAAAAACATGTTTTTAAAGGAATAACTCACTAAATATGCAAATGTAAGCCACTTTTATTTTTAAAAAGAAGAAAAATTACGCACATATTGATATATGAACGGTATATGAAGCATACATTTTTTGTGCTAAAGTACATGCTATTAAAGCTCTTCATTTACAGACAAATGCAAGAACACCAGAGCTGTAACAGTGCAGGTCCTGATACTACAGATGCTCTGGTCAGATCAGCTGTATGAGTAAAGGGAAGGACTGTCTGTCTTTTTCCATCTTCATTCCTCAATCTTGAGTCTGTCTTTTTGCCTCCTGGGGCCATTTGAGGTCAGTGTTGTCACTTTGTTTCGGTTGCTTATGTAAGTCACGCTGTGGTAGACAGGGAGGTCCTGTTGGCCCCGGGGCTATAAACAAAGCCGAGGCAGTTTGTACTGCCTGGCTAATTATCAGCTGGAAGGTATACAGAGCCTACACAGGGGATGGTAGAGTGTACAAAAAGACGGGGGAGGGTATGAGGCAGAAAGCGAAGGATGAAAGAGACAAAGAGGTAATGCGAGGGGATAGTATACAGGAGGAGAAAAGAAGCGAGATGAAGGCGAGAGAAAAAGTTATGGGAGGGAGGAAGAGATGAGTGGGAGACAAAGATTCGACATAAATACAGAGATAAAAAAGGTGAGGTAAAGTGAGGAGAAAGGGCGTTTGGAGTGATAGCTGCATGAGGAAAAGAAAAAAAAAACAGGATGATGAAGAGAAGGGGAAAAAACTGAGGCGAGGAAAACGATAAGGCTTGGGACTATTTGTTATCTTGCAAGATGTTCCAATGTTCCTGCAATCACAGAAGAGATGATGAATTATACAACTGTAACCTTTGACCTTGGCATTTGTAACATCACCCTCCTGTCAGCGGCTGTATCTCAGCCCCAAACACAAAACATTAAGCAGAAAATAGAGGGAGAGGGGCTTCGACAGCAGGATATAGTTGAAGAAAACAATACCAGGAGATGAAATACATTGCAAAGCTATGTAGGGCTTGTGTGATAACCCATTGAGGGCAGCAGTTTGTTTGTTTGACAGCGAGTCCTGTATTTTCACCACACTGATTCATCATTCATCATCTGTGCCATCCACTGGTTTGGGCAAGAATTTTGCATAAAATAACTAATTCCAAGCAACTATTTAAAGCATAACAGCTACATTTGAAGTAACAAAGCACAAACATTCCAGTACTGTTAAATAATTTTAAAGTTTTTTTCCCCATATTAAGTGGGCAGTGATCATAGTGGAAGCCCGCGGCAGCAGCAGTCTTGCTGACACTCTCCTCAGGATAGGTCAAGGTTGCTGCTAATGAGATAGTGTAGCCGAGAAGGAGAAAAAAACCCCAAGAAAAATAAAGAAGGGAAGACAGAGTGGAAGAGGTGGAGGAGGAGAGTTACTGGAGATTTATGATCAGACGTACCTCGTTCTGTCTTTCCCCACAGGGTTGCAGGAAAGTAAACAGGGGTTGTGATTAGAAACCAGAAGCCTCTACCTGCTCCTTCTCCATAATTTACCGGCTCCCTGCACATGTCACTGCTGCCACAGCCCATCTGCTGGCTGGGAGCACACGTGACATGGGAATACCAGGTTTGAGACATAAACACACAGAGATAAACACACACTGGCTCACAAATCAGTCATGGGGCCCTGGACACCACTGTTCAATTGCAGTAATAGCTCAGGTTGTCAGCGCAGGCCCCCAGGAGCCAGTAACCCTCTCTGCTTCCTTACTGTTTAACTAAGCGCCCATAGTTCACTCAACACATGGCATTTGATGTCAGCGACAAGCGTGGGGGAGCAGTAGGCTTTCCACTTGTTGGCTTCTCTATTCTTCAAACCCTTATGCAAGTTTTCCCCTCAGCTTTCGGATGTTCATTATCACTTAGACAAATTACCAGCACTAACAAGGGACCAATTTTTTCTCTCCAGTCAGGAAGGCTTTCGAAAACACAACAACTCCTGCGACGTTAATACCATATCAACATCCTGAACTAGCGAAAGCCCGCAAACAAAGCTATAACAACCCTCACTCTCTAATTGTACAGACGAGGATGCCCAGCAGAGACTGACAATTTCTAACTCCTCCACCCTTTCTTTAGAAAACACAGCTGCAACTTTTACTGCTGTAATCTCGTTGCTGTTGTTTTGCCGTCCAAGTCTATGCAAGCATAAGCACTCTCTTTGTCCCAGAGGACCTCGAATGTTTCCCATTGTTCAGCTCCCACAACTCCATGAGTGGCTGACACTGCACTTTCAGGAACGCTCTTGGAAAAACTTACCGAAACAGTGGCGCACGGTAAAGTAGATGGAATTAACACCTTTTTGGGCAGTAGGGCAGTAGTTCCCAACTTTTTTTGTCTAATGTTCCCCCACAGCCCTGTTGGATGTATTAAGTACCCCTTTTCAATCATGTCATGTTCCAAATGTGTTCATTTAAATTGATATTAAACTGGATAGTATTTAACACTATTAATTACATAAAAGTGGATAAGGTTTTAAGAACTTTTGAATACAATTGAACTGTCAATCTTAGGTCTGTTTGGTCAAGTTTGCATTTGTACTACTACCACTTGAGACGTTGGATGTTTCAATTATTTACCCATTACTTTTAACTAACTAATTCAACTGTTTAGCCATTAGGCTACATTTAGCTAAATATTTCAACTGTTTATCCAATACTTTAAGCTAACTATTTCAACTATTAGATATTATAATAATGTATCCATTACTTTTACTTAACTATCTGAACTGTTTATTCCTTACTTTAGCTATCTACTTCAGCCATTTATCCATTACTTTTAGCTAAGTGCTTAGACTCTGCTCGCTTGTTAACTAGTTTTCATGCACTCTCAACTGCAACATATAGGGCTAGTGTTCAGGTGTTACAACTGACACAATAAATGGATATATATTCTTTTAAATAATTTTTTTTTGTACCCACTGGGGTACAAGTACTCCTTGTTGGGAATCACTCATGTAGGGTAAAATATCTCACTAGCCTCCATACTGCACACATGAAGTCCACGAATCTGTGTGTACAAAGAGAAAACAATCTTATTTTACGGTAGCTTCAATAAAAATATTTAATTTGTGTCAAAGTACTGTTCATGCAGAACCTCAGTTACATTGAATAGAAGGGGTGGGCCACCTGATCAGAACTGATCTAAAACAATTGAAACGTGAAAAGTGCTTGACCAGCTTTAATCCAAAAATTGGCATTGGTTTTCAAAAAGCTAAAATGCGAAATAAGCTGGTGATACTGCTGTTAGGTATTTTACTGTCCCTGACACTGGCTGAGTGCTCAACAGTGGAGAGCAGGAAAAGGAAAAGGAAGCCACTAGCCGGGGTGAAGTTCACAATACTGACATTGGTTGTTGTTTCTCAGAACTGGTACAGCCTTGACCCTTAAGGAAGCTGGAGATATGTGAAGTCAGAAGGAAAAGCTGTCCAGAGAGGCAGCAGAGACAGTGAAACAGAGTGCGAGTAAATGAGAGCACAGGCCGTCCAGGAGTGCTGTGCTATACTGACAAGCTGCCAGAGAATCTCAGCACAGTGGTTCAGTGCCTGGCTCAGGGGGCCCCGGGCACACAGAGCTCTGCTGGCTGTCAAACCAGAGCTGTGTGCCTGACTTGACAGAGTGACCATTGTGAAGAATGCAGCCAAAGTACAATGGCTGCATTCTGCTCACTTCACTTTCACACTCTCTCTGCTTCCAACATACCCTCACAGGACAAAACAGAAACACACAGCGTGCCACTTGGTGCATTTCACCAAATCAGCTTGCAGTACTACAAATATGAACACCAAGGTTTTTGGATATAAAATTCCAGAAATTTCCATAACCAAGTTGGAGTGAAAATGTCATTCCTGTCTGGTTTGTTGGGGGTACAATTTGTGATTATAACGTCATTGGTAGATAATGTATTTGCAGCCATTAAAAAACTGTGATTAGATGTGGCATAGTCAGTCATACAGTATATTACACAGACTACCACCACACAGCTATTGAAATGAGGCTGTAACCTTTGCTCTACTTTTAGCGGCCTCTGTAGCCACATGACAATTAGGATAATGATAAAGCATAGTGTGACAGTAGCACAAGTAGAATAAAGCCATACAGTCAACAAACAGACTATCTAAAGTTTGCATTAGCAATCATGTTAGCTAACAGTGGTCATCCTAAGCTACTGGTCATATCAGTCCAAGTACGGTTATAGCTTCAAAACCCATTAGTGTATTTAATTAAGCAAAGTCAACTTTTCATTTGAATGAGGAAGAATGTTTTATTTATCTTTCAAAAATTACATAGCTTTAAATGTGAATTTTTAATGTTTTCTGATGCTATAAAAATGTTGTTAGTAAAAAGTTATATCACTAATATTGGGATCACAGGTGTAAAACAGACCTATATTTTTGAATTATGATCAATTAAGATCTTATATAAGATGCTAACTCTTTAATTACATATGTGAATATACCTGGAATTTCTGAAGTCAAAAAATGACACACTTGAAGTTTTTCTGCTTTGAGAAGATCTCAGGTGAGGTCAGTTTCCACTACAAATTAGGCTGGAAAACACCATCTAATGTGATAACAGTGTTATCAATTTGTAAAGTTCCCTGAAATTATATATCTTCACATCAAAGTTATCACATTCTTTGTGTATTCAAAAAACACCAGTGGAAACTTTAAATGAACCCACTGTTAGTGTGATTACCCCCAGTGTTAATCAAAGTCCTAACCCTGGCAGTGTTAGTGTCAGTACCATGCACTATCCATTCTGCTACACTATCCTATAGAGGAGAACTTGTCTGTTGTCCCACTTGTTCTCCTCCCTCCACTCTTCTTCTATCCCTTCATTCTTTGTCTGCCTTCTCTCTCTCTCTCTCTCCCTCTGTCTCTCTCTGTTCCCCTCGCTCTAGGCTGTTGACACTGCTTGAGCAACACTTGTGCTGTTGAATCTATTACACTTAATTCTCACAAGCTTGTCAGAGAACAAAACCCCGGCTGATGGGAGCAACATATGTACACTGGAGTAATTATTTATTTACAGAAACTGCTACAGACTGAAATTCTGTGTGTGGAACATTGCCAAGGATCCAAATATTGGCCGTTCCTGTGGACTTGAGGTAAATAAACCAGCAGAAAGGAAGGAAAAATGCTGCCAAGGAAAGGACATCCTTTATTCTTGTCATGTTTATCTCTGTGCAGCACCTGTGAGCAAGACAGGGATGTGTGTACATTTTCATTGTGATCATTAATCATTAATAATGCATTCGCAAGCAATGGTATGTGCATGTGTGCGTTCACACTGCAGTTGTGTCTATACACAAAAATGCTGGAGAAAACTTTCTAAACTCAGCTTGTACCAGTCAGAGAGATAATGGTAAAAGAATTTTCAATGAAGCTACAAAACCCAAAATACTACAAAAATATAGTTCTGATCTGATAAACATTGTCAATAATGCTCCTCTTTTAATATGGTCTAGGTAAACATACTTTGTACAGCATCACTTTGGACCCTACTTAGGTCATTAAGATTTTCTGGTAAATTCAGCAAATAAGTGCTGACCAACCACCCAATAAATCCTCAACTTTTATAAACACCTGGCTTGTTACTTCTTAGTTTTCTGTATTTTTTTCTATCTTCTTGTGGAAAAAAAGGAAACAGTTTTCCACAGTTGCCAACTGACATTTCTCCTGTCAGTTCTTACAACAAAAGTTGAAATATGAATACTGAAAAATGTAAAAATAGCAGTTAAAATGCAAGGGCTGAAAGAAATTGAAGTTTCAGTCTGTTTCAACTATTTTCAGCGCTTCCACTTCAGCTGAAATTTTAAGTACTTTTGCCACATTTTACTCATGTCAACTGACATTTCAACTGACATTTCAACTGCTTTCATCTTTTACTCTTCATCTCCTTTCATCTCTTACTCTTCAACTGACAATTCAGTTGCTTTCAGTGGAAAAACATCAACTGATTTTTTAACTGCATTCATCACTTACTCTTCAACTTTCTCCTTTCAATGTTTGCACTTTGACTGACACTTCAAACCCTTTAAGGTCTCCTTTTCTAGTTTTTTCTATCTTCTTGTGGAGCAAAATGTTCACTCCTTTTAAAGAGTTGCCAAAACCCTTCCTCCTTTTATGACTGGATCAACAAGAGCATTATTAGGTGAGACTTTCTTCCAGAATGCAGAACTACAAATCTGATAGTTACAGACAAATGCTGCCTTTGTGGATGTGTCACAGAGTTTCTAGCCTGAGGTCTTAATGTAAGTAGGTTACGAGCGAGTGTCTGGGTTTGTAGCCAACACATTTTCCTTTAGTGATCCAAATAGTAACAAAGGGTGAGATTTTTATTGAAGTGTGAGCTGCTCAGTGGGTCACTAATGCACCAAAGCATCCTTGAAGATGCTAGATATGTTCCCTTTGAAATGTAAAACATTAATAATAGCATGGCTACTTCATCCTTTCAATACAAAAAAGGGTACATAACACACATTACTAAAGACAAGTGATATTTCTTGAACAGTGATAAAATGTGTGTTCTTGGAACGACACGTACCCTCAGCAGGGCTGTTTACACTCTTTGTTTGCTAAGGATCATGGGTACGAGGTTATGAGAGCATCTGACTGGCTAGTGGGAGGGCAAGTCTCCCTAGGTGCGCGATTTGTGTGTGTGCTTCTGAGAGTGTAAGTGTGTGTGTGTGTGTATTCATGTGTGTGGGCGGAAGAGAGTACTGCCGCCCACGTGGAAGTTGATGCTGCTGTCAGTAGGTGGCCGTCTATTTCTAGTGGCAGCCTGGTGGGCAGGAACGCAAGGTGATATCTGCTTTCTTTATTTTTCATTTTCTTTGTCAAAGTGTGAAAGCAATAATTTAAATCCCTTATCTTTCTCAAAAGTAGTATTCATTGTTGGAAATTAAACTAATATGATTATGTAACCACCAACGATATCTTTGCACACAATAAACATGGTTTTAAAGGTGCTGTATCTAGCAAATTGCATTTATTTATTTTATAATTTAGTTTAGTTTCATTGGTAGATAACTTTGTACTTGCATCTTTACTCAAATGACCACTGACCTGTACTACCTTATATTTGATGAATGTCCAATTGTAGTGTCCTTTCAGGGTAATATTATTCATGCTTTTACTTGAAAAAGATGCAGTAAAGAAGGTGGCAGTATATTTTCCATCTCTGACTAGTGTCTGCCCCTATCCTGTCAGGCCATATACAGCTCCAACAACCTCCACCAATCGCAGGTTAGCACTGCTAAAACTCTCGCTGCTGGTCCTTGAACATACTGAGTTCCAGTATTACGATATCTCATAGATAGATACAGTGTGCTCTATATTGTATAACATATATCTATGTATTGTGGTATATAATATTCATCATGTTCCTAGACTGGATCATGTAGTATATACTGATCTATTATATTGCACTGTATCATATCATAGTGTTACATCATGTAATGTCAACTATGTCATATTGCATCCTTGAGATAAATTGCCTACAAGGTAGTGAGTTCTTCCAGCACCCTTGAAATGTGTGTGTGTAGCTTTCTGTGCTGTTTTACCACCTGCGTCCTCCCACAAACTCTTCTACTTACAGTATCCCAACCATCAATACTGTTCCAACTGCCTGCCCAAATGTAGCCATGCTGGATGTCCTCAGGACTATCTTCCAGTAAAAGATAAAAATCTGCTCCTGTGGTAAGATTCTCCCCATTTGTTTTCTCTGAGAGATAGAGAGAGGCAGCGGCAGAGTAGGGAGATAGAGAGACACAGAGAGAGACACAAGGACATAGGAAAGATCTTAATAAAACATGCTGGTTTTTTGAGAAGCTGAACAACCTTGAAAGAATGAGGAATGGGTTACCCTTTAATTGAGCAAGAGCTTGGAGACAAAAACCCAAGAATAGATATCAGTTTTCATCTCTGTCAATATTTTCATTATGGGTTGAAACAATTTACAAATACCAAAAGAAGAAGGCAAATCTTTCTTTATGCAGATGACACACTTCTTTTTCAGTAAAGAAGGGCCTCAATGGGGCCTGGTCATTCTCAGTTATTACTGCCAGACTTACACCTTGTCGACATTAAGGCAAAACTATTTTTTTAAATATCTAGGTGAAAGCAAAATTACATATATTTTCATATAGCTGGGAATCAAATAGATAAAAACTTACTGCCAAAAATCTACAATTTTATTTTTTCAAGTTTTTCATTTTATACCAATGAGGACTTAATTGAAATCCAAATTCCACTTAATATAGTTCATGGGAAAACACTGAGACTATAGACTCAATCATACTGCAAATGGACTGTGATAGCCAATTACATTCAATCAAAGAATGCAATGGGTTTACATGATATATGGGGCTCCAGTGACAGTCTCTCCAACAAAGTTGTTAGGACAAAAATCTAACTGTAATACTGCATACAGAGTTCTGCAAAATATTTGTAAGGCCCAGTAAATCTCACACTTCACTTGCAGGGCAAGAGGTCAGTATCCTTAACATTAAAAAAGATTTGGAGCTACATCAATAGTATCAATAGTGACTCTACCTCTCAACATTATCAAGCCCTGTCCTGCTAAGAAGTGAACACAGAAAGTCCCCTATTGAAATCACAAACCTTAACCAAACACAAGACACTGAGGAGACTCAGTGAACACTAGATCAAATTATAACAAAAGAAAAATAAAAAAACATCACTTGCGGGAATGGAACAACAACTCCAAACACAAACTGGAATAACATGCAGCGGCAGACTAACTGACCAAAACACCTGATAAAAAACCTAAAAAAGACCATGACGACGTACAGACTGAATGACCAAAGTCTGACAGCAGACAAACAGACGTCACTCTCCAGACAAACTTAACTTCCTAAAACTTTGTCCAACCAACATACAGAGGCATTCTTTCCAACATTTGGAAACATATACACTGTAATTTCAATGTCTGGACAGCAAGGAGAAATTACTCTTCACTCTGGGGTAGTGCTGGCTGTGAAATATGTTACAGCCTGCCACAAAAAAATAGTCAGCAAGCATGAAATATCATCAAGTAAATCAAGCAAATGGGTTTCTCCATTTCTTTATTTTACTTTGTTGTAGATAAACAGTCACCCGCATAAGAGAATCAGTTTTGTTTTTATTCTCGTTTATGCCAGTTTCTTTTATAGTCATTATTACTTCAACAGATGTAACAGTGCTTTGAAAAAACATCTAGCATCGTGCCAACTAAACCCACTGAACTTAATGGAGAGAGTGAGTGTGAGAGTGACAAGGAGTTAACAAAAGAAAAAGATATAATAAACCTGCAGCGACAACATATGCTCCTCTATTCCTCAACCTCTCTTCTTTTTTCCTCTCTTGTACTCTACTACCTGCTCTAACATCTTTGATCATCTCAACATCTCCTCTCTTTTTTTCTATTCTTCTGTTTTATCTTTCCTTATAATACCTTGACTGGACAGAGGCTGCACCACGTAACAATGCTAAGAAGCAAAAGATTGATCTCCTTAAATTGTCTGCTGGTAAAAACGCCCAAAGTGACGGGCGCTTTGAATGTACAATCAAGTTACAGGATTGGACGTCAATGATAAACCGTTCTGGCAATCGACGCCAGGGAGCCGAGCTTTCTCCTGCGACCATCAATCAATCAGCTGCTCAATGTCGAGCACATCCCAGCATCCCCTCCCTCAGCCAATTGTCAATCTGTGCCCCACCAACTCAGCCCACGTTATCTTATCCCAATACCTGATGGAAACATAAATTCTTGGCATATTTTTCCTCCTGGTGACAATGTATTTTTCTAACCTCTTTGGCTCATTTTGGGGGCAAGGGTGAAGAAAATAATAAAGCCCTGGAATCTCTAATTTCCTGTGTGTAGGTCTAGCTCGCATGCTGTGTTATGTTACATAGTTTTCACTGATACTACTAGTGGCTGGTGGTCCTTGAAGGCATACCAGGTCTTATAAGTCACCCTCGGGTGAGACTGGGTGTTTGTGTACAGTCATGGTATGCAGTGGCAGTAATGAAACCTTTGTTTTTCTAGTGCCAAGTTGTTGTTTTTTGTAAAATCCAATCAGCCTCAGTGTGACTGAAAGTCAAAATGGAATCTGTCTTATCTATTCCTGCGTGCATCACTTTGATTTTTCACAAAGAAAAACACAGTGGCCTCAGCCCACAAAGATGACCTTGTGATAAAGCACGGATGAGCGTCTGCTTGTTCTTCGTCTTTGTAGCACAGAAATGGAAAACTGTCAAATAAAAACGCCTTCTGCAAATGCGCTCCCTTTCAAAAGTGGTCGTGGCACATTGAGCTCTGATGAAAAGACAATCTAATCATCTCCATCTCCAGTTCCATTTTTTTCCCCCCTTATCCTGTATTCACACTAAATCCCTCCACAATCCTCTCCTTTCTGCCCTCCAGCACTCTGCATCCCGATTTTCCCATGATGTTCCATCCAATCATGTTTTATCTTCTTACTCTCCCTGCATAATTTTCCTATCCAACCTCTGCCCTCCCCCATTGCAACCTATTATTTCTTTAGTTTATTCTACCATGCATCTATCTATCTATCTATCCCTTCATCTATTGATCCCTCACAGCTATTCATCCATCTCTAAAGCCAAGCAGTCTAGGAATGTAGGGCAGCTGTAGGAGCTCCAGGACCACTTATCTCTGTTTTGCCCCCAGGCATGTTGCACTCTCAATGGGGATATTGGCTGATCACCCACCCCCACGCACTCCTTCTCTGTTGTCTCTCACTGTGCATCATCCTGGCTAAATAAGCTAGCAGCTATCATTGTGCAATCCTTAACACAATAATGTGTGAATTCTATCAGTGAAAGATAAAATATAGATAAAGATAGATTGAGAGAGAGGGATATACAAAAAAAAGATCCAAGGACAGAACATCAATGTGTGTGTCAATGTGTTTTTTCTTAATATTTGACTTTGTCCTTCTTTGGCACCTAGAAGAAAAGAGAAAAAGGAAATGCAAATCAAACAGTCCACAAATCACCTGGGATGTTGCTCAATTTTGTAAAATGAACATGGATGCTGATCTTTCTTGTATACAGTATCTCTGTACATGTCAAGTATATATTCACATTTGCCAACTGCCAGGTTGTAGATATCCAATTTACTTTCCTGTCAATTGGAGATGTGCTCCACTTTGTTAAGACCAATCTGATATGAACAGAGTTTGATTGTGATGGAATGAAACCCACAAAAATTTCCTCAAGCCAAAAGTCGTTCTCTAATCCACTGTTGGAAATGTCTGTTCATTTAAAAACTTAAACTTTCCCTCAGCTGCAAGCCCCATTGTTTTAAAGCAGCACCAAAGGCTGACACACTCTGTAGCAAACGAGAAAGGAGGGAGGGAGGGTGGAAATGGAAAAGAATAAATCCGCCAGTTAGCCTTCATAAAAAAGGATTTCTCCAAACCTCTGTGTGGTGTTAACGGTACGTGTATTCATCCAAAACCGTTCAGTACAGGACGTTCGGTTTGGTATGCGACTCCCTCGGTTCGGTACGCCCTGTGACCCAAACAATTACTGTCAAAATAGTTTATTTATGTTGACTACTCGCACGCGTGGAACAGAAATTCTAGAGCGCAGGTTTAACCTGGAAAGTTTTAGCAGCTGGAGCGTGCTAGTTGGTTTAGCATTTGTCAGCCAGGTTAGTAGTGTCGCTGCCTCCGAATGACAAACACAAATAAGAGACCAGAGCTGGAGGATCCTCCCGTGACATTTACATCCACTGTATGGGAGCATTACGGTTTCCTGGGTAATTACAGCGAAAATAGGCAACAATTAGTATCAAACTGTATGCCAACATTGTTAAATGGAAGTCGGGTATGTCTGTGGAAACACTTCAAACATGTCATTTACGGCATCACCCTAATGTGTCGATTAGCGAAACAAGACAAAAACAGACTGGGAGGCGAGTTCTTCTCCCCACAGCGTTCAGGCAGCCTCTCACTGCAGATTCGGACCGTGTCAAATCAATAACTAATGCTATAGGAGTGTTTATCACAGCAGATATGAGACCGGAATCGGCCGTAGAGAATACAGAATTTAAACATATGGTCAAAGTGCTTGAGCCCCGCTACATTGTGCCTTCACGTGTGCATTTTAGTCAGTCCCTGTACAAACGAGCTACAGCTCAGAGTCTTATGATGGGGCATTACTGACATTTGTGTTACATATTTATATTTATTGACAATATGCCAGTATTTTAGAGCATTAACTATTACAGTAAGAATAGTGGCCAATGAGCAACTGTTGAATGTTTATTTTTTCAAAATAAATGACAAAAATCTTATTTTCTGCATTTTTTGGTTTTACCTGCTGTACCGAAAACATAACAAAACGTGATCTCAAAATCGAGGTACATACCGAACCGTGAATTTTACAGGTGCTGCATGTCGGTCATTCTAAATGATTTGATACTTGATTTCCACCTAATGTCTTAGTATGGCGTTTGGCCTCCTCAGTCCACCAAAACAGCCTGTGGAACTCTACTGGAGAGATGGACATTCTTCCAAAAGATCTTCCCTCATTTGGTGTTTTGATGATTTCTCTGTATGGAAATATTTGTTATGTTTCTCCATTCATTTATACAGGTGCTTCCTTTAATTTTTCACCCATCCTACTTGCATGCTCAATATATCAGATGGATGTTCTGTAAACATGTATGGATGGAGCAACATTCCTGTGGCACCTTATACTGTATGTATATGTATAAAATGTTTCTCAAAACCCTGGATGATGCTGTTATTATAGGATAACCATCTGAGATAATTAGTGGATGAAAGTGGAGTCCAATAAACAGCCAGGAGTGCAACTAACTATTATTTTCATGATCAATTAACCTAAATTATTTTCACTTGACTACACACTTTTTCTATTAAAAAAGTGAAAAATTGCAAATATTATTGCCCAAAGCCCAAGAGGATATATTCAAATTGCTTGTTTTGTTCGACCAACAGTCCAAACCTAAAAGCAATTTTTTGATAGAAAAACAGAGAAAAAAGCAGTATATCGTCACATTTGAGCAGCTGAAACCAGAGTTTTCGGCATTTTTGCTTGAAAATTGACACAATTAAACAAATCAAAATACCTGCAGAAAATATTTTCTGTTGATCGTCTAATCGAACAATCAGCTTATTATTTCAGCTCTACATGCATTCAATAATTGAATATTCATATCATGCTGAATGCTGTATGACAGAAATGAATTCATATGGACTTATTTGTTCATATTTAGAGGGACACAAGATCTAATTAAAAGATCAAAGTGAAGATCAAAAAAGACTGAGGACTAATCCAGGTGCTTCTGTTGATTGGGATTCTGATTCTGATTACTTGGTTAAGATGATCTACAGTCAAATTATTGTCTTGATGGAGGGGATGAGGCACTAAATCACAAGATTCAATACAATTCAATTTTATTTATATAGCGCCAATTCATAACAGAAGTTATCTCATTGCACTTTGCACAAGAGGCAGTTCTTTCAAAACAGCCAAGAGGCACTCAGGCACTAGCAGATGAATGCAACTCTATGGTGGAAACAAACAGCTGAAATTAAAATATGCAGCACCTTGAGAAACCATTGAACTTGTTTCCAGTATCCTCAGATCCGTACCACTTTCTAGCCATGCTAGTGCGGCCTTTTCATTGTATTTCATTTGCAGACATCACACCACTTTCTCTTCTGCGTAGTAAAAGCATCAAGTCAAACACATATAAAAAGCAGCGGCTGTATACTATATATCCAAATCTCTCTTAAAATGCCATTAGCTAATCCTAATAAGAACTCTACTGTGTGTGCTAAAAATGCCTATGTCACTGAATGCAACTTTTGAGTAATCCTCTATCCTCAGTGTGAGCGAAGGTGCAGGCAAAACAGTGCAATTGCATGCATGGGTGTGTGTGTGTGTGTGTGTGTGTGTGTGTGTGTGTGTGTGTGTGTGTGTGTGTGTGTGTGTGTGTGTGAGTGAGTGAGTGAGTGAGTGAGTGAGTGAGTGAGTGAGAGAGAGAGAGAGAGAGAGAGAGAGAGAGAGCACAAGCATATGTGTGAGTACTTAAACACGTGTATGCAAGTGTTTATCTCCATGCAGACAGGGATTAATCCTCCAGTGTGCATCTTTGACGTCATCATCCAAAACAACTACAATAACATCTACGGCACGATGCTGGGAACGGTCGCCGGGACGACTGATCCTTCTCGACAACAGTGTGGGGGGGATTAGGTATGACAGGTACGGGCAGGAGCTCATGTCCAGCCTGTGTCAGCATGTGTGTAGTTGTACTTTTAAAAAACACAATAAAAAAGAGAGAAAGGAGACTAAAAGAAAGAGATGGATGTTAGATGGATTACTTGAAACATATATATGGAATTATCTATCTCTGTTGGCAGAGATTTTGAGACAATATCTAGATTAAAATCAACAGCTACATGCTTGTTTTCATTAAAATAATGTATTTGGGAGATGTGAGCTTTTCATTTGATAGAAAAAATATATAACCAAATTGATTTAGGCTTGTTTCTTTGCACATGGAAGATGGGACATTTAACAAACAGCCAATTGGAATCACTCGTCCAAACAGTCCAAACAACATACTCTGCCCTGCTCAGTGAGGCAGCTGGCCCTTTAACTTCACTCCATCAACTCCATTCAGGCACATTAAATTGGAAGACAATGTCATCATAATCTAGGAAGCATCACTCCTTTCAGTCATGTAAGGCCTCGTTCAGACAGACACCAGCACTGTGTAAAAAAAAAACCCCACACAGATCCCTCATTCATGTGAATGGGACCCATGGACGCAGTGCAACACAAGGCAATGTCATCTGCACTGGCCAATCAAATATGTGCAAGCGCACATTCCTAGTAGGTTACTTTGTAACATGAAGGCCGTTTATCTGCTGTTCACCTCATGAGTGACGACGATTAAAGATAAAATTAATGATGACCTCCAGAGTTGTCAAATTCTGTCCCATAGTATTGTGAACCCCCGTGCAGTGTTTTGGCGTTCAATAAGCCTTCAAACTCATGGATCTGTTACTCACACTGGACTGAACAGCCCCAGGCAATTTATAAACGCAGGGCTGTTTTCGGTCTCAATGTCCACCACTGATTTCCAAACTCTGATATTGGCCAGCCCCTTTAATGGATATGCTGCAGTTGAACTGATTGACAGTCGGTCTGAGAATCACAGACTATCACAATATTTGGCCCACGATAATGACAGTATCATCTGCAGCAATAATCATTTTTATAGCCACATTTAATGTATATTTGTCTTTACTTTTTTCTTAGTTAAAGTTTACTATAGTTTTGTTTTATGTATTTTTACACACTTAACTTGACAGTTCATGCACTATTACCTTATACTATATTATTATCATCAACCGATAAACCCACTTTGTACTTCACACTTATTTTATTTTATACTTATTTTATTTTATACTCATACCCACACACTTGGTACTTAATTTATTTTCTGACCTGTAAAAAGAGTTTCCCCTCGGGGATCAATAAAGTATCTCTGATTCTGAAAAATCCAGTATCAGTTGGGCTTTTGTTTTACACAGCAGGAATTAAACCTATAATGCATTTTGTACTGTGTGTACCAAAATGCATACATGCACATAAACAGACACGACTCTTCTCAATGCCAAAGAGCTATAAACTGGCGAAGGGCATTTTAGAGTTTAAATGTGTTCACTAAAAGAAAAGAAAGCATCGCTGACTCCGAAATACTGCGGCCAGAGTATTGATATCATATCACGAGAGATTGTGTCATGACATATTGTGCTGATAAATGCTACGCTTAATTATTAGTAGTAACATTAGTAATACTTGCAGCACTATTATCTTACAAGTTTTTAGTTTTAGCCTGCCAAAATCTACACACCGCCTCAGAGGTTTTGCTATCGTGCCAAGACGGAAAACCAATCTGGCTGGAATACAGAGTACCTGATATTTGTAGTATTTTTTGGCATAATGTGAAATTTGAAGACATCATCTCAGAACAAAATACTGGCTGTGGGCAGCTTCAAGCTGTATGAGCCTCTAGAAATTCATCTCAGTGTAACACTAGTCATCATGCAGGAATAAGAGCACCCCCCGCCACGGCGAGCAGTCAGGATTCAGTCGGTGCATGTTCTTATTTGGCAAGAAAGCTAGCTGGAGAGTGCGTAAAAGAAATGCATGCATTATGGGATGTTTTCATAGAAGTGTGGGCCACAGCAGGGCTGTATTAATATTGCATTGGGGAATAGAGAGATAGTGTGTGTCTGTGAGTGTTGAAGAGAGGGAATCATGGCCTTCAATGACAGCTGCTTCTCCTTCCTCCAAGGCACGACAACAGGGATGACAACCCTGCGCGCGCGCGTGTGTGTGTGTGTGTGTGCGCGCATGCTCAGCGTGGATCTTCACCTGCACATGTGCACGTATGTGTGTTTAAATATGTTTAATAGTTGGGTTTTTATGAGTGGATCATGTCGTCAATGAAAGGGCAGACGTGCCAATAGTTTACTTGAGGTTATTGTTATCACTTCCATTGTGTTATTCAACCTGCAGGAGGGATTCGATCAAACTACGCATTCTAAAAAGCCTTAAATATAGCCGTTCACAACATATTATCTAAGCCTACAAAAGCCCCTACGCTCCTACTTAAAATTCAGTCTTCGACAGAAAGTTCCTCACTTCTATTTCAGATGCGTAGCGCTCAACAGCTCCCACTCATCTCCTCTCCTCTCCTCTCTTCCCTTTCCTCTTCAAATGTTTTCTTTACTTCTCGCTACGCTGCTTTCTCAGTCTTTCCCTCTACGTCTGCCTGTCTTGTGAGCTCTTGAACCTCCAATATTTGTCTAGAGATACTCTGCCATTCTCTCTTATCTTCTCTTTCTCTCTCTCTGTTATCTTGGCTGCCTTCCTTCTAGTAACTCGTCTTTTTTTCCTCTCATTTGTGTCCTTACTTCTTAAGAGCGTCTCCTTGTCTCTCGCTCAGTCAACCCTGTCATTGTTTTGACTCATGGCTCAGTAACAGTCATGACTCGTCTTGAGCTGTCTCAGTGGACCACGGGGCACGCTTGCCCCTTAGATTTAATGAGGAATTCAAAGAAGAAAACCTCCATCTTTTAGAATTTCAGAGACCAATTTGAAACATGTTACCCCGCTGTGACAAGCATCTGGTCAAGAGTATTAACCCAGAATCCATTTAACTTTCACTACATTGGATTTTCTTTGCTCTATTTAACTTTACTTGTATAAGTCTCTTTCACAGTCTTTTCTATTCTTTCTTCCATCTATTTCTCCATCTACTCTCTTACGAGGCCTTTTCATCACCACACTGAAGGCTGCACAGGGGTCAGAGGTCGACCTGAGATCTTAGTTGACAGGCTGCTGGCTGCCACTGATATCACACACACACACACACACACACACAAGTAGAGATCTGTTGGACCACACCACAACACTAAACAGGAACACAACTGCTCAACATGCAACCTGCACAATAGCATGCCATCCAGACCCCGCTAAAGGCTTACAGATAGCCTGACAAGCTGCAATGCTCTGAGGGCAAGTACTCAGCTAGGGCACGAGCTCGGGGTCACAGTGGAGTGAGAGGTGATGTGATTACTATAGCTCACCAAGAGAGATATCTGCTAGCAGGCTTGGATGTTTTCAAAGAGAGAGGACTGAGCCAGCCTCATCAGATCAGACTTAATTCGCACCAGAACAGACCATATCCATCAGACTTGCTGTCAGAGCATTAAAAAAAATCTGTGGTTCAGTGAGAGTAGATATACTGTAAAAGTGGAAAACTTATCTAAATAAAAAATATCTTCTCTTTCCATATTTGCCATAGTTCTAGTGTTGTAAAACACAACATTTTCTCATTACTTTAGTATGAGTGATTCTATAACTTAGCCACTCATTTAAACAAATTAACAGTCTAGTTTCATATGCAGTCAGTCTGAAAACCAATTTAAAGCGACAAATGCATGGAACAAGCTATAAAATCCAATATGCTACATTCAAATGTAGTAATGAATTTGTAAAAAATAATATTCCCTTACTTCCACCAGAAACCTGACAAATTCCAGTTTGGAATACAAATTCTACATACTATACTATACTATACTGCAGAAACTCCATGACCAGTGGAAATGCTGAACTATGATGAGTGGTGCAACAAATTACTATTCCAATTTCAGAAATAATATTAAACATCTCATGGCAACATATATGCAACGCACCCTTATGATCATGGTGGTGTACCACCGACAGTGTTCCGCTCACTGTTTTGTTGCCATGCCTGCTGCCACACAGCTCACCTGAAAGCTATGCTGTCACTTGCTGCTGCTGCTGTTGTACATTTAGCACTTCAAAAGTCCCACCTCCACCCCAGCATCCACCTGTAAACTGAGTCTGTGTTCCCCTAGGGGTACGTTATTCTCGCCACTCCCCACTCCTTGCTGCTGCTGTTCATATAGCATTTCATAAGCCCCACCTCCACCCCAGCATCCACCTCTAAACTGAGTCTATGCTCCCTTAGGATGTAAGTTACAGGATTATCGTCACTCCCTGCTGTGCTGAGCTTGGTGTTTCTTTATGGGGAGTGACAGGTCAGAGCCTAGACGCAAAATATCAACCCTGTACATATTCTACATTTACATATCTATTCCAGGTGAGTTAGCTGACTGACCTTCATAAACATGTCTGACACCATCCCGTGTAAAGTCATCATAAAATCTCCCAAGAATACTAATTAATGCTTACCGTCATGGTTGGGGTTGCCCAGCGTCCACGGTTCATCTGAGTCAAAGTGCGTGTCGCCTCCTATCCCTGGCCCTGGAAAGTAGGCATGGGCCAGGAAGCCACCCTCGCCATCAAAGGGCGAGCTATCGCCGTGGAAACCTGAAGCGAAGATGATGGTGATGTCCACGTCTTTCTTGGTCCTCTCCAGCTCACTGTAGGGCACAGCCTCAAAGCGAAGCGGCGTCACATTTTGCCAAACGTCAAAGGCTCGCCGAATGGCATCATGGGTCTCCTCTGCACCCACTTTGGGTGTCACGTTCTTTATGCTGCAGAGAAGGAAGATACAGGAAGCAAAAGTTAGACTGGAAATACACTCTAATCTTTGTAAATATTTCACACAAGCAGATAATGTTCTCTTATCATCATGCCCCAGTAAGCCTCAAATCGGGATTTCTCCTACAACTGTCAGGATGAGCAAATCTATTGTAAATTGGTCTGATAAGACTCTTGGGTTCTCCAAGTGATTGGTAAAACAAACTCACCTAAAAGTAGCTTATTCTGCTGGATATCCATTCAGATGAAAAATGAAAGATTGGAATCTAATCAGGCAAAGGAAATAGCCTCTAACTCCTCTGAAGCATGATGATAGAAAACAATACAGTCAGTTAAATATAACTGTTACCAACACAGGGGCTGAAAAAGGAGGATACTACCGCATGACAAACTACATGATCACACTATGCATATCACTGTTTTCCCTTCATGCTGCCATTTCACGCTCATCCTGTTCGCCAACGAAGAGCTAAATGGAGCGATTTGTGAGAGAAAACAGCTGAGCCCTCCCCTGCCGGCTTTGAGTCCCTGCAGGTGTGGAAAGGACGGGACAATTTCCTGCCACTGGAATTTATTTTCTAATTAAGGATTACAGCCCACTGCCTGCTGAGATCCCCAGTCAGGTTTGGGCAATCAGGAAAACCTCTCTCCACATCATTCACTCCAAAAATATCTCAGTGTCACGCTCTATTAAAATTTGTCTTCTCTCTTGGGATAGACAGATAGGTATAGTTTACATCATTCAACTTAGAAGCTTGCAAACACACAATACTCTTCTTATGCAGGTAGCGCAGTGTCTGAGTTGGGTGGAACGTTGGTTGGCTGAAGTGCAGTGTGTAAATAAAGTGCACAGCAAAACAGCACTGTGCCAATGTCTTTTCTTTCACAAGTCTTCTTGCGCAGGTGTTTAAAGTTGTTTCAGGAATTCCCTAATTTCTCCTCCCATTCACACTATTGGTGTACTCTCTGTCACCTCCTCTCCCTTGTTTCCTTTTTATTAAAAGTTCTTCATAGAGTCTCTGTTTGGCTGTCAGGCTGTCATTTTCCATAATAGAAATAAATATTATCAGAATGTCTTTTGTCTTTGACTATTGCTCATCTTCATCTGCATGGGTAGACTGCTGCAACGCACATTTATATAATGCATGTTAATATTGTATGTAAGCTCAGATTAATTATTGACTCAAACTCAGTGAAAAGGGAAGCATAAAGGCTGGTTATGAAATATAAATAGAGTGCCACTGAATAACCTGCAATGTTCATTTAAAATGTTCTAATTGCTTATACTAAACCACAGACTGCTTCTATTTCACTATCTGCTCTTTCAAGACTGACTGGCTGACAGCTAACTACCACTTTAGCAAAGTTGTCTTTGCTTTAATTACGCTCTCACAAGTTTTGGCAAAACTTTCACTTTCAGCTGATGATTTTCTGTTTTGACAGACCTGAGCCCTGCAGACACACACACACACACACAGGTATCATGAAGAAATAGAATATATGTAATTTTAAAAAACAAACCATTGGAAATGTATTTGTTGAAAAAGTAAGTAAGCGGTTTTAATAGTCAACCACAGTATGGCAGGTAGATCTGTTGAAAGAGATCAGTTAAACTGGACTTTGTTTGGGTCAGGTGATGACCACCTGATGTTCTCACATGATTAACGTGTAATATTTTTTGTCAAATTTGCTTTAAGTTAATAATTACAAAGCGTTTTTACTAACCTAAAGTTAAACCTGCAATAATTGATTTTTTAGACCGTTTGGGGGCAATGCTGTGAAAACAAAACAATGAGCTGAGAGACACTAAAGCGCTCCGTAGAGCTAAGAGGAACCTTACAGTCGGGTAAGATAGCTCTTCGTCACTGTGAACAACAGCTTTTAAATATACAACCACACTGTGATTTGATCAAATGCTAATGTAAAAACTTTGATTTTGGCAGCTTTAGCTGTTAGCTAACCTCACACGACAAGTAATTGTTAATGCTAATTGTTAATGTTAATGTAGATGAGAATATATTATCCATATATGAACTTATAAATTGCATTTTAGTGCTTGTACTGAATATGTTTTGAGACAGTTTTATTTGTTGTTGGGTTTTTTTTAACCTTTTTCAGACCAAAGATTGGATCAGTTGGAACCCTGTCATAATCGACAGGACCACGAGCTGAAAGCAACAACAACCCTGTTTTGATAGCTTTTTGTTGATTGTGATCAGATTTGTCATAAGTGATATATATCATGATGAATGACAGCTTGAAAAGTTTGTCTCCTTACTGTTCTACAATAAGTGTGAGTGATAAATGCTCGCATTTCAAGATTTGCTAGTACTCTTGAATTAGAGAAACAATCGTGAACATCAACTGAAGTGCTGTGCGATGGTTTGCTGTTGAGTAAGCAAACAGTCTCTGCCTGATTGAGGCCACTTAGGGAGGCAACACAAAATGGCCTTGTCTTTTGAAGTGCTTATGTAGAGCAGATAGAGATACGCAAGCGTGATAAACACAAAGAAACAATCCTTCTTTCAAATCAACATTGGCTAACCCAGAGAGAGTGAGCTAAGGTACAAATGTTTTCAATGAGATTAAAATGAAGAAAACAATTTGTAGCACCTCTAGGGTTCTCCATGAATACATGGCCGACAAGTGAGGCCTCTTGAGGAATAAAAAGACAGTTTCATTTGATTCTATTACCCATCTCACTGTATGTGTGTCCTATTTTAAGGGCAAGACGTATAAAGAGAGAAACACATGCAGGGAGAAGCTGCAAGAAGATAAATGAAAGAATCCAAACCTGCTCTGAAGCCATACTAAATATTAAACTCCATGTTGTGAGGTGATAATGACTCTGGATGCAACTCATGTGCTATAATAGTACCTACATGCAGGGAGAACGGTAGGGATGCCAAAGCTAATTAGTGCCTCCCCACAGCAAGTGCTGTATGTGGCTACATGGAAACTAGCACACACCTGGGGCGGCCATGCATTTGTTATACTTTCACAAATGTCAGCGTTGTTTTTTAACGATTATTTTTGGAATGTTCAGCTTATAGTTTGAAGCATAAAGAAGAGTGACATGACTTCAGCCATGGCCTAAACTTGGATTCAAGCACACAGCATTGCAGTTTTACACTTGCACATTATCTAACCTAACCACCAGGAGAAAGATTACAGATTCAAATATGAAAATGTAGTCATTTATCTTTAAGCATTGGGTTGATATCAAAACTGAGGTTTGTTGGTTAAAGCAAGTTAAGTTTGAGTTCAGTTAAGTGCGCTGCTAACAGTGGGTGGAAGCTAAAGTTGGCGGAGTTGAGAAAACTTAAAACACAACCTGCAGCCTAAATCAGTTAACTTTTAAATTCTGGTTCAATTGTGGGTGAATTCTGCTACTATGACACCGTGTTTTGTTCTCAATTGTGTCGGCGAAGCATTTTGAATTTGCTACTGCTCTGATTCACGCCTCTGACTGGCCTCTCCCACTCCATACCAACTGCAACCAAGGCTCATGGGTATTGTAGTATTTAGAGCCTCTATTTAGCCACAAGTTAGCAAAATTTATTGAAAAGAGAAAACAATGTTGGATTGTAAAATTATTATCCAAACTGTCCATCAGAGTTTACAGATTGACTTCCTGGTTCAAATTTGACTACATGTGTGTCATGGATGTATGATACGACTTGGATACCGAACCATAAGATGGTGCCTATTCAGTCCAATAAGAGTTGCTTGCCTAACGCATATGCCAAAAAAGTTTCTAGCTTCCAGTAGTAGCGTTTCTCCCGCTGACCCCACCCGCGAGTCCCTGCTCAGCCCATTGACGTTACATTAAGATGACATCACGGATTTTTAAAATCTCTTTTCTCAGCTCAAGGAAAATTTTACAAATATAAATCCTCCATGGATCAAAGATTCATAACAGAAAGAGTCATATTTGACCTTGTTTGCAGTTTGATGTGTCCTGTCAGTTTTACAGATCTCGCTTTTATAATAGTGGTGTATGAGGAAAATGCTTTTTGGGCCGCAGAGGAATTTTTGGTTGCAATTGTTCGCCGCAAGTGGCCATTGGGCAAAATTGGAAGCAAGGCTGAGCAGCGGCACCGTATCCAGGCATTCTTGCATTCGCAACACTTTGGGTTCATTTTAGTTTTACTTCCAAATAAAGTGGTTTAGATAATCTAGCTAAACTGTTGGCTGTCTGATTGTCTGACCGCTCACGTGTCTTGCTCCGTTATACTTTGTTGTAGCGATCGCCATTCACAGATCTCAGCAACTTAACTTGCGTTAGGATAACCGATGGCCAAATCTAAAACAATAAGAACAATGTTGTAAGAAACCTGAGTTATCATTTTTTTTTAAATCTGCATTTTATGTTAATTTAGACAAAAGTTTCTGTTACGGTCTCTGGGGGGCAGTTTGTTATATCCTCATGCTGTAATGTTTTACTGTGGTGCAGTATGTTCCACTGTCAATCAGAGCTGATCAACACGTCATCCGACAACTCTTACCCGTTCTTGGCTGGTCCTGCCACATTTCGTCATCGGTTCCAGCTGCCAATCCCAAGCCGCCCTGATCCGTCACTCAAGCCGCTTTGTGAAAATGCCAGGGCAGCTGTGATTTAACCAGAGCAGTCCGCCTCTGTGTCTCTCTGTTCAACGTTAACTTGGATGATAATAGCTATGATGTTAACTTGTGTTTCTTTGTGTGACTAGAATAATGTTAACTCGTATGAGACACTAGTTTTGTGGCTTTGGGATCTGGGCAATAGGTTCAGACTGTTTTGTTGTTTTTCTTTATACCCATTATCCCACCTCATGTAGATAATCGACTTGTCTAGTAACACTAGGTTTATTGGGTGGTTCTGCCGTTAAGTGTATTTGGTTTTGACAGGTAAGATTAGCGCAGCCAGGAAGGATTTTGTTTCGTTGCTTTCAGCTATTCTAGCTGTAGTGAGTCAGTGTGGTTCTGCCGTAAGGGTTAGGAAGCGTGTCTTCTTTTGTTTGTTTTATGGTTTGGCGCCACCCGCAGCCCTTCCCCCCTTCAGGCCTTGCCTCACTGGCCTCTTTCTGTGTTTATTGTTATTTAACTATTGAAGCAAACTGTGTTTCTGTAATTTATGTTGCTGGCGGTGCACTGAACAATAAATGGCTGTGCTTGCCTGACTACATCGGCTGTATGTTGCTTCCTTTCCCCCCAGACATCTGCAGGGTTATAACAGTTTCCTATAAGCAGTAAAGATACTGCTGATCCTTGATTTAATATGCATGCATTTGTTTAAAAGAACCCAAGAGGATAAATGACAACAGCCTTTTATACTTTGATGGTCGATATACATTCTGACAAGATAAAAAGTTCACATTATACGTAGAATAGTGGGACTAGCATATAATTGTGTATTAACTGTGAAATTAAAGGGCACCTGTTGTGTGCTGCATTATGCATTTGTACTATAACACAGTCTAAATCTTGTATTTTTGACAATATTTTCATACTTATATCTGAAAATGGTAGTGATTTATCGATATAGATATGCGACACATAGAACCTTTGAGGAGATGTCTTAAGATGATATATAATGTGCTACATTCTCTAACTACCTCCATTGCACCAATTTGACTTAAAAGGAGCAGCTGCAGGCACATCTGACTACTGACTGGAGGCTAGGCACACATCCATGTACAACACACACACACACACACACACACACATATGCACACACACTCTCAAAATGCTCCCATCCTATTACATAAACCTAATCTGTCAGAGAGCACCCTCTGCTTTCCACTGGGGTTTCCTCCTCTCCTCCCCTCTCAGCTCATTCCTTTCTCTCTGCAGCTGCTTCTCCTCCAACACCCTCCCTCCTCAATTCCACCTATCTACTCCTCTCCTCATCAAGCCTGCTCATTTTCTTCTTTTCAAATCTGTGCCGCCACAGATGAACCAAGCACTCATGAAACTAACTCCAAATCCAGTGTCGATTTTTAAAAAGAAAAATACACAGGCATGAATCTGGACAGTTCTGCCATCAGTGATATACAGCCCTACTCCAGCTGTAGGTTACTGATCCACTAGATTATATTCAGCATGTAACAGTGCTTATACATTTATCCTCAGGGAGAGCAAAAACAAAAAACAAGCCCAGTTCTTAAGGATTATCCCATGAAACATGGAGCCGGGGTATATTAGATTATACGACAGTATATTAGTGTATAGTAAGATATTACAGAATCTACTGACCTCACTAAATCAACAGAGAAATATTATATAACCGCAGCATGTTGTCCTATACATTATTACTCATGTAGCTGAATGTGCTTGTGAATTATGAAATTGGTGATGGGATCATGCATGTATGGCTCTTACATGTACACTCTTCCCATTTGTGCTACATGTTCTGTTGGGGATAAAGCTGGTTCTTACAGTCCGAAGTTTGAAGAACATGGTCCCTGCTGTGTATTATGGTTGTAGTTTAGCTTAAAGCAATACTGAACTTTGGTTTATCCTTTTGGTTTTGCGCTTTCTGTCCATTATATAAGTCAAAATATTCTCGACTGTGTTCACTAGTTGCTCCTTTGCTACAAGTCTACAGACAGGGACCTATACAGTCAAACGTTCTACCAAAATTTTACAGTTTCTAATAGGCCGCCACATCAAGGAAAGAGGAAGAAACTGGGTTTTAAACAGGCAGATATGGAGGATAAGAAACGAACAAGAACTGCATGAAAAAATGACAGCAGGCTGTTTTTTTTCTGTCCCTCTGAAAGGAATGTGTGTCTTAATGAAAAGGTCAGTGACACTGGTTAAGTCCCGAAGCCCTGTTTGTGTGCACATGCCTCTGAGTGTGTGCATGTGTGCAGATATCAGTTATTTCTTTGTGGCTGTAGGCACATACTGGGTTAATCTTCTTGACCGGATGTCTTCACAAGTTGACAAAAGCCCTCTTGATGGGGAGAGTCAGTGTGTATGGCTCTGTGCATGTCGGGGCGGTTATGGGGATTGGAGGGGAGTTGGATTATTATAAAATGCTGTAATGACACCGCCTCTGTATTGAGTTGATAAACTTGACCAACATTATCTTCAGAATCAGAATCAGAAATACTTTATTGATCCCCGAGGGGAAACTCTTTTGCTACAGCAGCTCACTATCACGTCAGTGAGAAGTACTAAGCAAAAAAACAATATATTATACACTATAATACAGGTCAGAAAATAAATTAAGTATCAAGTGGGTATAAGTATAAAATAAAACAAGTTTGAAGTACAAAGTGGGTTTACCGGTTGATGATAATAATATGGTATAAAGTAATAGTGCATGAACTGCCAAGTTAAGTGTAGCTTATTTATAATGAGACGGAGGATATTGCACAGCAGTACTAGAGGTATGAATAAAAATCAATATCAATAAATAGGGAATTTTAAACTGAAAAGGGTATACTGCACAGGAGTTGATGGATTTAAAAGCACCCACCTGTATGTGATATGTTTGTGTTGCCACTTCTGTCCTGTAAGTGCGTACCGCCGTTTCCTGACACTGAATTTGGATGCACCTCCTACCTGGTCAGGAACCCCACACCTAGGCCTCTTCATCCACCTACAGGAAAGACGAGAGAGAATCAACACTGAAGGTACACTGATCATTCTGCTACACTGTAGGTATCATCAGGAGCATATTTTTCATAACGTGATGTACAATGACGACACGATGACTAGAAACCAATTCTGATTCAGCGTAGCTCTTTTCATTTATAAACATTTGTTGATGACCCTCTGTGCATTTGTATGTATAAGCAATTCTAACAGGACAAAGTGTTGGCAGGAGATGGATGAGATACATACAAAACACATACATGATAATGCATGAATGTGCTACACTTACAGTTCTTTCTAACTCTATCTAACACACAGCATATGCAATCTCTCATATTCCCATACTGCACAACAGGTGCATATTCATTCACGTATTACACACAAAAGACACCTCACCTTATTGTGTTATCGCTACATCAGCAAAGAGAAGCAGAAGAGGAGAGAAAAAACACAAGCATACTGTCAGCTTATCACATCTCACTCTATTTCAGCCCAGTGGTTGGACAGCTGTTAGTCTGCACTCACACCACTGGCCACCGCATTGCCATGTTACAGTTCAGTGGCCAATTTGAGTTCATTGCTATTTGTAGCACGGATGGTATTTAAGTGTTGGTGGGGATAAATGTCAGTGAACACCGTTTTTAAAGATTTGCGGGTAAAAGGATGTCTGGTTAAGGCCCCGGGGTTAAAACTGGGTAAAATCTGAGCTACACTGGGTTTAAAAACACAAACATACAGTATAGCTGTAACTACACATATGACCTATTGTGTTTTATTTCTAATATCCTCACATAACTAATATCACTTTGATTCTTAATGCAAAGTATAATTTGAATATACCTCTTAAAAGGTATATCCATGTGTATGCACAACCGGCAACATCAGGAAGGCTCTTCTTGTCATTGTACAGTTACAAAAAAGTACATGTCATCCTTGTCTGCTCGTGGCTGCTGCGTTCAGGTTTGACTGATTGTAAGAGGAGCAACAGAACGCTGTCCTTGCGCTTCCTTTTCTTCCACTAACTATTAATACTTTGACATTTTGCAGCCTTTGATCTGACAACAGAGGTGTACTCTCTGTAAAAGGCCCCTTTGATCAAATTAAAACACCCCACTTAAGCCCCGTCAGGATAACTTTTTGTCTAGCAAAATGACTCTGCTTGCCTTCAGAATGCAAAACAGGGGATGAAGGAGAGACTCATGTACCATTTGTCTCCCATTTTGAAGATGTCTAGACCACTTTGCCAGTCTAAACAATCCAAAACAATAAATGACTAACAACATTTTTCTTTTTACCACTCCTTGTTACTTTGTTGCATATTTTAAATCCTGGCTGTTGTTCACTCCTCTTGTAAAATATCTATCTATGCCCGAGCGAATAAAAATTTCGGCTTGTAGTATTTATCAGATCATGACAAAAAAAAAAAATGTGAGGAGCATGTCTGTCTTTTGGCTGGTTTCGGTATTTCAATAATTAATCACACTTGTGAAATAGTAGCATTTTATTAGCCACAATAAGTATTTATCTATACTAATTATTGGCATGCAAGCTAATACAAGAAATTAACATTTCCACTACTAAATTAAACATTGCTTGGACTGACTGAATAACTGGTCTTCCCTTCTGTTACATCTTTCTAACTCCCACTCATGTTACCTTATTTTTTGAAGAAACATATCATGAAAAAAGCTCAGAACTCAAAGTCCAATATTGTGGCATCTTTAACAGGTATTTTTAAAAGGAGTGTGACTCACTCTATGGTGTTGCCGTCCAGAGTCCCTGTGACATTGAGGCCATAGCGGCGCTGCATAGCAGCGATAGCGGACTGCATGACTCGAGCAGAACGTAGCACTGACATTCTGGGGTCTGCAGAAGGGAGGTAACCATACCTCTGGAGCCATGCCTGTGGACAAAAATATGCAGAGAGAGAGAGAGGGAAAGGTGAGCCTAGGTGAGTTACAGTAAAGGGTTTCTAGTTGAGAGGTTAATGTCTTTGAAAAAAGTTTTAAAAACATGAGGGGTTATTTGTAGACTGATGGTTAGAGGAATTGTTAGACATATTGGGAATTATGCTGATTCGCTTTCTGGAAGCGGGGGGGGAAGGAGCTAGCCCAGGTCTTTCCAAAGGAAACAAAATCCACCTCTAAAGCTCACTAATTAACTGTCTCTGCTGGTTGCCTGGCAACCTACAGGTGATGATAAGACTCTGTGCACGGCCAAAAAATAGCTCGGCACATAACCCCCTGTAAACATTTTTACACTTTGGTTTTTGTATGAATGACAAAAAAGTTTATTAGTAACCTTTAGAGGTGCTCATAGACATATTTTTTACCTTTGGACAGAGCCAGGCTAGCTAACTGTTTCCTAGCTGGTTCTTCTATGCTAAATATGAAGCTAGACTTTATATTTAGCATACAGATGTGAAAGTGGTATCAATCTTCTTATCTAACTCCCAGCAAGAAAGCAAATAAGTATATTTCCCAAAATGCTGAGCTATTCTTTTAGTACCTGCCACTGAAGTGCCCTAGAGTAAGGTACTTTACTCACACCTGGCCCAGTAGAGCAGCTCAGGGCTAATAGTACCAAGTGTGACTTCCCATGCTGCCAGCTGTGAATTTATAGTATTGCATTTGTGCACGAGAAGCACTTAAAAAAGACGATATGCTCTGCTGAATTTCCCTGAATAAATTAAGAATAAATTACCTAGAACACCATTTACATGTCAACTTTATATGAAAGCTAGAGATACAAAAGTAAGAAAAAGATCAGCAATAACAGATCTAAAGGCACTTTTTCCAAGCCATTTTGGTAAGGGAAAGGGCATAAGTAGAAAGAGAGAAATCTCTATACGAGCTTATAGTGCAGAATGTCACCTGTTATCATGTCATTTGGCTTGTCAGGGAAAGGCTTTGGTGTAATAGAGCTTTCAGTGACCCTATAAAATCCTGCCAGAGGGAATCACAGCTCAGATCTTTGGACCAGGGAGAAGAGGAGGGATCGGCTGGGCTTTCCCACTGAAGAGGCTTTAGGGATTTGGATAGTCCCAGTCTCTCTGTTTTCTCTCGGTCTTCATCATGAATATGGTAAACAAATTCTCCAAATGCTGCATTTAGCAACACAAAGCCGACCAACCAATAAAAAGAAAATTAAACCAATAAAAAATAAAATTGCACTGTCTGAAGTGTGGAGAAATAACAAAAAAACACGGGCCTAGAATCTCAAACACCCAATGAACTCAGAACTGTAAGGCTGCATATATGCCTCAAACCTTTTCATTCTTCATTCAGCAGCGCTGTGCTGTGAAACCTAAGCGCTATTCTCGTACACAATGTTGTCAAGCTGCTTCAGTCATTATGGAGGCCTGCTGCTCAGGATAGCATACACACTGAGAATGAAATTCACTAAACAGAGAGGCAAGCATGGTGTGAGAGCGAGCGAGGAGAATCCAATAAAAGGCAAACCATTATTCAACAATGGAACAAATGTGAGTCTTCAGCTTCTGTTACAGTGAGCGAGCCTCGTGTCAGGCTCCAAGCAGAAACATGAGCTCTTTAGAAACTCATTGGACAGGCTGTTTGTAGATATTTAAAAAGTGCTACCAACAGGGACAAAAAGGCCCCGTTATTGTGATGGTACTCAGTTAACATGCAAATGGGGAAAGTTAATGAGTAACGTGTAATTTCCGGCAGTGTCTACATATACTAGGCGCCTGATCACTGTGCAGTGTGTGCAGTGGCAAATGGTTTAATACTGATTGCACAAAGCAAAACCTAGTTGAAAATGTAACTGTGAATTTTAAAAGCTCAGCACATGCATAGAGGTAAGCAATGTGCGTGATACACTGCATTTTTTTTTTTTTTTTTGGAATTTCAACTGAGAAACCTTTTATTGAAAAAATAACCAGATGGGAATTAGCACTAAAAGATGTTGACTCCAAACTCCAATATTGCAATGTTTAAAAACAAATACCTTAATGTCAATGTAACAATATAATGTGTGGATTACTATTGGTAATTGGTAAAGGAATACTTCGGCATTTTGGGAAAAAAAGCTTAGTCGCCTTCTTGCGAAGAGTTAGATGAGAAGTTTGACACCACTCTCATATCTGTTGACTGAATATGTAGTTAGAGCCAGAAGGCGGTTGGCTTAGCTTAGCATAAAGACTGGAATCAGGGGGGAAAACCTGGCTGTGAAAAATCTGCCTAATAGCACTTCTAAAGCTCATAAATTCACATTATGTCTCGTTTGTTTAATCTGGACAAAAACTCAACTATAAAAACCACAAGTTGCGATTTTATGGGGGGTTATGTGCCAGACTATTTCTTGGCTGGGTAATAACCCCCATAAAACCACACTTGTTGTTTTTATTTAATATTTTGATGGCGAAAGGCAAATGACTCACTATTCATTTAATTGTGATAGAACACTTGAATAATCTCAGAAAATTCAATGACTTAACTGTAACACCTCCTTAAAGATCTGGAAAAGACGAAATTTAAGATATTTTGGTAACACTTCATTTTAAAGTGATATGTATTTGAAAAACATTAAAAAAGGTTCCTAGAAAGGACTACATAATGATACTAATGGTACATAATGGTAATTATGAAGAAAATAGAGGTAGTGTTCAACTTTCAATTAATTAATTCCAATTAAGTGCTAGTGTAACCTCGAGTCTTTTAGTCAGTGCACCCACAGCAGGTCAGCTGAACATGCAAAAATGTAAAATCTGTCTATAGGCCAGCATACAATTCAAAAGATATACAGAAGTTTCAAGTAGTAAATGAAATACAGTATTTACTTGGGTTTAATTGGAGAAACTCTTTCAAGGAAACTCAACAAAACTAAATTCATGACTCAGAACTTTGTCTCTACATTCCCCTTACTTCGTTCCTGTACATCGCTTTTTCTAGGTAATTTCTTAAGAAATTAGTAGTGAATTACGAACTGATACTTATATCTCGACACAAGAATAACCAAATTTTGACACCATATTGAATCTTATGTCACAACAGATATAATAGGAAGAACCCAAAATGCACAAACACATAAAACAAAAGTCTTTCAGGTTTTCATGAAAAGGGATAAACAGAGAGGAACCTACAGAATCTAAGCCAGACTTCCTCTTTGTAGTTTATCCGTGCTGTGATTGGCACACTGACAAATCCCTGATGCTCTGCCCACCTACTTCCCGCCCCCTGAGCACTATGGGTAGGCACACGCACAGATTCACACACTGCAGAAATTACTTATCATGCCCAACTCTCGTCAATGTCAAAATGTTATGCACGTGACATGACTCACATTTCTTCGCACCTTCCTGCACACTCAGGCTTCCTCCTCATATGTCATTCCTTCTTCCACCTTTTCTACTCCTTCATCTTTTTTAATTGTCCATCTTTCTCTGCTGGGTGCTCTGGTCTATTTGATGGATTTCTCACTGCCTCTCTTTTTCTATCTCCACTCTCTTCCCCCTCCTCCCCTCGCACTCAGTGAGTGGGTGATAACATTATGATGTACAGTGTCAGGTTTTTATACTCTGGATAGACCTCTGGGGAGAGAGGAGCATGGGTGAGATTTCCATTCGGCTGCTCAGATACTGAAACTACCACTCCGTAGTCTGACACACACATGCACACACATACGCACAAGCTTAGACAAAGACACAGATACACATTCGGGAAGCACTGCCCGATGACACTGACAGAGGTCTCAGCCATGACAAAACAGACAGAACACAGTGGGTCAGACTGCTCGGTGAGGGCAATACTACAGCCACACATGCTGCACACACATATACAAACACAAACAAGCAAATCAACAAATGTCTCTCCAAAACACACTCATATGTTCAGTTTTAATCTGCATGGTGTAGTAATCTGGTTTGGGCCAGCCACAGTGCATGAGGTAAAATTCACGATTTAGGTTTGAAAAGCACAAATGATTTATTGACCCTCCGTTAGACCCAGACCAATCAGAGTTGAAACTCAAAACTTACATTTAACATTCCAAAATATGAAGTTTTATGATTGTAAATTTGATTATTCCTCAAGTAACCTTTACATTATATAGTCACACTCAATTACAGACATGCTTAACATCATAGCCCCCATCATATTCATTAAAATCCCATTAACCAGCAGGAATCACAAGTATTGCACACACTGTAAGAGCTCGTTCTCTCTCGCTCTGTCTTGTTCCCACATCCTCTCTCATTCATGTCACTCTCTACTGCCGTTCCTTGTCCTCCTAATGTCTACTTTCCCTTTTCTCGTCCTGTAATCATCTCTGTCCCTCCCTCACATCTCCTCTCTGACATTGGAGGTTTTTTTTTTTATTGTAACCACGTTTGGCTCTGTCCTGTAACCACTGCCCCGGTGAATACCATGCTGCTTTTGGGGTGAGGGGGGGGAGAGAAAAGAAGATATTGATGAAAAAGTATGCAGTTTAGACGTGGCACTGCATATTTAGCCAAACTAAAATTTAAATGCTATGAGGTTGTTTTTCCCCTGCAGCCTTAGAATACTGTACAGCCTGATTGTGCCTGCAGAGAAACATTTTAATTCAGCAAGAGCTTCAGTACTTCAGATGGGTTTTGAAAAAGTTGGACCATTTTTTCCTAAGATGAAGGAGACTGTGTGGGTGGAAACATATAGAAACTGTCTATTAATTTAAAATTAATTTGCATTCATCATTTTAACATTATTGCGTATGCATGAATGCATGTACAGATACAACTTTTTAGGTGTTTTGAAATCCTGCTCAGAACATAAGAAAAGTGTATATGAAATGTATTTGCAGTACTTTCACAACTATCATGTAAATGAGAAACTGCAAAGACCACAAGACAGTGGGTTTGGCAGGAAGTACAAAGTCAGACGGTGTGATGGGTTTGGGCTTCCAGACAATGCAGCCATTATCAGATGCAGGGATGTATTAGAAAAGAGGTGGCAGAGAAAGAGAAAGCTGAGACTCTTGTTAGATATGTCTGTCACTCAGACATTGACAGGATATTGGATGGTGTATGTGTCTGCATGCGGTGAGGTGAGGGGGTTTGTTCAGTGACCCATAAGAGAATGAGATGGAGAAACATAGGCAGGACATGGAAGGTGTAGCTGTCACACTGGTGCTTTATATACAACACTGCAGGGAAACAGCAAGACAGCACAATAAATGAATATAGCAGAAAAGGGCAGCCAGTAATTTAAATGAAACTTTGTACACTGACAGCAAGCACAGGCAACCGAGTCATTCTGGTCACTGTGTCTCTTCTTTAGCAACATTTTGCAGATTATAGAAAACGTGGCGATTCATAATGAATTTGACTTTTGTTCACGCAGAGATGTGTATATAATTACAGATAAATGCCATACATATTGGGGCTTCTTGATTGTACGTGATTATATGCTTAAAAGGACTATTCCAATGTTTGTAGTTTGTAATGTAGTATTGCACTTCAATAAAGTTGGGGGACTTTTTGACCTGACTTTTAGTACCTAGTGTGGGTCAAGCTCCAAAAATGCTATATCCTACATTTATACAAATAGCATAATAGTTATTCCTCTCCTGTTGACATCTTTCAGAGTCTACACCTCCAGTTTGCAACGCAGGCTTTCTGTTATAAATTTGTATTCTCCAAGCCCAAGCTGAGATGACCCTAATGACATCACTATGACACCATCAGGGTTGTTTTCTCAGACTTGACAAAGCCCCTAACTTTTTTGCAAAACAGTAACTTTGGATAAGTTGGGTTTATTTAAGTTGTTACTGCACTTATATACACAGCTGAGATCATTTCAAGACGAAGTCCAAAGCTATAACTTTGCTACTACTGAATTATAAGAGTTGTAAGAGAGGAAAGGGTCAGTGATGTCGGACAAGTTTTCAAAAGTAGTGGAAGACATGCTAATAGACAATCGCTGATGCCCTCAAAAAATGTCTTGTAGAAAACAAAGGAATAGCTAAAACAACAATACAGCAGATATTTACTCCTGCCTACAATACAGCACACAGCTGACTCCTAAGGCGTGTCTCCCAGTGTTTGGCTACTTCCAGTATAGTGGCCGACCTTCTTATAATCCTAGAGAGAGAAGAGTAGATCTTAAAAATGTGTTTTGCTGAATCAGTACCTCTTGGCTTTTTTCTACCTTTCACTCTCCTATCTGTCCTTATCTCGTTCTGTTTTTTTTCTTTATCCTGCCTCTCTGCTGCTCTTTTCTCTTTCTTATTGATTCACTCTTTCTCTACGTGATCTATGGTTCCCGGTGTTCTGCCAATGTAAGGATTCCTGAGAGCAGGAGGCTCCGGCTCGACAGCCTCCTTATTCAATAAGGCAGAAATTCCTCCCCGTCCTCTCTCCGCAAATGGATAATGAGGCAGCTTGTAAGCATAGAAGGTGCTGTTCAATAGAGCTGCAATTTGGACTCCTTGTTGCTGTAATAATGACATAGAATGGTAACCATACCTCATCTAGTGCTGCATTACAAGTGTTCACTGGGCTACCAGAGCTCACAGTAACAGTGCTGCAAATAGAAACTAAAAACCTTATCAGGGCACAATCATTATTTTGACCAGAGCATCAGATCATACCAGCTTCATGAATTGTTTATGAGGAGATATTAAGAGCATGTTCACATCTGTAGCTCAGTTCTCTGGATCAAAGCAGAAGATGTTACATTGGTGCATTTTGATTCTTGCCCATTTAGAGTTGACACAATGTCTTAAACCAAATAAAAAATTGTAATTACACATTAGCTGATTGGAAACCCTCAACTAATGGGATCTCTTTTTTGGCATCTAAGCTAAGAAAGCTAAGCTAAGAAATAATTAATAGGATATGAGCATTAAAGGAATAGTTCTACATTTTAGGAAATATGCGTCTTCACTTTCTTGCCAAACATTAGACAAGAAGATTGACACCACTCTCAAGTCTGTCCCTCAAATATGAAGATAAAGCCAGCAGCCGGTCATCTTAGCTTAGCATAAAGACTGGAAACAGGGAGAGACAGCTAGCCTGGCTATAACCAAAGGTTAAAAAGAAACGATTAAACAAACACATCATTACTTGTTTGTTTAATCTGTACATAAACCAGTGTAAAAAGTTAGGGTTTTAAGGCAGGTTGTGTGCATGCTAGTTGTTAGTTTCCAATCACTACACTAAGCTAAGCAAACCATCTCTGGACTATAGCTTAATATTTAACTGACAAGACGTGAGTGGTATCAATCTTCTCATCTAACTCTCAGCAAGAAGTGATAAGTGTATTTCCCAAAACGATTCCTTTAAGAATACAATTGGACTTAATTTGTTATAGAGAACAAAAATGGCCGCTAGAAACAAAGGCTATAGATATAGTATATGTATACTGTAACATGATGAGGGGAAAATACATGTAGCTGTCTTGATATCAGATAAAAATGTTTGAAGTTAACGAACCAGTAATAAGTTTGGCATGTTTGTTTGATCCATTGATGCATTCTCACCAACTCTAACCCACATCATGATGCAACTGAATCAAACTAGCCAAGGGTGAATATGTCAGCAAATTGTAATGTAATCTAATAATTACGTTGTTGAAAAACTGAGTCTTCTGAAAAAAGAGGAGTGCTATAATGAGGTTAAACTTCTCCAGAAATCAAGGCACTCTTGAAGTGGAAAGATAAGGAGTCCACCAGCATGCCCTCATGAAGGCTAAAATGTCAGAAATGCATCAGTGCCTATTTTTGGGTTCTCCACACTTGAATTCACTCCACTTTGAAGTAGATTTCTCTCTGATGCAAGAAGAGCCGGGCCTCACCTCACTTCTCTACACACTTCTTCCCACAGAGTGCATTTCATTTTCACCTTTGTTACACCATGAAAAAAAAAGAAAAAACAGCTTCTGGTTTAAAATCTTGGCCCGTACAGCTACCCTAAAGGGACACTTCAGAGCATTACTACAACCATATCTATGGAATACACAATATCCAGGTTCTCCGAGGCTCTTATCCAACTACATAAGACCTTTCAGGTTCAGAATAGTCTGTAACAGAGAGACTAAAACCAGAATCAGACTTAGCCATCAGTCATCAGGTAAACTCAGCCTACACACAGGCGCCGCACATCAGGAAACTAACATACAATTTACCCAGTGAAAGAGAGGGCGGAGTACTGGAGTGACTCAGTGGCCTTGTCCTCATCAAGATGCCTCACACAAGCAGTGAGCTGAGGAGAACCTGTAACATCCATGTCCCCGGACCACCTTTCCACCAGCTGGCTTGGCCTGCTACCTGACGAGCAGAAGGCTGGCCAATTAGCCGATGGGTGCCATCAAAAGGCCAACCTGTAAGGCGATGGAATCACTCTATAATTGATGAGACGTGCCTCAGGAAGCCCGGTCGGCATGGCAACGCGCTGACAGTGTGCGGTGGCCGTTGATGTTGATGTTTGTGACTGATCAGCTGATAGGAGCTCGGTCCCCTCAGGTTACAGGGACAGCATGTGGCTCGTGCTGCAGATCACATGTGCATTAATTGTTTATGGCGAGTTGTGGACATGGCAGTGTAGCTTTAGTCAGAGGGTGAGGGTGTACTTTTGACATTAATGTGACTTTGGAAATGGCTGAAAATATTATGAGCAGCCATATACCGTATGAAAAAGTAACGTCAAGGGAGAGATCAGGTGATTTACATTTTAAAAATGACCACGGCTTTGATATGTTAGTATCAAGGCCATAAACTTTAAGTCCTTTTTTGGAAAATGCTACCATAAATTGGGTGTCATAAAAACTTTGGGAACTGACACCCCTGCATGTGCTTTGATTCAGTGAAATCTTACATTTATGCATCAATTTCCGTGACAGTACCTGGAATCACACGTTATTTCCCAAGGTTTCGCAACTTTTTCTGTCACTCACCCCGGGTCCTGTGAAACACACTGCAATATTTGAGGTAATTAGGCTCAGACTGTTCTATAAAATCTCAGAATTATGCTTATGATCAGAGCAGGTTTGTCAGTGAACTGCTCAGAGTGTAGAGTGTGTTTACTCTGAGCTACTCTGAGAAGGGTTATAGGCAGAATGGGATAGAAGGAATATACTGTACCTCGTATATTTGACAGTATTCTCACCTTAAGTACACATACTGTTCCTGCATGTTTATAAGAGTTTATATAGACGTACTGTATATGCACATACTGTAGGCATTGGCAACATTAGTAATGCCATCATGCATCTGGCTTATAGTTTAGCTGTTTCAGCCTCTTTTGTGTCTGAAATGTTAAACACAAAGGTAACCTATTACTATTAGTTTTGTAATTATAGTATAATTATCTTCACAATAAAGCACACCTTTTTACTTATATGGTATAATCAGACAACCAATAAGTGCATTCTATTTTGGATCTTTCATAATTCAGAAGATCTGTCAAAACTGAGAATGGTAACTTAAACTCCATTAATTTAGCAGATATGGCAGTCAAATTATGAGCCATATGCCACTCGGTGCAATAAAAAAAAAAAAGTGACACAGGTGTCTTTTTTAATGTGATGGGTAGTGTTGGCAGGACAGAGATGCTGCCTTAAAACTGGCTGTAGGCTGCAAAATGCCAACAAGTTCCTCTGCTCTGGGCGAGTTCCTGTCAGTACTTCCTTCAGAGCCCTCCTAGTTTTCATTCTACTCATCTAATCAGTGAATGATTCACACCCAGGGATGCTGAGTGAATACAATTAGCTCCCTGCTAGAATAGAAAATCAGCAGAAGACCTTAAAGTCCTTTTTTATACGACAAATATCAGGTCTACCAATTATTAGCAATTTAAGAAAGCAGTTGAAGAAGAAACATTTTGGAATCACTCCAGCCCTGATATTTATGGGGATTATTAAGGAAAAAAATATAAATATAAAACAGACAGTGAAAGGGAACCATGTCACAACTAACACATGTATTACAAATGTCACTTTTCCAACATTTTTACTTTACTATTTCTTCATATCAAAATGCCACTTGCTACATTTGTATTCAGCAAAGCAGAGATATGATATTACAGCATCCAGTGAGTATGACATGCAACTTGGCACTGATTCTGATTGTATGACAAAACATGTGGGTGATGGCAGCTGGAGGGGGTAAAAAAGTGGATCTATCTGTCCAGTAACAGCGTTGGGACAGAGCAGCTAGGAGTGACCAGAGCTCTCGGCACAGGTGACTCATGGGAACATGATCCCGGCCTCCTGGGAAAGCCTGCCGCTTCTGACCACCCTGAATTATTCATCGGTTACATGCGGAACCACTGGCGAGTGTGCCAGGGTCGTCAAGGCAACCACAGCCTTCCTGCCCACACCAGTAACCACAAACCCACACACATAGTTTAACTGCTGTACTTGAAATCATACTGCAAAACTGAAATTTACATAAGACTCAATATGACTTTTATTGTTACCGAAACCATCATCTGCACCTCATGACCCCAATGCAATGTGATTATTGCAGAGGTTGATCAGGGCATTGCTACATATTTGGCTGCTAGCGCCTACACACACACATGCAGACACACACTCAAGAAATACTCCATGCACACCATGTTCACCATCTCAGTGGCCCCATTAGGACAAAATGTCACCCAAAAATGTCACAGTCTGATCATACATACTGATCAGAACAGTGCCATTTCTAGTGGATCATCTTTGGGGTTTTCCAAAGGTTTTTGATGACTTAAGATGTTGGAAAATGACAGACATGTCTGGTTTATGACATCAGACAGATGATGTCTTATAAACTCACTCTGCAGAAAGATCTCAATCCTAAAAGACCAAACCTCCATATGGCTGATTGATATTCAGGTTTCCCCCATGTTCATTTTGGGATGAACAGTAAACACTTATTCAAACGTGCTGCTATACGATTATATTACTGCACACAAAAGCAGATTGTAACAGTTGCTATGACTCGCAAAGGTGTGCTGTGTAGAAATACACACACACACACACACACACACACACACAGAAACACCCGTGCACACACACGTATGTGTCCCTGAGCGTTTCTGTCAACAACTTAATTGACAGCTTTACATGTGATGCCCCATTGGCATTATCTAATGTTGCAGTTGTCAGTCACATTAAAGATTAAACAGCTCAGTAAGCTGTGACCAAACATACATCTCAGAGACAGACTGTGTGTTGACATGATGGGAGGAAGATTTGGAACAATACATAACAATAACAAGTGGCTGATAAGGAAAATCAGGTGTGTGTGTGTGTGATTATGAATCATTTAGGTCAGTGCAGGTGTTGTGTATTTCTCTAAGATTGGGTAAACAGACTGACACAGACACCCCAGTGGCTCAGAAATCTGCTCTTTTACCAAAGCCAAATGACGTCAAGAATGCTGTGTGTGTGTGTGTGTGTGTGTGAGTGAGAGCGTTTGTGTACTTGCAATCCATATGATTGCTCAGTGAGAAATGAGGGCAAAGCACACAAGTATAAATACACTCATGAATGCGCCTGCATGCACTCACAGAAGGTAAGCTCATACATACAAAGTGTACTGTATGTAGGAGGACAATATGGCTGCATAGAACCCACAGCAACAATTTAACATCTACTTTGTTAAAGATAAGGATGGAAATTGTTAAGAAAATAAAAGAATAACAAAGCCCAAAGACTACCACTGATTGATGTAACACAAAGGCAATTGTAACAGTAGTTTTTACATTTGCTTAAATTTGAATTGTGAGAGTAGTTAAGTAGTTAATATAAGTACTGATAACCACCATGACACAGGAAAGTAAAGATACATTCAAACTTCATTAAGAGAAATTTCAAGTAAAAACACAGCAAAGTGCCATGTACACTGCCTGACTGCCAAGTAATTTCTGGGAAATGACATGCAAAAACACCATGCCAGTAAACGCTTATCACCAAAAATAGCAAATAAGATCTTTCAGATTGTTTTAACACAGTTCTGAATTGTATTCAGTTCTCAGTTTAGTCCAGCAAAATAAATCTCTGTTCTTTTCTTTGGTCTGGTCATCTACAAGACTGTGGTTACCAGTGGCAGAGCTGAGGGCAGCGAGGGCAATGAAGCCAGTGCCCCGTGTAAATATGACTGGGAAGACAGACACACACTCAGACACACACACACACACACACACACACACACACACACACACACACACACACACACACACTCACACCAGTTGCTTTCTATTATTCAGATGCCACGCAGAGGCTGAGCATGCCAACTGGTAACATGAATTGTGACAGGAATGAAGCTCTACCATTCCCCACATAGTGACTACAGCACTAAGTAGTTTGTATTGGACAGGACTGTGCTTGGCATTAACATGGTGCGGAACAGCCACAGTAGTTACAGTGGTATGTGACTCATAATTTTGCAGTTGGGCTGGGCGATATGGCTGAAATCAACATCATGATATTAATAAGAATAGTTTATTATGTTGATATAAAATATATCATGATATAGGAGATAACATACTGTATAACATACTGGTAAATGTATTTTTATGCTTTGGATCAACCAAGGCTAGCTGTTTCCCTGTTTCCAGTCTTTATGCTAAGCTAAGCTAAAAGGTCAATGGACCATACAGATATGAGAGCGGTATCGATCTTCGCACCTAACTCTCTGCAAAAACTCATAGGCCTATTTCCCAAACTATTTCAAATCATTAATTTGGATTAATTTGTACAACAGAATTTTGTTAAACACAATACAATCGATATAATCATTAGCCTGTGAATCAGAGAAATAAAACTTTATTTTCTGATTGTTTCACAGCGGTTACATTCTGAAGCACAAATAAACACGCCCACACCATAAACATCTCAAATGTACAGTAGGGTGCAGATTCTAGAGATTATTTTTATAATATCTTAGTTCTGATTGTAAGTTAGTTAAAACCGCCTTAATACTGGCGTAGGAAAAACCAATCATCAATCATACCTTCAATGGTTGATATAGGAGTCAATCACCAATCAGCACAAGTCTAAGATATACTGTACATTAATGTTGGATTAGCCATATTTAATACCAAAACAAATTTCATAATTTTGGAAATCAAATTGAACAATTCAATCATTTTGAGGGAAATACCAACATTACCAACATTGCAGACATATTCCTATATTTAATTTTACATAGATTTTGGCATCTTTCATATTTTGTGATCATATGTCTCTGTCCGTATCTGTTTCATAGTTATGGCTAAAAGTCACATCTCCACATGTCGATTACGACCAAAATCGAATCAATACTTTTTTGACACAAGGGCTGTCCATCACATTAATGGAAATCTGATCATAGATTTTTGAGTTACCTCGCTGACAGACAGACTGACAGAGGGAACAGATAAAATCCTTGGTGGAGTTAATAATTACAACTGACAGTCAGCAGAGTCTAGCCAAACCATCTTTTATTAATTCATTCATCCCTCTGAGACAGGATGTGTTAACAGATGGGAGTACACCAGAGCAACTTTGCGCTCTCTTTGTTGTACAGCAGATTATCCCTGACTTTCCTTTGTCTCTGGTGAGCATAGTGGCATGATTCAAACACTTAATGTGACTCAGAGCAAAGCGTAACCAAGGCAATGCGATGCTCATGAGGCTTTGGCGCTTCCTCGTTGTTGTTGTTGTTGTGTTCCTAGAGAAAGCTACTGTGGTGATCCCATCCCATGAGTCAAAATATCACAAATCCCAACAGAATGAAAAGAAGGTAGACTGCAGAGCACAGAAACAGCTCTGAATGATACAATGAGGATTTTATGTAACCAGATAATTTTTGGCAGAGATGGAAAGAAAAGCATTTAAGATGAATATATTCCTGTTTAACTGCAATGTGAAATTCTTCAAAATGTACATATCGGTCACATGGTGCCTACATTCAAAGCTCACACCATACATTTTAGGGTAGCATCAATCCAATGCAAAACCAGCACTGAAAGCCTTAACGCACCAGAAAGAGTTCAAAGCCACCACTTCAGACAAAATGGGAGGATGGCTGTGTGTTTGTGGCACTGAGTGCAGAAAACTCTTATGCAATATTAAGTGAAATTTCATCCTGTCAGGCAAACACAGACATGAAAAAGAGATTAGAAATCCATTATCTCTCTTTTAATTACTCTGTGTTATATAAAAACTAATGATACAAATAACTCAAGTTAGCTCGACTGCTTGCACAGCCCACCTACAGTATGTGGCCTTGGAGAGAAAGCATTAAAAAAATGACTTCACTGGCTGTCACACAAAATTGTTACCTTTTCATATAAAATCAATATGGATTGAAACAGAAAACAAAACTCACAAAGAGATAAATGAAATGAACTTGTGGCTGTGCCAATGTTAATGACATTGTCTAATTTGCAGAGAAAATGACTTCTTCAGGGAAGACAATCGGATAAACAAAAGCTGAGGAGCTTTCAGAAATATTTCAGCAGTAAGCACAGACTGGCAGATCTATAGTGTTAGACTGAAGTGAGGTGTTACAAGTTACTATTAATTACCGTTTTATCACCCAGCGACAGGCTGTACTTTCTGTAAAATGTCAGAAGAAAGGAGAAAATTGGCAATACAGAAAACAACCATGAAGTCAAATCCAGGAAGTCACAAAGGGTAAATTTTCTAAGAGACCGCAGTCTGACCAGCAATTACAGGGCAGGTTTAGGTGACCTCCCACCTCAAACCACACCTGTTATTTAGAGGCAAGAATCATCTCTCTCTTCATTATTACCCTCTATAACCTGTGGTGCACACACACACACAGTCATAACAAGTCCAGTAAGTGGCTCCAGTGAAACCAGTTCTACACAGTCCACAGTCTTTCCAAAACAGAAACGGTTTATAACCTCACAGACATACAGAGGGACATCAGTCGCCCTGCTACTGGCTGTATAATGCTGTCTAACTGCAGCATAATACTGCTGGGTTGAGCTTTTGAAGCAGGACATGGCAACACTGTTTACAAAGCACTTGAAAGACACATTTTAGGCCATAGCTTTACCCTGCTTCAGCGACCTCTTAGGGTCAAATAAAGTTGGATTTTTGCATTCTATTGTACCCAATTTTATAATTCTTACTTAGTCTCACTCAGATACTTTTGGCAACTTGATTCTCAATCCTTTAACATTTGGTCAAGGGCACCTCAACAGTTGTGGCAGAATGTTCGTCAAATGCTCTCCAGCAAGAGTTCTCTCACCTCTCGGACACCCAAGACAATAATGATGGTTTAATTAGGGGCCATAAATGGCTCGCATTACAGTGAAAAGCCCACTTTATACTAACAAAGGAATGCTGACATGTGGAAGCTTTGAAATCCTGCAACACATACTATCATGTCAGGAAGCTGAAACGACAGTGATCACAGATATGAAACTACTATAACCACATTTATTCAGAAGTACATTCTCTTGGCAGCATAATGTGATGACAAATGTGAGCACAGCCGTATCTGTACATGACAGGCATAGCAGGAGGCTGCCACCAACATACATTCAGAAACATCTTTTCTTATGATGCTTTTACTCTTATACATGCAGAAATGTATTGACTGGTACATTTTTTCCCCCTATGAAAATGTATTTTTACAGAAAGGTTTTCATGTTTCCTCTGTTTTTAATCAACAGCATCTCACATTTAAAAGCCAAATGACTTACAGTTTACACGTCACTTGGCTGCCACAGACGGACTTACAAAAATTCTAAGATTTCTAAAGATCAGAGTGCCCTGACTACAGTACATTCACATGCAAGTATGACAAAGAAAAGCTTGGAAAAGAAGGGCTGGGGGAGGATAATAGCATGCAAGTGAAGGCAGAAGATGTGGGAGAAGGGAATGTGAAGCCATGTTAGGAACTAACTAAATTCTAAAATATGACAATGATACCAGCCATAATCAATAGTCGCTCATATTTACATTGTTGATTATGTCTTGTAACAGAGAACAAGGCTAGATCTTAATGAAAAGCATGGGGTTTTTTCAAGTTATTTTGGTCATTTTAGAGGGAAATGGTCAAAGATATATCACCTGAGTACAAAGAACAAACCTTTTCACATCTCTAACTTTTTTTCCTCTTTCTGTCATGTGAGCTTGGACATTTTAACTGAATAACCTGTAGCATCTGGACCAAATCTGCGCCCTGCCTTTCCAAGGGGAACAGCGTGGCACGCCAAGCTTGCAAATCATGTGGATATGTGGATGTAGGACTTGAATGACTGTCAGAGGACATGCCAGGATGTCCCTGTGTGGTGTCTCTGCGTTTGTGTGTGTGTGGGTGTGCAGCCAAGTGTGTGAGACAGCAAGGGGGTTGTGGTGTTCAACTTCAGCTAAACGGAGGTGATTTGCTCTGGAAATAAAAGAGGATGTAAAATAGACTGATGTGCCCTTGATAAAAACTCAAATTTCTCTCTTTACCCAAGGGAGGAAAGCTTGTGTTAGTTCTGCAGAATCTTAAAAGAAAGAAAGACACAAAGAATAAACACTGATTCTTTTTAAAGACTGATTGAGTGTTAAAGTTTATTGGCGTAACACTTGTAGCCTGAAGGCTTTTAACAATCTATTAAGTCAAGATATCAGATCAGAATAAAAGCTCCCTTTGAAAAGAAGCCTTTTTTCTCAGTCAGTAGCTGCCCACATTGTTGCCTGTGAACCCAAAAGATCTCTCTCTGCAGAACTAAGCCTTAGTGCATGTGCTGCTTTTGTTACAATGGCACAAGTGATACTATCTGAATGCTCTAAAGTGGAGGTTCTCATGTCCTGTCTTAAAATGTTCATGTCATGGATCCCTAAAAACACAAAGATCTGGCCATGGACCTCTCTGAGTATTTGCCCCACTGACTTCTTTGGGAAGATTTTTGTCGTTGTTGGCTTAGTATTGAATTACATGGGCATGTAGAGTTTATATGGGAGATAACAGTATTAGAGTTGACTAAAATTAAACTACTCTTGTGGCCTACACTGTCTATTGGGGATATTTTATATTAAATTATATTATAGTGAAATTAAGGTGCTCCTTTTTTGCTTGGTGACACTGCTTCTCAGCTGTTAGCCCAGTTTGAGGACAAAAACAAACCCAGATAGAGAAAGAAATAAGATTAATACGATTATTATGCTGTGATACATATTCCATCTAAAACATCAACATTTTCCTTCAAAGAAAATTCAAAAGTGGAGAAAAGGATAGCATGGAACTATAACCCAGCTGGGCATCTCACAAAGACCCTGTTGTTATTGAAACATCAACACAGACTAAGCAATGTGCCTCAAATACGTTACTCTTTGGCAATAAGACCAAAAAAATAATAATGCAGACTAATAGGAGGGAAAGCACATGTCTTGTTCCTTTATTGAAATGTTGTCATGTCAATAAATAACGGTCCCGGTCTTACCTCTACACTGAACGGCTGCTCCTCTCCGTTCACGGCACATAAAATCCACAGCAACAACTGCAAGAATAACGTCCCCATACAGCAGCTATTAAGACATCTCCTATTGCGGACCGCCAATAAAACCATAGTGAACCCGGCTGTTGTCGCTTATTGTCTCTGAGCAGTTTTATTTACAGTTGGTACAAACGGACAACCGGGATAAATCCTAGACGTTTAGTAGCAACATTGCTGATGTGTCGGTGTTTCTCTTGCGGTGCCGAAATCAGGGGAGAGGAGAGGGAAAGGGGAGAAGGAGCGGATTCGTCGACCGCTCACGCCGCTACTTTCGCCGCAGTTTCAGGAGGAGGTTATCCCCGGGGAAAGACTCGCTGTTAACGCCTGTCAGCAGCCTCCCGGTCCTGCAGTCCCCGGGTGAGTCCTCCGCTACACCGGCCGTTGTTCCAAGCGGACGCGTCCAGCTCGTTTTCTGCACCGCGCGGCATAGCTGCCCGTTTTCAATTGTGTTTCCCACCGAATGCGCATGTGCGCACTGGCACGAGCGCCCCCATCCCACTCCTGATCCAGATTCTCCTATTAAAACAGTCCACAGAGCTGCCAGTTTTTGTTTGAAATGTTTTCCATAAGCTTAAGGCTCGCTGTTTTTTTAAGTCAGTACATTGCAGCCTACTTGTTCGTGTAAACAAATACAATCTATCAAACTATCCAAATGTGACGTTCCGAGTTTTTCACATGACAACATTTGTATGATTTTACCTTTGTAACCCAGGCCCAGTTTGCACTTCAACCGCACCGCTGGGGAACTATGGGACAGAACACGCGCTGGGTTGGTGTGACCCAAGTGCTGGGTTTTACCTTTTAACCCAGTTGTTCATTTGACCCAACCGAGTGAAATTAACTCTATTGCTGGGTTAAATATTACCCATATACTGGGTTATTTCCTGTTGTCATTGCTTTCTACTTTTAGATTTTTTTATATACTTTTATATAATAAAATAACTATAAGACCTTTATTTATAGGTCGGATCTTTCAGACAGCAATCATTTCACTTTCCATGACGGACGGGTTTTTCCGGCACCCATGGGAACAACGACAGCTAGCTAGCTAGCTAATGTTAGCTAAACTAGCTAGTTAAGTTAGCTAAAGTTGGCGAAGTAATGAGCCAGCATCTGGGCTCTTAACCTGTGCTAACGTGTATGGCACACCCGGTTGTCCCTTATCTACTGCATTACATGCCACATAACTAACAAAGTAGCTATTTTATGTCAATTTACTTCAAGTGGCAGCTTACCTGAACACAGATGAGCATCTGCGAGCAAGACAGTGTGCTCAGCGCTGTTGTGTCCCCCTCCCTCCAAGATCACAGATTGTATTTTTATAGTGAAATGCACTTAAGATCATGCTGTTATCCCAATTTATTGAAAATATAGGTAAAGTATTCATATTACCCTACTCTAAAATCCCGCCCACCGTGTTGTGTGAACCTCTGGATTCAGAAAATTCGACAATGGAAGAGCGGGAAAATAATCCATCAGCTGGCATGACCAACCCAACAGTGTGCACTTTTTTGAGTGTACCAGAATACAAAGGCAACTTTTGAAATAAAAGCACATTTTATAACATTAGGCTACAGGTTTCAAGAAAGTGCTGAACCTGACTTATTTTGGGTATAGCTATGAATTCAGTCAGTCATAGGCTTAGTTTGTATTGTATAGCAATGTTACAACCATTAACTATATCAGGACAAAAGTGATTGAAGCATTGCTCTAATATAGCCTAAATGACTCTTTTCCTGACATAAATGTTTCAGTGGTTGCATAAAAACACTGTCAATTATATGGGAATATAGGGTCTTCAAGCTTTATGTTTACATTGTTTCTTTATATTGGTGGGTTTTTTGTCTCCTCTCATTATATGATGTACATCTATTGATTATTTTTTATACTTTCTATCTATCAATACACAACTGCATGTTGTATCATTGTATTTCTGTCTGTGTGTGTGGGTTTTATATACTGAAATCTTTTTAGAAATCCTTCAAGGCCACTAGAGGGCAGTGATAGGCTCAGTGCTTATTTCAAATAACCACAACCCTCAGGGGAAGTGAGTCTTTCCTTGGTACCCAGAAGTCTCTTTTGTGTCTCAGCATTGTTTCCAGTAGGTGATGGTGATGCCATCATCTGTCATTGCAGTTACTGTAGAGTAACTGATGTGTTCAAGGTTTCAAGGTCCTGCTTTTAGGCCCTTCAGGCAAACCTTTCATCAAGGTCTAATCATCGTTACATTTATAAAGGATACTGTTTTATTTTATGTTTCATATACTGATATTAAAATATGTTATGTAAGTGCTGTTGCCTGGTAAAAGAACTATATACTGAAATGTGGCTCTCCCATAATACACAAACAAAACTGTACCTAATGAAAAAGCCTTTCTCTAATCTCCTTGGATAATAGAGAAGGGTCAGATCTAATGAACCAGATCAATGATTTTCCACTTAGACTAACACCAAGGGATGAGGAACAAGTGCATGTGTGTGTCAGTGTGTGTGTGTGTGTGTCACAGAAAAGTTAGGAGAGCCGCACCATTAGCCCATTGATGAGGTTTCAATTTGCACACACACACACAGCCCGCCACCCTCCTCTGAGGAATTCTCACTGATCACACTAAATGGAAAACTCAATTTAAAGTTTTGAAAAACATCAGCAGCATTACAGTCAGAAATACAACTGTTTATCACAATGATCTGCTTCACCCCTGTGTGACCCACAGTCTTGAGTTTCTGTGGGCTGAAGTGTAGCACAAAAATCTGGGCCCTGCACATAAGCAGTCTCAACTCTAATTTAACCATTTAAAAGTGAAAAATAGAACCATATGTTATTTTTTAATTAGACTCTGCCTCAATAATTAGTGCATGCATTTGTTACTTCTAGGTTGGACTACTGCAATTCCTTATTATCCGGCTGCCTGAATAAGTCCCTTAAGACTCTCCAGTTGATCCAGAATGCTGCGGCACGTGTACGGACAAGAACTAGGAAAAGAGATCATATTTCTCCAATATAAGCTTCTCTGCACTGGCTCCCTGTAAAATCCAGAATAGAATTTAAAATCCTTCTCCTCACCTGCAAAGCTCTTAACGGTCAGGCACCATCGTATCTTAAAGAAATCATAATACCTTATTATCTGACTAGAACACTGCGCTCCCAGGATGCAGGGTTACTTGTGGTTCCTAGAGATTCCAAAAGTAGAACGGGAGCCAGAGCCTTCAGCTATCAAGCTCCTCTCCTGTGGAATCAGGTCCCAGTTTGGGTCCGGGAGGCAGACACCATCTCCACATTTAAGAGTAGGCTAAAGACTTTCCTCTTTGATAAAGCTTATAGTTAGGGCTGGCTTGGGTGAGTCCTGAACCATCCCTTTGTTATGCTGCTGTAGGCCTAGACTGCCGGGAGACTTCCCATGATACACCTCTTTCCTCTCTCCTTCTCTCCCTCTCCATCTGTATGCATTTTTATCCCATTACTGCATGTTACTAACTTTTCTCTCTAAACCTCTCTCTCTCTCTAAACCTAACACGGCAGCGGCGGATGGCCGCCCTCCATTGAGTCTGGTTCTGTCCAAGGTTTCTGCCACTTAAAGGAAGTTTTTCCTTGCCACTGTCGCCAAATGTTTGCTCATGGTGGGATTTATTGGGTCTCTGTAAATAATATAATAAAGAGTACGGTCTAGACGTGCTCTATAGGAAAAGCGCAATGAGACTTCTGTTATGAATTGGCGCTATATAAATAAAATTTAATTGATCACCATGCTCTCTTAAATTAATTATTCTCCTCCTCAGTTCTTGGTTTACTTGGCGTATACTATTAACCCTCTGAAAATGATGGTGGCTCATCTGGCACATTACTGTCTTTTGAAGGCTGCTCAATTTTTAAGATAGCTAACTAGATATAATGTCATATGACATTGTAGCTATAATGCTGATTAATTTATGATACTGATTAATTTATGTTATACAATATGCTCCAAGCTAGATTCCTGACTGACTGCCTTCAATCTCACATTTAACAACTGCTGATATTAGCTTAAACCATCCTTAAACTGTGTTAGTTGAGCTCATCTTCCTTTTGAAAGAAATTAGTCAAAAGCTGTTTTCACTCAGTTTGCATTCTTTCTCGTACCTTTCTCTCTTTTCTTTTTTGGTACCCAGACTTCCCTTTCATGAGGAAAGAAATGACTTACAGTGCACTGTGGTGCTCCAGCATCAGCAGTCCCTCTGCTGGATTAGCTGCTTTTAGAGAAGAATCCTTGTGCAGGGCAGACTAAAACATTTTGCTTCTTTTGTAATTGGTGAGAGGTGCCTCAGAGAGGCTCCACTATTTTCATTTTGTATACAAAGTTCAGTCGCTCAACTGATTTACTCAGCCAATTTTAATTTAGTTATAATACTAATTACTAATACTAATTACTTAGCAATAAAAAATTGCAAAGAAAAAACAATTTTTCATTCCAGGCTTTTTGAAGGCCCTCCCCCCATTGGGGCCCTGGGTAGTCAGTCCCACTCCCCCATTTCCTGTTTTTTCTGACCATTTGATAAATAAGAATGTAGGGCTGAATCAGATGTCTTATATATATATATTTTTTTACATTTGAAGCTATTGAGGTTTTCAAATGAAGCTTTGAATTTCTGTCGGCATATTTTATGACGTCATCACCCTAAAATGAAATAAAAAAGAAATATTTTCAACAAAATCCTCAATTTGAAAAAAGCGATTCATCGGATTAATACATTTGTCTTTAAAGGCAGAATGAGTAGGATATGTCGGTTGCACGATTCAAAGTTGGCCCCATGCAGAGAGAGAGAGAGCAGTGGTAGTTGAGCGAGCTAGAGAGTGAATGAAGAGAGGGAGCGGCGTTAGCAAGAACAAAGCAGTGAATCAGAGAAATACAACGTTACTTTCTGATTGTTTCACGGCGGTTCCGTTCTAAAGCACAAATAAACATGGCCACACCTCCGCACAACCCTGTGGGAAGGAGCCGCCACATTGTCGGATTTTGTGTGAATTCCGCCACAGCCACGCTTCATCCTGTCCGCCTCTGCTCTGCGCGTGTGTGTAGCGCAGCCCCGCCCTCGGTCAAACAGACACACAGACCTGCAGCTCTTTATACCTCCACGACACAGACAGCGAGCAGAAGAGAGAGACGGAGACAGCGATGTAACCTGGTCGCTACATTTTTATTTTATATTTTAAGTCCCGGCTTATATTTTATGAGGAATCACAAGATGCCCTCTCTCCCATTAGCGCTAGCTTCACAGCGGAGCGTTCAGGCCCAGTCAAAACAATGCAGCTTAGCTGGCTTATCCAGCACCAGCCGCATGTGTAAAATATAGCGGCTGTGGATGTGTGGGGAGTTGACTGCTGGAAGAGACGTCGTATTTAAGTTTATGTTCTGCTTGTTGTTTGACAAATTGCTATTAAACACATTCAGAGAATTTGAATTGCTATTTTTATCCTCAATTCTTATCATTTAGGTACAAATTATAAGCACCAAAGACCCACCCACACACGTAATGTTAGCATTGAAAATAAGGTACGTTAGCATACATGAAATTCCTGCTGTTTGCCTGCTGCACAAGTACAGAGCACAGAAGCCCCCTCGCTCTGGATAATATAGTAGCAACTAAGGAATGAAAATGCTTTTACCATCAGTTTACCTTCAAAATATAAAGACACTAGGTAAATGCCTGTTGTGTTATTTTAGTGCAAAACCTCATATAGGATGACTGCAGGCAAAACTCATAAGAAGCTATGTCAATATAGTGTTAATATTGCGAGAATATCAAAAGAAACTCTTTACATCTATTTGGTTTTATTTGTGATACATTTTCCATTCAAAGCCATCTGTCTGAACTCTCTATCCTCTACCGAGTCATACCCTGGAACGCTGAACAGCCATAAACATTAAACTTACCTTAAAACAGGTGGGTGTTTCTTCCTCACCAGTTTCTGTGTGAAACTATCCACCACCTTATTAAAATCCAGAGCCATGTCCAGATTGCTAGATACTAATAGATAATTATGCACTCAGCTCAAAGGTTCTGTAGGTTTCCTTCTTGGGATTTTGAACATTTTCACTATTACTATAAAAACAACTCATGCTGATCCCCCCCCCCCCGGCATGAACAGGCATCTCATGATGATGTCGTACGGAAACTGGTCTATTAGCGTGGGGCTACAGAGCAAGCTATTGCTATTAAGATGATATGGAGGTTTTTTTCTTTATCATCATATGTTTACCCATATGTTCTGTGTCTGAAAACATCTGTGTGCTCCTTTAACATTAGCAAAGATGATGTGTAATTTGCATTGCATTTGCTTGAGTATTTGTTGCAGAATAAACTGCTTGAACACAGCTGAAAGGAATCGCAGGCAGCTAAGTAGTGACACAGAAGCTGTGTCCCTTTTCTTTATCCTTGGACTGAATTCATTTCACTGCACTTGGCTGTGATAACAGTGTACAATCATTTTGACAGTGTGAAAGTTTGACTTCCTTTCCTTGTACTCATTGTGCTCATTTAGAAGTTAGTTGGCTGGTTGAATCATTTTCTCATCCCGACTTCCTCTCTGCTTTCCTAATTCTCTCGTTCCCACTGTCTCTCTTCCTCTCCTCTTCTTAATGATTTCCTCTCTCACTCGATAATCCTCAATACCCTTTTTGAAAGGTTCTGGCCCTTTCCAACTGGTCCTCCCACCAGCCCAGAGCTTTGCCAGGATCCTCAAAGCCTCTCTTTCCAAACATGACTCTGTCTCATAACTGCTGCATCTGCTCCCAGTCAGACCTCCTGGATCTCCTGGCAGCATGAATCCAAAGCCTCCCGTCTGTCTCCCTTTCTCCCTGAGCAGAGGAATAAAAGAAAAGAGTAGAAGAGGAAGATGAAAAAAGGCCAGCGATCTGCAATGGAGCACTGAGTTCTCCCAAAATGATTGTATCATTGAAGGTATTTTAAAACCTATAGTACGTTTGTTCTGGGGATGAATAATTCCTGTGCACTGCTGCTTTGGCTCATGCAGTAAAATTTCAAATGTACCACAACTTATCAGCAAAAGGCTATTGGGAGCAGCCGTTTCTTTCATTTACTTAGAAGTAAAACTTGTTTCCAACCCAGACTTCACAGCATGTTTAACTCTTAATGTGCTTCCTGAGGTTGGGTGGGATCACAATCAGATCACGTTCTCTCTCGGTCTCGGAGTCGGTTTGGAAGCGCAGTGAGAAGCCGCCCTCTCAACAAGGTCTCGGATTGATTGCCGTGTTATCGTATGGCCAGCTGAAGCCAACTAAAAGAAAAAATCACCCAGAAAACAGTAAGCCAGTAAGACACAGTAAGTAAGAAATAAGTGCTCTACTTCAACAAGAGCCTTTTTTCACAGTTGGAGCACTTGGCGCTGAACCCAAAATCATTTCGGGGTGCTTTTCACGCTCAGAGGGCTGCTTTCTTTAACATGGACATCCTTCCAAACCATGAATAGTTGTCAATAGCAGTTGTCAGCATTACTATTTGTTTATTTCGTGCCACTATTTTTTATTTAATCTAAAAAAAAAAAATTACAACTACATTGTATCACAACATTGTATAGTTTAAAAAGGTTTCTTGGTTCTCGTGTTTTGTAAGAATACAATGAAAACCCCATTTTAAAAAATTCCTTTTAAGTCATGTCAAGTTATAGTTTCAGCTCAAATGCTGTATTTCACGTGTTTCATTAGCTTTCTAGTTTTTCCTTTATTAGTGACTTTATAGGAGTTTGGATTTCAAGTCTGCCAATGCACATTTAGTCATTCAGTTCAATAAAAGATGGAACGTTTGGGCTTATTCTTCCCCAGCTTGTGTCGAATCCTTTCACATTTCAAAGAGAAAGCTTGTGCAAGGTAGCTTTAAAAGTCCCACTACAGTTTTCACATGCATTCTTACATATGAAGTCATTAAACCAACCAGAATATGGCACTGCATGTGCACTAATGACTTGGCTGAGCTCTCAGGACCAAATGACACAGGAAATCAACACATCTGGGTGCTCGGGCTCTGATCACAGCCCATCAATGATGTGATTGCACCTCCCTCTAGGAAGGTTTGACATAAGGCAGAAAGCTGATCTGTTAACCCAGCCGTGACGCCAGAGTCCCTGCCATGTGGCTCCATCTGAGCCACTGGCTTCTTTAAACTTTGGACACACAGACATACAGTCAAACAGCAGAAATGGGTCGGCTCGGCGTAAAAATAGCCTGATTACAGCCCACACGTTGCCATCGCTGAGAACAGATTGGATATTTACATAATAAGCTTAGTCCTGCAGTCAGTTTCACACCAGCAAGAAACCAGATTTACTCTGCAGGACGAATAGGGTCCCTGTTTTCTGCATTAAGAGAGAAATATGTGGTTAACAAATGTGTGTGGCATGCTTCACACACTTGTATGGTCTCAAGAACAACACATTGAGTCGGTTTATTGAGAACGGAAAAAAGATATATGAATGAGATGAAGCTGTTGACACACGAGGGTTGTCAGTTGATTTGGCAGTAGATTAGTTTAAGATGCGTGGGGAAGACAATGGATTCTTTGACTTCAGAGTCTTGGCGGTCTCTTTGCTGATGAAAACAAAAACCCCAACAAGAGGAACCTGCATGGAGAAACAGAAAGAGAAGGTGTGGAGGCTGTGAAAAGCAAAGCATGGAGTGGGCACTGTAAGTATACTGTGTGTGGAGTGCATCATTGGAGGCTGGGAGGAATTAGCTTGGTGTGATAAAATGTAGTTCTTCCTCCTGAACTTCAGTTATTATCATATGGTACTATCATCTGGTGAAGGTACAGAAGCAAATAATTGAGGTACGGTTAAGGTCAGGAAACTCAAACACTTGTGGCATTCATAGTTGTGGCTATAGGTCATGCTAACATTGCACTCACCAACGTATGTCGAGGCAAGCAACGTGAGCCTGCTAAATCTTTTCAAGCAAACTTCAATTTAAATAAATCATTTCAAAAACTTTTTTGTTTGAGATTTTTTGTTTGAGTTTGACCGCAAGTAAACACAGTAAGTAGCCGTAGCTGTTGTAGCTAACTGAAGAGGGATCTGCCTCTGGGACAACTTGCCAGCTAAACAAACTAGCTACACGCCAGTTTGTTTATGTGTGAGGCTGTTGGACGCTGTCTTAGTGTGTGGACATGCTATGTGCAATGGCTAATTATCCAGTGGCCTGTTATTAGGGTGATTGTTAGTCGTTTCACTTTGATGGCCCACCATATTTATTCAAACTGGGGTGTACAGTCGAGGAGCTAAATCAAATGGGGGAGCAAAAACAACGAATGGAGGCACAAGCAGAAAGGCAGCCAGAGGACCAATGCGCTGCCTGCTCTGATATATGTTTTTTCCTGACTCTGCGTTTCCCAAATCTCTACAGCATGACTGATAGTCACAATGGCCACAATTACAATAAAACAAAAGTTGAAAAATGTAATTATTTGGTTTGGGAAAGAACATGGTTACAGTAAAAAAAAAAGAAAAAAGAAGACAACTTGAATTGTGACATCACGTACCAATTCTTGGGCTGATGCCTACGACGTCTCTGCTGTAGCGGAATACAGACACTCCAGCTTAAGTTCACAACCATCACTATTCAGTGCAGTCTGCAAACACCAGTAATTTGTCAACAGCTAATCACTAGCTAGCTACACGTTTTTCACTTTCTGTAGGCAGAAAATGAATAAAATTAAACGTGGTTGGTTTGGGAGCACTGAGAGCAGAGAGCACAGCTTATTGACAGCATTGACTTGGAATGAAGTTGGTTCAGTGTAAAAAAAAAAAACAGAGCAAAAGTAAGCTATTTTTGCCATGTTGCTGTAGTTTAGCTTGCTACATTTCTCTGGGTGGTAGCTTCAGTGTAGTGAAGCTTCATTTCATGTAGAGTAACTGGTAGCTTAGCTCACTACACTTTCCCAACACTGTAGGACGCACAACTTCCTGCACTGGCACTGAACATTGGCATTGGATGTACATTTGCAAAATTGTCCAATATAACATAATTATACTGAGCTGCTACATAAAGTAAATATTGATAGTATCAGCCGACATTATACTGACTTTACCTCCTAGATGGCCACTGCAATGTCAAAAATAGTTGTGCAGTACCTCCCGATAGATCTGATAAGACTAGAAACTGTAAGCTTCAAAGTCAGGGCAACACACACACACAAACACAAATGGCTTTGGGGAGATTTTCCCCAGTGATTGGTTGTGGTTACAGCAGCTCTGAAACCCAGACTCTCTGCTCTGCACCAAAAAGGTTTCCCTCCTTCCTGTGCGGGGTAAACATTCGTACCATGCAGCCACCCATTGGCCAAAAACCTGAAACTGATCCGCACCGCAAAATCGGAAGTAGGTCGATTGGCGCTGTTGGCAAAATCTCTCTCTCTCTCTCTCTCTCTCTCTCTCTCTCTCTCTGGCTCAGAGTGGCCAACAGTTTCTTTTTCAAACTTGTGCTTGTGGGAATAAGGCAGACTGATGCCATAACAGAGCTGTTAATAACTTCAGTGGGAGAAACTTGGAGGGGAAGTACAACACTAAAGAAAGCAATGGCCATTCCCCACCTCCTGCACTTAATGACAAAATATAAAAAATATGTAGTTTTGCAGTGAGTGTTCTGAAATGGTAGATATACTGTAAGCCTCAAGGAATAGTTTTGGGAAATATTTGCTTTCTTGCCGAGAGTAAGATGAGAAGATTGATGCCACTCTCTTATTTGTACGGTAAATATGAAGCTACAGCCGGCAGTTGGTATACCATAAAGACTGGAAACAGGGGAAGTCACTGCCAAGAAATAGTCTGGCATATAACCAGTGACGGCTGGTGGTGATATTGGGTGGGTGGGCTGACAAATGCATTATACCCATCAATAGTTCACGCTGCAGCAACAGCAGTATCACATACGAGATGCCAAGCAATGCCACTATATACCTTGTTATAGCTCTAGCGCTCTACAACACTATAGAGGAGTACCCACAAAAATGGCCTGATGCAAAAACTCACTCCCCACCTCCCTTCTCTTTCACACACACATCAAAACACACACACACCATTTGACTATTATTCTCTGTACACATTAGTTCATGCCTTTAATTTTTTAACAGAAACAAAATATGCGAAAATGGTATTCTATCATGTAGCCTGCAATGTCAGAAAAGGGTCTACACATAGAAGGTGAATCCATTGAAGTTCTGTGGGTCCAGCTAGGGATGCACTACAAAATGTATAACAACTATAACCTGTAACTGTTTTTATCACAGCTGTTTTGCAGAACATTGTGTCAAACCGTATGTCCCGATTAAAACAATCTGGTAACCCCAGCAAAAACAAAGGTCGTTATAGCAGAGAGACAGGCATTATACAGACAGAAAAGCAAACGCGTGGTGGTCTTTTAAGAGGTCTATAGTCTTGGGCCTACCTTATTTGAGGAGACGCTCACATCGACGACCTTTCTGGGACGCAAACAGGTTAATCACCATGCCATTGAAGTCCAGCTCAATAGACAGCATAGCCAGGGCGTTCAGTCTATCCTGTCCCGTAGTACTCCGGAGAAATGATTTGGTCCTCTTACGTGTACTGAAACACCTCTCTGATTCAGCCGATGTGATGGGGGTTGTGATGGCTATTTGCATTAGTTTCAATGTTTCAGAAAAAGTGCTCTGAAGATTGTTCTCAGTCAACATCCTCAAAAGTGACATAGCAGACTTTAACTCTGCAAACTCCACACTACTGTACATCACCATCAGCTCACCTTTCAGTTTCTCTCTGCAGATCATTGGGAAATGCTCACTTGCAATGTCCAGCTGCTTCTGGGGGAAACTGGTCTTAAACAGCGGAAACAGCTCTGGGTCAGTAAGTTCAAAAGACACTAAGTGCTTTCTCAAAGCGAGCCTTTGACTGCTCTGTCATTATTTCACAGCACCATGTGGCTAATGACACATTATCAGACCGCCGCATCCTGCGCGCTGTGTTGCTGCAGCAACAGCTGTGTCTGCATCTGGATGTGGCTGGCTGTCATCGATGGTCAGTTTGCCCTTCAGCTCAGCTATGGAGCAAGTACATTTCTCCAGGGCCTGTCTAGTTTTGAGAGGATCCGTGGGTCGTTTTTGAAGAATGTTGTGTAGAATATCAACATGCATGAGGTCCCCCAGTAATGCGGACAGGCTGTGGGTTTGGTGGATTGACACGCTGTCCCAACTGATCATTCAGGACTGTCGCAGAACTAGCATGTGTGCCCCACAAAATTTAATACAGTCCACAATCCGTGATAGTGAATGCCTGGTTTTCTTTACCAGTTCTTGTATCTCTACAAGCTGTGTCTCCTCCAAAAAGCAAGCATGGGAAACAGAAAAGTGAATTCTGAGCTACACTTGCCGTTAGCCAGTCCTTTCGTTGAAACCAAGTTACACAAAACTTATGATTTTGTTGTTTGTCCTTTTGTGTTATTTGAACATCGTCTGGACGATGTGTCCCCGGTCTCTTCACTTCCAATTTTTTCTCCAAAGACATCGAAGAAAACAGATTATAATGTAAATAATCCACCTCGCCATGTCTCACCCGCCATTGCCACAATCACTCACTTCCAACTAGTGACAGACAGTAGCGCCACCCCACTGTACTGTCATTTGTCAGAAGTCAGCGGCCTGCGGGCTGAATGAATTTAGCTCGAATGATCAGAAAATCAAGGGGCCGTGCCACGACACCTGTCACTCACAACACTATGAAGATGAATGGAAGCTGAAGCTGCTGTGTTTGGGCTGTAAAAAATCAGCCCATTTAGATATATATGTGTTTTTCTTGTGACTATTTGGTGCGGCTGCTACTCTAGGGTTCAATAAAATTTAAAACCACCTGTTGTACAGTTTTTTAAGAATCATTTACTCATCTTTATTGTAAAAAAATGGGGAGGGCTTAGCCCCGTTAGCCCATTTACACCAGCTGTCCCTGCATATAACTCCCCGTTTGGTTTTTGTATGGATTAAACAAACACAGTGACAGCTGTGTATTCTCGGCAGGAAATCAAGCGCTGTGTTGGGACTCAGCCAGGGTTGTCCCTTGTCACCAATTCTGTTTGTGATTTTCATGGATATGATCCCAAGGCACAGCCAGGGTGAGAATTGCTTCTCTGCTCTTTGCACATGATGTGGTTTTGTTGGCTTCATCAGACTGGGACCTCCAGCACGCACTGGGGCGGTTTGAAGCTGTCTTATTCATGAATGAGGGTAGAATGGAGCATGAGGTCGACAGACGTCAGCAGTAATGCCGGCTTTGTACCAGACTGTTGTGGTGAAGAGGTGGCTGAGCCTGAAGGTGAAGCTCTCAATTCTCTGGAATTCTCTGGAAGAGGGACGTCTGGACTACTTTGCTACGCGATCTGGCCCCAGATAAGTGACGGGAAATGGATGGATGGATAAACAAACAAGATATAATGTGTTTGTTAGTGAGCTTTGGAAGTGCTGGCATATTTTGTTGCCTATGGACAGGCTAGCTGTATCCCCCTGTTTCCACTCTGTAAGCTAAGTGAACTGGCTGCTTGTGGCAGTTTCATATTTACCGTACATTAAAGTATTTTTCCACAAATTTTCAAATTAACTTTCAGTACAATGATAAGTCAGGTGAGAAATGGGAAAAAAAGTTACAAAATGGGGCTTTCAATTGCTTTCCCCCTGACATATTGATAATTACTATTTATTCAACTCCAAATGATCCAGTAATATTGGAAGCAGCACTAGTGCATGTGTTTTGTATAGAGAAAAAGAAATGTGAAGAGTATAAATTACTGCCATCAATACATTATTCATAATTAGTGTTCATTTTTTTCTAAATGTTGTGGTGAAGAAGCACAAATGTTCTAGCACAGTGAGAGAGCGCTGTGTTTGCCAACTGATCTATAATTTACCAGTCAGGGTCTAATGATATCTGCAACATCATCTTCAAATGTCTGCGTGTGTGTTTGTGTGTGTGTGTGTGTGTGTGTGTGATGAAGAAATAAGGAGTTGGCTGTGACCTAAGACTCAGAGGGAGCATACAGGCTTTGTGTCAGTAATATGACTTAAGACTTTGACCAATGTGTTTTAATACAGCTCCTGTTAAGGCGGGAATACTCTCAGTGATGGATCAACCATCTCCAGCACTGTGGCTGCCGTTCGCTGCCTGTCGTCCACCTCAACATACTGCTGAATAAAAGGGGAATGGTTCAGCAGTGAGGGGAATGCCACAGCAGAAAGATGAGCAATGCACTTACCACCCTACTCGGAGCAATTATGATTGATTATAGCTCCCTGAAGCGTTTCTTACACCGGCCTTCTCCAAGCGCTAAATTGGTTCTCGGCTCTGGGCAAAGCACCATTTCACACAGGAACATTTTAAAGCAGACTGTAGCCTGCAGACGTGGGTTAGCCTAGACCTGTCACATTTAGCATATGAATTAATGCTATGTTACACTAGATGAGTTTTATTCTTATTCTTATGTGACTGCAGTAACCCAGCTGTCGGCACAGATTAGCCAACCCTGAATGGGTTAAAGAGTGAATACCTAGACCCTCCTGACTGCAGACCAGGCTCCAGGCCAGTCGGGGCCACATATGATTTTTAAAATGTGTCGGAATTGTTGGCCCAGACTGGCCGGGTTCATGTAATGTGAAGCAGTGCAAGACGTAGCAGACAGAAAGTTTTTGTCAGTTTAGCTCAAGGGAGGGAAAAGAGAATGTACAAGAACTACAGTTACTTTCAACAACAATGCCCACTTACACTGACAGTTTGCAACAGTTCATATTCCCACCTCCAGCTGCTCCACTCTTGATAAGCTGCATTGGACAAATGTTAAAATCCTCCAAATGAAACTGAATACAATTTAAAATGACATCAAATCTGGATCAAAGGTGATTTAAAATTTTCCAAGTGGTTCTTCGAATTACCTCCTTTTCTTGTCAGAAGCACCGGCCGTTAAGCTCAGTGCTGGGCTGAGGCAGCAGCATTTATGGATAATGTGGGTTAAATCCCACTTCTCATAAGAAGTATTCATACACATTCAGTGTTTCTTTATGATTACATAATTTTCAGACAATGTTTATTGCTGGTAATGTTGATGATCTCACAGTAAGCAGCTCCAGATACAAGTGTTAGCTACACGTCTAAAATGTAAATGTAAAAAATGTAATGGGCTAAATTAGCCTTGGGCCAAGAATAATCTAGAGCTGAAAATATGCCATGGGAAAACCATTATCCTGCAGATGCTTCTCAGATGAATGATCACATTAAAACAAAGGTGTTATGACATTAGAGGCCTTTAAAAATGTTAATTGTAATCAAAAAGCCGTGGGCTTTCAGAGACAAAATTGCTCCAGCAGTCAAGAAACACTTTATGAGGAGGCTATGCTACAGATGTACAGCTAATATGAAGAGAAATACTTTCAGGCTATGATCATTAAGGGAAATGTGCCTTGCTAATAAGATGGGTGAATTGGGAACACTGGTGAGGAGTCAGAGGGAGTACAGAGGGTTTAGTGTTGTGTCTCACTGTGACACAGATACAAGAACATACTCCAGACTGAAATCATTGGCAGCTTTCAGATGGTGGAAGTGGAAACACTACTGGGAGCAGCAAGAGGAAAGGAGTGGGGGCTTGCTGGGCTTGTTAACACCAAATAATGCAACCCTGAAGATATTTCTTTTAAAGAGCGCACCTGCAGCTCAGACATTAAACTGACATAAGACTGCCAAAAGGACCAGAGTGTGATGTCAGACAATCCACTACATACAGTCCTGACCACTGCGACAACCTTTTGAATGTATACCTCTTAAAAAAACAACTAATCATGTTTTTTAGCCACACTAGTGGCCACTTTGGTCCTTTCTGAAATAGCTCATTCCTGGTCCCCAGACGTATGTAAAAACATTCCATTATCCAGTGAAATGTCTTAACATCTATTTGATAGATAAGCACATTCATGGTTCCTAGATGATGAACCTTTATGACTTTGGTGATCCCCTGACTTTTCCTCAAGCACCAGCAAAATTTCGAAATCTTAATTCGTCCAATACTTTGGTTTCTGATCAAATACCTGCGAAACAAATGACAATCCCATCGGCCTCAGCTGTACTTTGCGCTAAGTGCTAATTAGCAAATGTTAGCAATACTAACGTGCAAAACTAAGATGCTGAACATGGCAATTATACTTGCTAAACATCAGCATGTTAGCATTGTCATCGTGAGCATTGTTAGCTCAAAGCACAGTATAGCCAGAGTTGCTAGCGTGGCTGTAGAATTGGTCTTGTTTAAACTTTGATTGTTGCTTATTTAATCATTAATATTTAATGTTATAGAAAAATACTTAAGATTTGAAGCCAAGTTTTCAGGGACTATGGGTGGGGTTGTATCTGTCCACCATGTTGCCTATTTTCCACAAGTGCCAAATGCCCAACCGCGGAAAATAAAGCTCTGTATTAATTTTAAGGATGTTTGCAGCTCCACTGGCCTCCACAGCACTGTCCTGCTTGCAGCTACCTGAGATCATGTGGTCCATATGGAGAGGACATGAAAAAAATGACATCAAGCACCATGTCCAGCATGGATAGAGATTGCATTAAGAAACATATGGGAGCCTCACAGATAGACAGACAACGTGTATGTGTGTGTGCTTGTTGTCTCAGAGCAACCTGGCAGCATCACCCCCCTAGACTACGTGTCATTTCCTGGCAGCCCCCTTACACTCACATGTGACGGCATCACAGGAAGTTCACCTGCTGCTTATGACCCTGACTCATAAACCAAACTGCCAGCTGGGGAGAGGATGATGTACAATGTGTTTATGTGTGTGTTGCATCAGTGTTGGATCCCTGCACAGAGGATGTAATAGGTCACATCCTCTGATATTTACTGTATGTTGGCCTTTTATTCCATTATAAGTCAGATGTAGTTAGTGTGATCTTCCTCTGGTACATAAAGTATGACACTCATAGGAAACTTTTAAGAGGAAATATCTCTAAGGTGACAATTTGATCATAATTAACACATGCGTCCAGGGATAGTTAGTTAGTAGGTTAGTGTGTTTTTTGACTTAAATATCACAATAAAACATATAAAATAACCTCACATGACCAATTAAAAATGTCCAAACAATATTCCACATACAGTAAAATTACTTCAACACACGACTAACATCACTAAACAACATTGTCACTCAACATAGACTCTCCTGTCTGTGCCTATAAAAAACTTAATTAAGATAATTAGAGTAATGCTCAAATTTCGGATACTCTGATCGTTTGAGTTTGAGGACGTATATAATACGTTTTTCATTCTGTGCCACACAAGCACACGCATTCAGGTGGTGTACGACCCCATCTTCCGAGTTCAATACGCAACCTGTGCTGATGGACAAGGTTTAGTTCACAGTCTTACATTTGCTTCCCTCCTTTTGCTCATCCCTTCTCTGTCAGTATTGCTATAATCTGTTACCCCCGTCACTTGAACCAGGTGAGAGTTCATGACATGTTCCCTATGTCTGGTCTGTCGGAGCACATAACCCAGTGGCTCATCATGCATATCGAGCTGATTTTCCATCTCAAGTACTGTAAGGCCTGTTTTTCTCTCACTAAAGCTCATGATGGAAGCTCTGCCTTTAATAAGAAGGTCAGTTTGGGTGTGGAGGTCCTCACTCCAATCAAGACATTCACCCTGTCGATGTACTGGTCTCAATAGATATACAGAATAGATAGATGTACATAGAAGAGGTGATCACGGTGACAGCAGCTGGTTGTGTCGGACTGAACCACGTGTTTACATACAGACAGACAGACGCAGTACATTTTTCATGATGCAACACCAGACATGTTTGTGGATTAGGTGAGGTTTGTTGAACACAGGTGGGAGAGCAGTCTTTTATCCTCCGTTTGGGTCGTCTCAAGTGTGCGGTGCAGGTCTGCAATCTCCTCCCAAAGGATGATGAGCTGGCCCCTGATGAACAGCTCACGGCGTGAAGCGGGGCGCATCAAAATGCCACAGCAAATAAATACAGCCAAAGGGAGTGCTGCTGTTTGTATGCGGCGTGGCAGCAGCACAGGTTCAAACAAATCTATCAAAACTGTATTCATGATAAGAAGATATATTCATTTTAAAAGGTCAGGCTTGTCTGAAACAGACAGCTGAAGATATTTGCAAATATTACATTTTCTATGTATTGAATGTTTTGAAGCTAGAGGGTGTTCAGAAGATGAACAAACGTACATAAGTTCAACCGATCAACAAATACTCGTCTGCATGCAGATGGAGGCTCAAAGTTTGCACAGTTACTTTATTTGTTTCTTTATTTCCTTACAGAAAGCATGAGAGAGAGGTGAGAGATGACAATATATTCTGAGTGCAGGGACCTCTATCAATTTGTTGGGGAATGTGAGTGTGGTTGTGTGTGTGTTCGCTTGATGGACTTACAAGGCTGTGTTCCTCATCATCATTAATCCCCATTATAAAAGCAAACAGTAATATTTGACAGTAATAATGCTCAATTGCTCCCATTCTGTTTTTTAATGAATCCAGTGAAAGGACATGCAGCGCATTGGTGCTTAGAGCTTTATCTAATGCTATGATAGGCAATCATTGAGTGCTGTAATCAATGACTAATAACCATCCATGCAGCTCAGCCGCTCGTTTGGACAGCCAGGTGGAATTGGATTATCTGATGGGGTCGTTTACAATTTGTCTGGGTGGGTATTGAGCGTTGTAGCCAGCTACAGGGCAGATGTTCCAAGTTGGAACAGAATAATCGCTCTGCTGCTACCACAGGGCCACATAGGTGCCAGTGCGGTGGGATACTGGGAGGCTAGAAAGGTTCAAAACATGCAAAAACAGTTTAAGACTTGATCTGGAGACAGTTGCTGACCCAAAAGAGACAGCTAATGCTTGTTAGCTAGTGTTTATGTTGGACAAACACAGCGCTAACTAAACTCAGCAGGTGTCGAAATAACATGAACAAAAAGTAACATCTAGTGGGAATCAGTGCAAACGTTATCAAGCTCAGCTAACTAGCTTCCACGTTCTGAGCATAATACAAACTTAATAGCATGATGGGTCCTTCCAAATGTTGGGGACAGACTGTGGATTTTTTGAAAAGGCCTATCAGTGTTCGTAAGCTAAAAAGTCTGACGTGCTTGCACTATCGAAGTTGACAGCATGTCTCCTAGCAACGGCAGCTCTCAGATGTCTGTCAACAGCTGCCATGGGAAACACACCCCCAGAGGCTTGAAGCTTGGATGTTGTTTACACAAATATGTCCAAAAACAAATTTATCCTCTTTTGAAAATTGGAAAAATATGTGCACAAAAGCTGCAATATCACTATAATCTATTTTCTTACACAAAAAGTGATAAGAATTCAAATTTAATTTGGACTTCAAGGTATTATTGGACAGAACAGAATTTGCAAAGCAGCTGTCAGAGAAACCAAATCCCAACAAATAGTTTCAGGTTTGGTTTTCCCCAAAAAAACTTTGTTTTTTGTGTGCAGTGTTACACTGGACTCTTTGTTTCTTTCTCTCTGTCCATCCCACCATCCCTCCACCCTCCATCCCTGACAGCCTCTTTGATTGAGATCACACTGTCATCTGCTTTCAGTGTTACTCACACTCAGAAATGGGACATGTCCCTCCCACCGCAATCTGTCTCTGTTTCAGAGCTGACACTGGGGAGGGACTCTGGTCACTTTGCACACTTCTTTTTCTCTCTCTCTTTCTCCACCTACTCGTCATTTGGTGCCCAGATGGAGCCGTTGCAGGCGAAGGAAGCTTTAGCTGTGCACCCCACCTTTTACAGAAAAATTTGCTGCAGGGCAAAGAGAGAAAAAAACATCAATGAACACCTTTGGCTGTAATCTGTGTCCAGGAGAGTAAGCAGATAAGCACAGAACTGCAAAGAGTTGCTTTAACCACAAATTTAAGCCAAAGAAAAATAACGCTGGTATTGAAAGTAAAACGTGACAACCATGCTGTCTTGCAGTATGTACTGTAAATACATGTATATACTTCATGTTTATTATATATGTAAATAAAACCTCCATACATGTCCAAACTATGGCTCTAGAGATGGCAGTTTCGGTCAGTCCAACACTTTGGTTCAGCAATATCTCAACACTAATGGAGGGATTGTCATGAAATTTCATACAGACTTGACCTCCAGAGGACAAAGCCTACTGGTCCCTGACTATTGGATGGATTAAAGTGTCTTTATAGACATTTAGGTTCCCCTCAGGATGAATTGTAATAACGTTGGTGATCCCTTAACCTTTCCTCTAGCACCACCATCAGGTCAAGCTTTTATTTGCCCAATATTTTGTTTTTATAATTAAATTCCTGAGAAACTAATGATATTCCCATCAGCCTCCGCTGTACTTAGTTTAGTGCTAATTGGCAAATGTTAGCATGCTAACATGCTAAACTAAGATGGTGAAAAAGGTAAACATTATAAATGCAATATAAACACGTTAGCATAAAATCATGTTAGCGTTGTCACTGTGAGCATGTTAACATGCATTAGCATTTAGCTCTCGCAGAGCCGCTAGCATGGCTGTAGACTCTAAGTCTTGTTATTAAATACTTTCTGTAGTATGACATTGTGTAGGCTGCCAGTGCTGAGCTACCAGTGTTTTTGTATTTAAAACATAACTGTAATAAATACAAGCTCAGGGCCTCTTTTTTATTTCCATTCATTTGTGATTTGGTATGAAAGTCTAATCAAAATAATACAGTATAATCAGAGTACCCAGCTATGAACACTCTGGTCCTGTGCAGCTCAGTTGGTAAAGCCTGTTATTGTAAAAGCATGTGGTTTGCTCACCACAGGAGACAACCATGCTGAAAATGCATGTTCTCCTTTGAGCGAGGGCACCTGGCTCAGCAACATCAGCGTAACATGTACTGGACTATCCTGTAGAGGAGGTCGCTCACTGTGGAGATGAAATGTGCTTCAGCATGTTGTCAAAATTGAAAACAACAGAGGTCGGCGAGGGAATCCCATCAGGGAGGAACTGTGGAGCTTGGATTGGATTACAGGTCATTTCCAAAACATATCCTCTCTCACATTCTGTACAGGCATCAGCTGCATTTCCCAGGTTGTCAGAGAAAACTTGAGTTGTACAGTACAGCTTTTTCTTCTCACTCGACAACATGCAAGCTTAAACCAAGGGCAAACATCTGGCCATGGAGGAATAGTGCTCTCTCAAATGTGGCTAAAAAAGTTACCTCGGAACTTCTTGAATATTTATTTGCAATGTGTATTTCTTCAAGAAATATTTTTTTATAATTAACTTAACTGGAAGAGAGTTACTTTTGAGCAAGAAATACTCTTTACATGCACAATATGAGTGTGGTATGAGAATCATAGAAAACATTTTGTTATTATAATTTAGGTATATTTTCACCTGCTCTACTGCAAATATAAATTATCGCATATTTTTAGCAATGTGTGCACAGATACAGAGTTAGTGCATACATGAAGAGTTGCACCCTAGAAAAACCATACATTTTAATAAACCACTAAAAAGACTGCTCTAGATTGATGGTCAAATTGACAGTTTGCTAAACCATGTCCACCTTAGTTACTGTTGCTAAGCCTGTCAAGTTTTCTTACAGCACATGCAGTTTACGGGGGGGATGTCAAAACTGTAGCTCCAGATTTTATCAGCTGTAGCTGGCGAGTGAATTAAGCTAATGTTAGCTCCAAGAGTTAGTTGGAAATGTTGTCGCTAGCTGACTCTTTCAAGCTGATTGGATTTAAAGGCAAAAAGTCAGCACCCTCACCAGTTGATGATCCATTGAAGACATGGAAATAAAGAAACAGCATTGTTCTTGTATTGCAGTGTAGAGCTAGTAAGGAAAAATGTGAGATGAGATTGTTATTCTGCTTTACATACTTGGACAAGCAAGCAAGAGGTGAGTTGTATGCATTATTCTTTGTATGTTCATACTGTATGTTTCACTTTTGACTTTAAAAGATAAAAGACTTTTAGGATGAAGACTAACTGATGTATTTTGCAAACGTAATGCTATCTCAGATAACAAGTTTGGCTAGAGTGCTATAAACGTCCCCAAATCCAATGAAGCAGTATAGTAGCTAACTAGCTACAGTAGCATCCAAGTCCAGCTCCCACACAATGGGGAAATATTAACTCTACACATTGCTAGATGTGAACAGGGATTTTAAAATGTAACCAGCAGCATCACAAAATAATGAGTGAAATGCCTCTGGCCTTAAGTAACCCTAGTTTAAGTTAATGTGTAGTAAGCTAGCTAGCCAGACATGCTAATGTTTGCAGCTTACGATCCAGCAAACAAACACACTATTTAATCCATTGCACTTTTGCTCTTGTATTTTTGGTTTTAGAAAGGGTTAAAAAAAAAGAAAGCACTATCCAAACTCTTACTACAGCCGCATACACAGCTCTTCAACGTGTGACGAAATCTAAAGCTGTCGTGCCTAGTTACGGTTGTTAAGCTATGATTGGACTATCACAGTTGGGGGGAGGGGTTTAGGAATGATCAATTACTGAAGATTGAATAGTTCATTTCTGAGCAATGATGCATTCTGCCTCTCTGTTAGAGAAAAAAACACCTTTGTATTGGCAACACAATCCAAACTCAGCAGTCTTGACTGTACAGAAAATGCCAAGAAATTAGCTGTAAGTAAACAAAAATACTACCAATTTGGAAGCAGGCCCAGTTATCTACAAATCATCTGGAAACAGAACAGCATAAAAAGACTTGGACCTATTACTTAGACATTGCTCCCCTGATCATTAATAGCACATTTCATGATTTTTATAAATCCCTCTTCACCTCCAAGTGAAGTAAAGGCTCAAGAGAACATTTAATTTCATACTTGGACAGGAGCTCTCTGCCTGCTGTGTCAGAATATGAACACCGGCTCTTCCAAATGTTCATTTTAGCATGGAGGAATTATGGGAGGCTATTCAGTTAATGCCCTCTGGCAAAGCACCTGGTTTAGACAGGTTCCCATTAAAACTTTATAAAAATCTTGGCCTGAATTATGCCTTGTTTTAATGTAATCAACAGGCTTCTGGAGGAAGACAAAGCAGAATAAGTCAATTCCGAAATTTGCAGAAAATGTCCTCTATACAACACTCCCCCACACGATTTATCTTACTGGCCAATTAGTATACTGTATGGATAACCTAATCTTAAGATAGTGGCCAAAACACTAAGACATTTTTATTGCTGCAGACTTGAAAATAAGGCTAACTTTCAAGAAATAACAGCTATAATTTAAAAAAGAAGAAAATAATTCTGACACGTAAAACTATCAACAAGTTTCTCTGAACCAGAGTGAAGGTTTCTTTCTACAGCTGCCATGGGACACAGGATCAACATTAAACAACAAGGAGGACTCCAGCATAGAAGGGGCAAGAGTCTAACATTCAAAGCTTCACTATCACTCTCTCTAGAACTTTACTACATAACTTTACAGGTAAATCATTTCCAAGCAAGTTCTCCAAAAAAATCTAGAGGAATGTAAAAAATACACTGAAGTAGAAGCCAGGTTGAAGGAAAGTGGGTACTCAGAAAATTAACCTAACATTGCATGTTTTTAGAGGAATAGTTGGACATTTTGGGAAAAGTTAGATGAGAGAAACAATATCACTTTCATGTCTGTACAGTAAATAAGAAGCTACAGCCAAAAGCTGGTTAGCATGCTTAGCATTAAGACTGGAAGCAGGGGGAAACAGCTAACCTGACTCTGTCCAAAGGTCTCAAAATTCAACTTTCATCACCATTAAGCTCACAAATTAACACATTATGCCCATATCTTGTTTGTTTTATATGTACAAAAACCGAAGCCAGGTTAGCTGCTTCACTTTGTATTTGAACTAAAGCTAAGCTAAATGGCTGCTAGCTGTAGCTTCATATTTACTAGACAGATGTGAGATGGTATCGATCTTCTCACCTCACGCTCAGTAAAAAAGCAAATAAGTAAATAAATAAACTAATAAATAGCCATAAATATAAAACTACTGCCTACTGAATATTACAGTAACATTCAGGTGTAGGCAATGCAGTTACAGGCATCTTAAATTAGCTAGCTAACATAAAATGAAGCCTTTTGAAATTATCACTCACCTGATGCTCCAACTGCCACTGAAATCTTTCTCCATGCTACATCTTTTCTCAGTCCTTGTCCTTGTAGTGGGTGTCACTTGGGTCATATAACAATTTAAATTTCATTACTTCAATAATCAACTTTATTTCATCCATTGTTCTTCCCTGCTATCACGCCTGGTGTAGCCAGTTTCATTCATTGTAGTGGAAGCGTAGCGTTGCAGCAGCCGCTCCGCAAACAGTCCGCATACGTTACCTGTTCAATGTAGCCGGCCAGTCACACTAGCCCCATATAGCTCTTCCTGTCCAGCTTCATTCTATTTCAAGTCAACCTTTTGGAAGATTCATATGTTGTTCATCCAGAAAGTTGTACTTTCTAAAGTACCTTGTAGACAAGTGACAAAGGAATGACCTTTGTCAGCTCTCTTGTCCGGCTAAAAATAAGCGCAGCAATACTGTACCTAAGTGAGACATTATGGTGACTTGTGAAAAAGCTGGATTTGAGAGATTTTTTTGAAGGTGGTCCTGTCCTTTCATTTTTATTTCTTAAGACAACATTACCAAACTTTTCAAAGTGATGATTGTCAATTAGCTTTATATTTTCAAGACATTAGAGGAGCTCTTCCAACTAAATCACGAGTTAGACATTAGATGAAATGACCCAGCAAACTGCTTGCCAGTAGCCAGCAATAGTTGTTATGTAGCGTTCAGTGGAAAATATTGTATTAGCAAGAGCAGAAAGTCTTCAAAAGTTTATTTTATGACAAATATGAAAAGGATCATAAAACAACAGGTTGCTCTTCAATTATTTTTTATCTCCCCTTTAGGCAAACTGTTTGAGGTATGCTCAGAACTTGCTGAAACCCTGCATTGTAGCCATCGCTGCAGCTTGTGCATCAATTAATTGGGGAAACTTTAAAGATGACAGTGCACCTATGAGAGCAATAATAATAGTTAGAGTTATGAAGCCACCACTATAAAAAGACATTTACCCCCTATTGTTTGTGTCGCTTGATGCAGGCAGGAGCCATGAAAGTGGCTGGAGGAAAAGAAAAACACCTAATCATCATCAATAAAACCTAATACACTGCTGCTTGTGTAGCAATGCCAGTTATGAGAGGACATGATTTTATGGAGTCAGAGTATGCTGTGACATAAAAATCAAGCCAGTATGATTGCCTTGGGGAAGTGTTTTTATGTCCAAACCCTGTGAAACCTTGAAAAATTGGACACACTGGGGGGTTATGGGTGTTATCAACCCCAGACACTCTGCTGGAGATTGTCAGAATGAGTCCCATCTCCCTCCACTCCTGCGAGCCCTGCAGTACTGTATACTTATTCCGACGTCATGGTGCACTTATAGGAGAAAGTAATTGAGTAGAATTTGATTCAACAAGCATGGCACTCACCGGGTAGGAAATGCTACTCTGTGTCTCAGAGGGAGGTCAACTGAGACAGTTTACAATTTAGCTCAATATGTGCAGTTAACTGTACCTCTGCTGAAAGTACAAGTTTCAGAAAGCCTTTCCTTGAGAGGTCTTGTTCGGTGTAGCCGAGTCAATGTTACAGTACAAACTCAAACTCTGCTCCTAGAAATCCTTTGTGTGTCTCAAGGCAAGTTTGTCAAGGGCAAGTAAGCTGTAAATCTAAGTAGGAGGGTTGGATAGCAGTGAATGGCAGCCGCGTCCTGCCTTTGACTTATATCTGACATACCCCTGATGAGGTTTCCATTGACCTGTCGTCACCATCTCCTCTCACTCTCCTGGGCTCTTTCCTTTTCTCTTCTTCTGTCTGCCTCCCTTTCACATTAACTTGGTTGAAAGCAGTATTTCAAATGTCCAGTCACCACATAACATCTAACTCTAACCCTTGTGTTGTCATTGTAAACGCAATGTGAATGCCTCGCTCATCTTCCTACATCTCAGTAAGGTATCTCCACATGTCCATCATCATGACAGTCTCCAGTGATCAACGACGACTTCACCAAGCAACAGTCGCATTAGGCCAACCAAAGGGTTGGTGCTTCTATATCTATCCTTGCTTATATCCTTGCTTATAACTGCAGGCTCACTAGGTTAATTGTGGCCCCCAAGGGTATCACTGCCTTCAAATTGCTTATTCTTCATATGAGTGATTGGCTCAGTCAGACACTGAAGAATGCCATCTATTCAGAGGCCCTTTGGGGTGAATAGGAGGACATGCTGAGGATATTAAGCTATAGATCCATTTAAAAGCCACACAAGAGGGCTGTATTTGCAGCAAAATGGCAATAGCTCTTTGTAGAAGCAACCTTGGAGCAAGATAAATCTGGAATTGAATGTTAGCCAGGTGGCACTTGATTTTGATTGAGTCTTCTGAGAAAGATTTGTTTGTCACAGTTTAGTAATTTGATCATTGTTTCAGTCTAGTTTTTGTCAGCAAATTCTTTGTCAAATTTGTGTTGAGTTCATCAAAATACTATTCTGGGTTTAGCTCAAGACTAGCCCCATTTGTGACCTCAGCATGATTTGGTCACAGTGTTCCCCTTTGGAAACCTTAGGGGAAAAGTTTAAATGTTATTTTTTTAAACCGGTTATCCAGCAGCAGGTTGCATTTTTAGCCCCTTTCACATTGGACAAAAAAACCCACTAACACCCACTAACATCTGGCTTTTGTCTTCAGTGGGAAAGAGTACAATCGGCATTAATTCCTGGGTATTTATCAGTTCCAGTTTCCTAAACCTAACCAAATTGAGACTGAAAACTGGAAATAATAATAATAATTTTAAAAAACATAAGTCAACTAAGTCTAAAAATAATAAATCTACATTGACTTTTGGTTTCACACGGAACACAAACCCCAGTCTCCTGGGTGAAAGTCCTGAGTTTGACTTAATCATCCACCACAACCATGGTGACCACAACCTCCTCGAAATATGGACTGTGTCGCTCTTTATACCATGTCACCTGACCTCCTTAAGCCTTTGTGCCAGAAAGCCTTTCTGCCAGAAGGATATATATACAGTATATACATATACTGTATATGTGTGTGTGGAAAATAGAAATATGAAAAGTGAAAAATAAAACAAAATACATAGAATGTTGTCAATAAACTATTTGTGTACTGCTATGTCTTTTTGCATTTCTGATGATATATATGCCAATATCAGGTGATAATCAGGCTCCATTCATCTAACTGTCGATGATCCTGTATCCTCGAGCCCAAAGAAGACATTACAAAGTAAGTGCAAATATTACTCACAGATTCTTGAAAATAACTATCTAGGCCCGTGTTTTATTAAACTGGTGTAAGTGAAATTGCAATCTTAAGAATTAAATCTGGTTAGCAATTGTTTGTTACCTCCAAACACCCTTCTGATAGGATGTTACGCCATTTCTATTGCGTTATTCAACAGTACTAATGGCAAGAACAAAGATGGCATCAATTAAGTTAAGTGAAAGATATCACTATAAATTATTCACTTTTACAAACACATATACACACTTAACAATTAAACCAATGTATCATATTTCCCTTGTATGAAGCCCTAGTCATGCTCATGTGGACTGATAAATCTTTTTAGACCAAATTTGATACTCACGTGCTATCTATATTTATTTTCAGTCTTCTTCAAGGAGTGGCTTGTAAACAAAAACTTGAGAAGACAGGAGATGGGGAAAGGCTGGACAGTATATTACTGAAAAAATAATGGATTTTAAGAAATAAAAAATAAAAAAACACCGGCACACTACTGTCTTTTCTTTGATGTGGATATGACTGGAATTATTTAAATCACAGATGGTCCTTCTCAGGTAAAGGTAAGGAATAGGTAAAGAAGTGAACATACACCTGTATTTATTTGTGATGAAAATCATCATTTCCTGGTTAGATAACTTGCCACATATACACCGGGACAATGTTCCCAGTCTATCTCTCAAGTGTGATTACAAAATATTACATTAATATTATATTCTTTCAGCACTAGAATATTATAGTTATATATTGACCTTGACTTGTATGGGGATGTAGCTCAGTGGTATAGTGCATAGCATCTCTCTCTTAGGTGTTATGTGCACAGCAGTTAAGTTCATGTCACTTTGGAGTAGTAATAGGATAGTCTATAAAAATCAAGCACTAATAGAGCAACCTGACTTCATGTCCTTTGTTCCACAGCCCTGTGGTGTCACACAGGCAAGCAGATACACTTGATAATGACTAGACCTAAACAAGTCACCTTGTGTGAAAGCTTTCATGTAAATTTAGTAATACAGCGGTATTGCATGTATGAGGCCCTGCTTTGAAGCCACAGCATCTCCATCATGTTTTAATGTTGACCATTGCTGTGCAGGACACCAAACTGTAGTGACATGTCACATATAATTAAGCTCCTTCAATCCCCAGCCCTGAGACATACAGCAACATGACAGTCCTTGTCCCTTTATTGACTTATCAAAAAAGATTCAACAGGTGAGACGGTGTAGTCCCTCATTCGTCCAGAATCAGGACGTTTCGGCTCCCATCCGGAAGTCATTCTTCAACAGGTGGATTTTGCTTGAATTTCACAGCAATGGTGGTATAGTGGTGAGCATAGCTGCCTTCCAAGCAGTTGACCCGGGTTCGATTCCCGGCCATTGCAGTTTTTTGCCTTTGAGGTCAATGTTTATCGTATCGTAAGTTACAGTTCCTCTTTCATGTAGAAATAGAGCTTGCCAGGCTGCTACACCTGAGTGTGTACCAAATAAAGAATTGTTTTAAATTTACGTTCTTGCTTGTTGTCTCATATATTATATTATGATTTGGCAAATAATCAGCTAATCGTGTACATGTCCATCATAGACCATGTCTGTTAAGTCAAAAAGTAAATATAAAGAGTATCAATATGTTACAGTGTCCTTAAACTTTGATAATTCCAGTTTAGATGTCCCAGTTCCCATCACAGACAGCCACAGATCAGATATGAACACACCACATCCAGGTCTCTCCAATCACATGAAGACAGTAAGATTAGAGAAGTGGCCAAATCAGTGTCTTATGTTTCTGAAAATGTCTCATATCAGATGACTCATTTAAGCTTTGAGGTTTCATCATTAATTGCATATTAAATACAGGTGTGTTCACTTCTTTACTTTTACCTGAGGAAGACCATCTGTTGTTGAAACATTATATCAGTCATGTCATTTTTTTTGTGTGTGCATAACTTCTCTGTCTCTCTTCATCAGGCTCCACCAATGAGCGTGACTAGTTAAATGCACACCGTTAGCTTTGAATATTTACATTACAGCAGAAAGCAGGAGTAGTAGTAGTTTTGAAGCATGATATACTATGTGTACATATTATTAAACGTATTAGCATTAACACAACAGACACACTTACTCTTACTTGCTCTTACTTACTCTGTCAGCTCAGTGTCAGCACGGTTCTCTGATGTACTGACTTCAGACCAGCGTTCACAACCGGAGCCCGCTGCACTGTGCGGTGTTAATTCATTTTACCTTTTTAGGCAGACAGAAGACAACTGTGAAATCATGAACCTTTGAAGATACAACCTGCTGCTGGATAACAAGTTAAAAAAATTAAGTTTAGATTTTCCCCCTATGGTTGCATAGGGAGCTCAATGTGACCCAATAACAGAGTAACGTACGGAGTGCTGAGGTCACAGATGGGGCTAGCTTGAGACAAGCAGCTAGCTAAAACATCAGATAACATTAACGTAGTACTATTCCTTTAGCAAACATCTGGGGGAAGATTTAGATAGTTGAGAGTCTACATTCATTTTGGAAAGCGTAGAACTACAAAAGATAGCTAACGGAAAGTACCATTTTTGAGTCCATAACTCTGTTACGGATTTTCCCTCTAAGACCCACGAACGTTAGCTTACAACACTGGCAGAGACTTAACGTTACATGTAATATGCAAGCTCAACAGGTAAAGCAATGCATCACATGTCAAGAAAGCCTAAACTCTTCCACAAGATAGAACAAATAGGAAGAAAAATAGATGGCTCCAGCTGAGTTATAAGACATTTTAGTCTGTGCTGCACAGGTGTTATGACAGAACACATATTCAGTGACTTATATAAAATATTAAATGAAAGTTGAAAATAAAAAGCCCATAGCAAAAGATAAACAGGATGTCACGTTATGCACCTCTGTCTTTTGTGACGATTTTTGCATCATTGCCATTTAAAATCTGCTTTTAAGGTCATTTCACACATTCATTGCGATTGATTCATCATATTATTCAATCAATAACTAAGCGAATTATAATAACCCTCCTTGCCTTGCAAAGAGTCACAAACTAACCTTACGTCTTGAAGTAAATCTTTGACTAATTTGTGGAAAAATTAATCTTTTATGATCCATGTGGCTGGTTGTATAAATGGCCATTTGGTAAAAAGTAGTTGGATGTGTCAAAACATCCTGCCTCTTATCTCACCAGTTAGAAAATGTTCTTTTTCCTTAGCAGTCTTAAAGGTTCTTGTTTTATCCATCTGGTGTTGCAGTCTGGGCCCAAATGGCTGATGACGAGATACTGTGTGCACTGTACACTCTATGGAGAGAAAGAAAGTGATGAAGAGCCAAAGAATCACACATAAGACGAGGTGGGTGGGTTGAACTATGTCCTCTACTGAGTGATCATCACAAGGCATCACAACCTGTCCGTTGATCATCATCAAAAACAGAACATTTTTCCCAAATGGTTTCAGCTCAGTTTGATAGCTATTCATCTATGCTTGATCACTGGTATGTTATACACAACATGTGTGTTTGATTTAATTAACAACAAGCCTCTTTTCAGGAAATGTCTTTTTTTTCTTCTTGCATAAACAGTATAGAGCTATTTAATGGGATTTGCCTTTTAGCTGCTTTCTATACGCTTTACTACAAAAATGCATTTGTACTTTGGATCAGCCAGCACATTCTGAACACTGAGCTTCCACGGATCCTTTCAATCAATGTCTGCTTTGCTGAATATATTAACACAATATGTTCAAGGTTTTAAAATTCCATATACGCAGGGCCATGGCCAGCGATTGTTAAAATACAGATGTCATGAGTCCTAAATGCAACTTTTTATCTTTTCTTTCTTTTCTTTTTTTAAATGACTAACCATGATAGTTATACTATTTGATCATTTCCAGACACATTTCTTAAAGTTATTTTTGTACATGTAAGAAATCAGTATATACAGTATATTCTTGGTAACTGTTTGACTTGTGCTTATTATTATTTGGTGCAATATCTGTATTGGAGAGTCCTAAAAATTGTTCGTAATATCACTTCAGATATACAGGCAGTTAACCAGCTTGGGGGCCGATGTTACCATCTCATCTGTTATTTTAGCATTCCTTACTTTACTTCGTGACTCTGTATGTTAGTTACTCTGTCGTGATTCAAATCACGCAGTAACATATGGATTGCTGAAGTTGAAGGACTGCCCATTGCTGTGAGTTTTGACAGTGGTCATTTGCCACAATCACAACTGGAGCCATGAAAACTGACAACGCGAGCTAGACCCACTCGTTGCTATAATGTAAAGGGACAGATGTCTTAAATCACTAAAGGTATGGCACCTATGACAATTTTCCTTCAACCACAACAAAAAAGACAAATAAACATGGTTATAAGGCCATATACGTCACAGGAAATGACTTACTACACGTGATGCCTAAAGTTCTAAATAAAAGTTCATGTAGTCACTAAACATTATCATCCGATTTCTACCAAAATTGAATCTTACACATAGTAACAGGTTGCAATAACCTGCACAACCACCAACATACTGAGGACATGACCTCAGTGTACTTATCATAGCTACTGCCCTGCATATATGTGTGTGTATCCAACAAGTGTGTCTCACAAGTTGACAATAAATTCATTCAAGATATATTTTTTATTCCGTGCGTGCTGTGATTGATTTCTTTCCATATTCCGTGAGAGTATCTGCACCAAAAGATGAGCTCCTGAATACAACTTACTCAAAACTATAAAACTGGGACATTTTTCAAAATGACCTTCAAATAATCTTCAGAAAGGACTCTAGAGAAGAGGTAACCGCATTAATCAACAAGAACAGAAGAAAAAAACATCATCTTTGGATATATTTTTTAAATCAAAACAACTGGCCAACTGTCAAGTTTAATTTCCAAATTCCAATTAAAATTTGGCTTAAAATATTTGATAATGTCATCCAGCCCATTGCGCTGTATGGTAGTGAAGTATGGGGTCCACTCAGTCATCATAGCTATACCTGTTGGGAGTAATCGTTACATGCAGAATTCTGCAGATACATTTTACACGTATACGGAAAAACACCAACAAATGCATTCAATTCAGTTAAATTTTATTTATATAGCGCCAATTCATAACAGAAGTTATGTCATTGCGCTTTTCCTATGGAGCATGTCTAGACCGTACTCTTTATAATATTAATTACAGAGACCCAACAGATCCCACCATGAGGAAGCATTTGGTGACAGTGGCAAGGAAAAACCTCCTTTAAGAGGGCCGAAACCTTGGACAGAACCAGACTCAATGGTGAGCGGCCATCCGCCGCTGCTCTACATTCTGCATGTAGAGCAGAATTAGGCAGACTGATAATTAACATTCAAAAGGGAGCGCTCACATTTTTTAATCACTTTACATGCAGCCCCCTAGACACTCTCCATTCCAAAGCCCTCCAAACCCAAGAGCTGAGCCCAGAAAAGAGTCCCCTATGTCAGCTGGTGATGAGACTAACTGCCCCCTCTCAGACACACTCTGACCAGTCTCACAACAGCACTGCTTTCCAAACACCAATCAGAGTAAACCAAATTATAACGCAATGTAAAGAAACCTATTTGGAACATTGGAATGAAGAAATTAAAAGCCAATGTAGATTTGCAGCAGAATGTTATCTGGCCCTAAAAAGAGATTTTGAATTGTCAGAATATCTCTCTACTGTCAGAGATAGAAAGCAGAGACAGATCGTAACCAAGTACAGGCTCAGTGACCACAAGCTGCCAATCGAAAAAGGAAGACACAGAAAATCCTGGCAACCAAAAGAAAACAGAATATGTGGTCACTGTTGGACAGGTGAGACAGAGATGCACTTCCTCCTACAATGTACAACATTCAATGAAATAAACATTTACTTTAACAAGTTCAACTATGTAATCTCAGATTTCAAAGAGCTAAATGACCTCTCAAAATTAAAAATACTCCTAGGAGACGGAGACAGGGCATATCTTGCTGCCCAGTATGTATCAACATGCCACAACCTGAGGGACAGTGAATGACCTAGACACACACGCACACACACATTCATTACATTTTTTTTGGCAATGTTTACATAGTTTTCACTTACTTGTATTTTAAATTGTCAACATTTATTATTATTATTATTATTATTATTAATATTACTCTATTATCTTAGTTATCTGTATATTTTCTAATAGCACATTTTTTCTGATTATGTTTTTATTTCACACATGCTTTGGCAATGTTAACGTCTGTTTCCCCAGTTAAATTGAATTGAATTGAAAATTCTTTTCAAGAAACACATTAATAGAAACCAGGTGATTGCTACAATTGCGTATTAACGGACCAGTGTGTAACATTTAGGAGGAGCTATTGGCAGACATGGAATATATTTACAAGTATGTTTTAATTAGTGTATAATCACCTGAAAATAAGAATTGTTGTGTTTTCATTACCTTAGAATGAGCCGTTTATATCTACATAGGGAGCGGGTCCCCTTCCACGGAGGTCACCATGTTGCACCGCCAATGTTTCTACAGTAGCCCAGAATGGACAAACCAAATACTGGCTCTTGATGGGGCCATTCGCGTTTTTCACACGTTTTGCAGCCGCTGTAGTTTCTCCTACACGCTTGGAAGGGGAGGGTGAGGTGAGCGGTATTCAAATGGTTGCAACCTGCAATTTCACAGCTAGATGCCACTAAATCCTACACACTGGACCTTTAATGCAATCTATTAAATCCACCTAACCAGTCGAGGTTGGATTTTAAAGCCTTTTTTATGTAGTAGTAGTAAGGAACTGGTTCAGCAGTTGTGGATTATGTAAGCTTGTTGCACGCCCACTTCTCTACAGCGAGTTGTAAAAACAGAACAGTTTTTACAGTAGCCTTGAAAATGTAGCTAAATGTTCAAGATTTTGACTGCAGCACATGTTTAATACAAACAGATCCTTGTGATTTTCTCCTTAAACTGCCAGTGTGCTTTAGTCTGTGGAACATTTCTTCCTTCCTGAGCCGAACTAAATGCTAATGGGCCCAGCAGGTTAACCAAGGCCATTATATGACAACTCTCTCCAGTCTAAATCTTTTTGTATGAAAGACAAACTTCAATAATGAACACAGAAAACTGACTTTTCAGCTTGACAGGGCCATTTGGAGCAGGTGTTTCAGCTTAAACTCTGCAGACATGAACAATGGCAATAATGTTTAACACAGAAACAGAGGATCTCTCTCCCAGAATGGTATTTCCTCTTTTCTTTTAAAGCTGGAAGCAATTTTAGTCAAGTGGGTTTGCCAACTCTCTCTCTCCCCACACTGTGGTCATATCCTATATCACAGAACCTTTGTCCTGTGAAAACACAAACACACATATACACTAAGAATACATGTAGTATAGAAACTTTCTCTTTTACACACACGCACAATGTGAACACAAACATACACTTCCATATATGAAAGCACACATGCCATATGAATATGCATACATACAAAAATACAGTGTACACACACACACACTCATTGACTGCTTTCCATTCTCCCCTCTATTAGCAAATTCTCAGAATCTCACCTTCCACACACACACATAGTCTCTACTCTCTCCATAGCTCTCAGTATTGAAGGGTCCCTGTTTGATCTGCTTGATGTGTTTCTGTTTCACAAACTCCTCTGGGGCTTTTGGAGAGAGAGGCAGGGAGGATAGAGGAGGATCAAGGATCAAAGTGAATGAACTCTGAGGTTTAGAGATCAGTTCAGGGATCTGGGATGATCTCCCCATCAGTTATAGATTAGATTATGTAAAGTCAAGCGATACCACCCCTACTTGAAAAGGTTGGTGCTTTAAATAGTGTACATGTCAGTGTAACGATGTCAGTTGGTCAATCTGTTCTGTGTGTCAGTCAGACACTTTGGTCCAGACTCTAGTGCAACATACCTCGACAACTGACTCGACAAATTACTGTGAAATTTGCTATGGATATTCATGGTTCCCACACGATGATTCCTGGTTTTGGTTATGTTCATCTTGTGCGATCAGGTTATATTTCCACTTGACTAACAATTTCGTCATTATAATTTTTTGCCATGCTGGCTTTTAGCATTTAGCTCAAATGCTAATGGCTGTAGACTCTAAGTCTTGTTAGATTTCTTCTAACCTTTCGTTTAATCCTACTATCAGAAATATCAAAACCTAATGGCGAGATTACATGAGATTGAGAACATTCATACTCCTGTTTTAGACATAAGCCTTGCTCTTGTGCCGTCTGTATCTCAAAATTTCAAATTAACCCACAAAATACATCATAATCGTTAGTAGTAGTTTTTATGACAAAGCACCAGGAATTGTAGCTGAAAAGAGCTTCCTCATTTAACTTTAAAAAATATGGCTTGAGAGCATATTCTGAATACTTTCTATATCTTTAAATAGTGTTGTGAATTAGCACTTACATCTAGTATGAATGCTTTTCATGGTACCAGTCTGCTTTAAATTGCTTCCTTTATCAGTCATCAGTCTGCTGTGAATCAGTGCAGGCCGGGACTGAACCTGAATATTTCATAACTACATTTTGTTTCATTGATTTCTGGCGAAATGTTGTTAGCCATTAGAAAGGGGGGTTGTGTGGAGGAATGTGTGTTCTGCATGTACAAGTGTGTACATGTTTAAGGGAATATTTTGACAATTTGGCAAAAAATATGATCATTTGCTTTCTTGCTTAGATACCACTCTCAGGTCTGTACCCTAAATATTAAGATAGAGCAGGTAATTAGCTTAGCTTAGACTCTTTTTTTTACGGATTAAACAAACAAAACACAACGTGTTAGTTGAGCTTTAGAGGTGCTAGCAGGTGGAATTTTTTCAACTTTAGATAGAGTCAGGCTAGCTGTTTCCCCCTGCTTCCAGTCTTTATGCTAAGCTAATCGCCTGCTGGCTTTAGCTCCATATTTAGCAGACAAACACGAGAGTGGTATCAATCTTCTCACCTAACCTACCCAAAATGTCAAACTATTCCGTTAAATGTCAGTGTCATTAAATGACGATGCACCCCTACTGATAGAAGCATGAAACATTAGCCCTCATAAAAGTAGCACAACATCCCCCTTTCACGCACACACAAACACTGGCATATCAATCCCATGAAGGACATATCTATTGACCCATGTTTGCACAAGTATATTTACTAATGTTAGCAAATATGTACACCCCCACATACGCAAAAGCATGCATGTGTGTTGAACACTCACTTGTCAGTTTGAGAGTAGCCATGTGTCAGTCCATCCTTAAAACCCTCCTCACAGGGCAGGCTGGGGGTTAAGGGAGGAACTGGAGGGGCCACAGGGGTCCACATGTTTATTTAAACTGAAATCATCACCCAGTTTACATTCCTACCTACGTTGGGACTAAATGGACAAGCAGGACTGATTTATTTGTAAAACTAGAGCTGAATTGGACTGTAGGAGCTGTATGGATATAGAGAGTGGAACGTCATATACTATGCTTTATTGGTCTCAGTTGGAAAAAATAACATTACAGTCACTCACTGTGGGGCGATTCTTAACGGAGAAGGATGTGTTAGTCACTTACAAGCAGAGTTGGTTATTTACCCCCTAAGGTTTCTGCAACCTAGAAAATCAAGTCTGTTATTTAGGTCTGGTCGATGAACATTTTTGAGCCAGTTGTAAGGGTAAGGAATAGGTGCAGTTCTGGGAGAAGTTTCCATTTCGAAAGAGAAAAAAAAGTTTTTAGTATAGAGCTAAGCTTTATCTAGTGTAGACTTTTTTTGGGTTCAATGTGGGTTATGAAGCATATTCCACAGAGCACTCCCACTGTGCTGCTGATTGAATGGATGTATTGATAAAGAAAGTAACTGTGTGTGTTTGTTGGAGTCGATCACACTCCGACCTGTGGGAATGTGTTGAGTCTGACCAGAAAATGGATTGCATTGAGAGCTAGAAATGGGAGTTTGGACCCTCCGGGAACCTCTGTCTGTCCATGCTCTCTGGCTGCCTTGACTGTCCCCTGATCAGACTTTAAATATTTATATGACATTTTGACACAGAGCCTGTGTCGAGAGAGAGAGATTTTGTGTGTGTGTGTGGGTGATACAGACTTTAATTGCCCTGAGCTTTATGGCACACTATAAGACAGAACTGGACTGCTCCCCATGCTTTGCTTTGAATCAGGACCCTGGGGTGTCTGCCATCTGCAGCCTGACATCAAGTGGCCGCATACAGATTATGTCATGATATGCCATCAGGCACAAGATCATTGTCCCGCTGAAGACATTTCCCTCCTTCGCATGTAAAGTTTTACTGTTCTCCTTTTGAAACCAAACATGTCGATTTCCTGTCTTCTTCAGTGTCACTCACTACAAACCTGAGACTCAATTCAACAACACCAGCAGAGAAGTGATTACCTGTACCCCAGAGGGTACTCCTGCAGCTGCCAGGGGGTATGTGGAAAGATTGTGGAGTAGCTCAATTTGAAAAAGTAGAAATTCCGATTTGATTTAAAAATATATGTCGACATATGGAGTCAGCTGTAACACATGGACACTACGTGTTGCAATTGAGAACTAATTATCAAGCGAACAGTCCAAACAGTTTACTAAACATAATGGATAAATATTTAAAAGATAGCTATGAATTAACAGTTAAAATAGTTAAGTAAAAGTAACGGATAAACGGTTGAAAGAGTTAGCTAAAAACAAAATAAATATATAGCTATAAGTAGTAAACAGATTAAATAGTTAGTTAGCTTAAATGGTGAAAAAGCTAAAAGTAACTTTTAGCTAACTAAAAGTTACAGTTAATGAATAAATGGTGAAAAAGCTAAATGTAATGGATAAACAGATTATAGTTATTAGCTAGCTTAAAGGTAATAAATAAATGGTAAAAAAAAAAGATAAAAGAAATGGATAAATGTTTAAAAACTCCACTCCAAGTGGTAGTATGAATGCAAACTTGACCAAACTGACCTAAGCATTGACAGTTTAATTCTATGAAAAAAGTATTATAACAATATCCACTTTTATGTTATCAATAGTATTTAAACATCCAATTTAAAATCAATTCAAATTAAAGACGGTGTTGAAGATGGCGTACTTTAGTTCATCTGACAGGACTCACACAAAAAAGGTTGGGAATCACTGGTCTACAGGATACACTATGTCTGCCTTTATCTGGCTTCCTATTCTTCTGAATAGAGACTATCGGGACTTTAAACACCTTTGCTTGTTTTCGCTAATTAAATCTTCAGTGTTTTCGGGCAGTCGATTTACTTAAACACTTCCTTGTCTAATTTTGAGTTTACCTTTTAAGTTCTTGGGCACTGGCAAGAGATTTCTTTTGCTCAGGATGCTGATCGGTGGTGTGTAATGTGTATTATCCTCTGTAAGACGTATTAAGGGCTTATTTCGGTAAGACACTCGAGCTCTTTAAATCAGAACCCGGCTTGCTTGCAAGCTTTCGCCACCATCTTTATTCTATAAACTGCACAACAAAGCCAAGAACGTTTTGGCAGAGGCTGCAAGGTTTTTGATCCATTATTCTAATTGCCTTTAACCTGTGATCAATATTTACGGCACAGACAACCCAAAGGGTTGAAGGACTAAGCATTTCTCCCTCTTTTCTCCTGCCTCTGATTTGATTAAGGAAGACTGCGGCCAGAGTGAAAGTGCACTTCCTGGTTATAGCTCAGGACAACTGGGTGATTTTTTTCCTCCAATATCACAATGTGATAACTCTTGACCTTCCACTATACCTTTGGAGTCAAAGAGAGTCTTCAGAAAAAGCTCGCCTCATTGTTAATTGTGAAAACAATCTGCTCAACACAATCAACCTTTGTCATGTATTGTTTGCAAAATGAAAAGGCCTGCGATCGGAGAACAAATAAAAAGGTCAGATAGAAAGAACAGAAAAGGTGAAACCGAGGCGAGGATGTGTTGACAAAGATGAGAGAGTGCAGAAGAAAGGGGGTAAGTGGGAAGAGGAACGAGAGGAAAACGGGTCGGCGAAGGAGAAGAAACAGTGAGAAATCAAGTCTCCAGAGTGTGAAAGGCCAGCAGCCCACGCTGTGATTCCATCTGGCCTACTCGCTCAGCGTGTGTGTGTGTGTGTGTGTGTGTGTGTGTGTTTGAGCGAGTGGGAGAGCGCCAAAGCGAGAAATGACCCTGTATATGTGTTTGTGTATGTAAGCGCGAGGCTGCATATGTGTGACTTTGTGTGAGTACATGCCTGCTCGTCTGTGTTTGCTCACAAGTTCATGCACGCATGCCCACAGTCTGTGTGTGTGTGTGTGTGTGTGTGTGTGTTTGTGTGTGATGTGCAGTGGCAGGATGAATGTGTCCACAGCCCAGCTCGGCGCTGCAGTGTGTGTCATTGCCTGACCTGTATAAAGGGACTGAAATAAGTCAGTGGGGACACATCTGTGATACTCGTGGTACATGAGACTGCTAAAGACACCCGGAGGTACTTAGTGAGTGGGTGAAAAACTTCAACTTGAATATTTGAGCTTTGTTGCTTATAAAGTTGTATTTTACAGCTGATATGGGTTTTTTGAAGCCCAAAGGCTTGTACCGATTTCTCAACAACTACTTAGAAACTTTACGTACTTTGCAACTTTAATTGAAAAAGAACAGGCAAGATGAAACTCTTTTCTTGTTAAATGATTGTTCGAAATATTTAATTTTGGAATAATCCAAAGTTAAAGACAGTTTAGGGTCTGTACGACTTCCTTCCATTGAATTTCCTATTCTGATAAGAAAGAATTTTAGGAACACTGTATTGTCCTCTCAGAAAAATGAATAGCAAAGTGTGGCCAAAAATGTTTTGTAGGAATATGGCTTTCTGTGTTTTTATTTACAATATTGCTTTTTTTTACACAGAAATAAAATAAATCCACAGGCACATTCTATTAGCCTTACTTTTAATATTTGGATATTATTTATAGATAATAGAGGCCGTGTTTGTACTGTCCTGCTATATATGTTTTTGATGATTCACTGCATTTAGAAAAACAACACAAAACTTTATTTTGTTGACAAAATTTAAACCTTTTGCTACATGTCATCCCCTCTCTCTCTCTCCCACCTTTCCTGTCTCTCTCGGTCATGGTTTTGGGTTTTTGTCCTGTTATTTCCTGTTTTATTTTGTAATATTCTCCCTCACTCTTGTGTCTGGTAGTTTTTCTTCCTGTCTTTGAATACGTTCATTGTTTTCACCTGTGTCAGTTGGTTCCACCTGTGTCTCGTTGTCTCCCCTACCTGAGTGTATTTAGTCTGTGTTCTTCGTTTGTCCTGTGTCAGATCGTCGTTGTACCATGTGCCCTGTGTTTGGCCCCACCTGTTCAGCGCGTTATCTCCAGTCCTGTATTTACCTTTGTTGGGCTCCTGTGATTTTTTTTTTGTGTTGGTCTTTTTCTGGATTACTTACCTGGACTTCTCAGCCGCTCTAAGTTGTGTTGTGTTGCTGTTTAAGTAAGGAATAAACTCATCTTTTGTTCTTCAACCTGCCTGCCTGAGTCTTGCATTTGTACTGAACGTGACACTCTCTGCAGCTGTCACTATCTAATAAAGGCAAACATGCACAAAAAATAATCTTTAAAAATAAATTTAATAAAAAGAGGCCCCACTTTGTTTTCAGATTTTTGTTTCAGGGTTGAAACCAACTAGACCAGAATGTAATGAGCTTAACTCCTGTTGTTATCATTCAGCTCAGTGATGAACAATAGCTCCTCATATATTTTTCACTCCAACAGCTTTTCAAATTGAAATGCACCGTGTTCTTGAAGAAAACCAAAACCTGTGTGGCTTTATGGAGGCACAGGTGACACTGATGGACTGAATTTCTACATACAAGAAGATGACAAACAACAACAAAAAGATAAAGGAAAGAGACAAGCAGATTTGTACTGTACACACATTTGTACAGTATGTTTATGCTAGCACAGGACATTTTTAGCCATGTGCACAGTCTATACAGTGTAGTCCCCGATACCCTGAACAAGCCTGGGAACTCATTATGTAAATAGATTACAGTAAGTCTGTGACCTTAAAAGAATCTCTTGCGTTTTGCTGCGCTTTGCCCTTATGGCCTAATTCAGCTTGCAATACTAAACATCCATACTCTATAATTCAGAAAACAGTGATTAAAAAAGCACCATAATCTCCTCCGCTTCAATAAGAAATGGTGATGAAACAAACAGCAGCTTTTCAAATCCCTCTGAATCCTCCGTTCTTCACTCCCCGAGCACTGTCTTGTCCCTAAATATCCCCTGACCCATTTCAGGCTTTCGTTGGAGACAATTTACACTGTCTTACATAAAAGGCAGCCTGGGGGCTGATCTATTAAAGCACCGTCCCAAAAAAAATAAGGAAAAATAAGTGAAGTTTATCTACTGACAGCATGCAAAGGTTTCTGTCAAAACAAGATATTGATTCAGTAATATAAAATGAAACAAAAGAGGTGCAGGTGAGCTTTTTCTTTTTTGAAATGAAAATGCATTGTCCATGCCAAAATGAAAAACAACCAACTGTCCAATCGCAGCTTGGGGACAGAACCATGGGCGGAGCTGACACAAGCTGATGGCAGCCATGAAGGACAGCCTTTCACATTAAAACTGCTTCCTGTGGGCCAGGTGGCTGGAGGGACACTGCATTTAGTTTAACTTGTGATAGACTATCTGAAGTTTTAAGTGATGGATTGTGGCCCGAAGATGTACAAACAGACAGTTAGAGGGATCGTCTTGGCAAAATTCCCAGTAAGTTTTGAAAGTTAAGCTAATTAGTGTTAGCTAGCTTGCATTACCTTACAGTAAACATTGACTTATAACATGTGCTTTCATTTTATTATGAAACAGTAAATGCATACATAAAAAGGAAATGCATATAACAGTGTATTACACTTTATATCTGTTGACCTTATTCTAAATGTATCTGTTAGTGTAGGATTTGTGTTGACTGTCTCTAGTGTTTTATGAATACCTTATAGAGCAACGATAAAATAATTTCCATCTGTAATGTGATTTTTGAGCAATTTAAGAATGACAGTGTTATTTTCAAGTAGCAAATTAATGGATGATTCACCACCAGTCACCCATAACAGTCAAGCAATATGGAGCCTCTACTGTGCCAGACTTACAAACAACTTTATTTATATAGCACAACACAACATGTAACTCAAAGTGCAGATGTAAAATCTGCCTGGTTTAATTATTTATTTAATAATTTATACTTTCGTGTAATTTTATGTAGTGATTAATTGCCTTTGTGCTTAAATGACTTAATAAATAAAGCTGAGGGCTAAATCAAACTTGCTTTAATCCATCAGGTTGTCAGAGTTTAATGAGTCTTGTTTTTCTGTTTACAGTCCCATCCGTCGCTATGTAACATGAGTCTGTAAGAATCTGTGATCAAATGTGACACCAAAGATGCCAAAAAGTCTTAATACACACATTTTTACCCAACAGTATGTAGCAACTATTTTTTCTTGTAGCTCGAAAAAGGGTAATTAAAAGTGCACATACACACAGTTTGGCTCATTTGAGATGAATTCATTAGTAAACACTGAAATAGGTTTCAAAGATGTTGCCAACAAAACCTTGGCAGATGAATGTGATGACAATCAAAAGCCAATGGTTTCATCACCCCCTTCTAAAGCTCCTCCAAAACCCCCAGTCTGTCTCAGGTTGACCTTTACCTATTTTAGTTATTGGCAATGAACAGCTCCAGTTAGTTTCTGTAAGGCAGTGACCTTCCTGTCATGGACAGTTACAGGAAAAGAGTAAAGAATGTGAATAAAGACATTTCATTTAGATGGCCTGTCTTTCATAGCAACATAAAATGTTGACATGAATACATTACAATCATCTGAATTCACTGAAATCCAAAGAGATTTAGCGTGCTGATTTGCACAGTCCAACCAGATGCTGCCGGGAAAGTTTTTTCTTTTTTTTTGCCTGGTGGATCCAGACAGAGTGGCCTTTTACTGGACTGCAGTAAAGAACGCCAGCCTCCTCCAGCTATTCATTATCTTAAGTGTGTCTGCAGCAGACAGTGAGCGGGGAGCATTCAGATGCACGATGGGAAAGACTGCTGAAACAAGCTTTTCAAAGGGGAAGCTCTCACAGGACACTGTTAATTAATGAGAGGATGTGATGCGTCTGATTAAGATGGCTGATGGCGTGCCCGTCCTGTTAGCTTGTTGCTGTAACAATGTTAGGTTTGCTATTTTAAAAATGTAATAAAGTCTGATTAATGCTTCACAAATTTACCCCCAAGAGCAGAACGTTACACAACTCATTATCACTCTTCTGTTAATTCACAAGGTTTGGTGGTTTTAAAATCTTCAAAAATTCAAAATAATTCGGTCTCCTCTCCTGGGAATTGTAAGGAAACCGAAACAGAATAGATGTCTGGTGTTCTTGTTGTCCTTTAATTTATAATTGTGAGTATACTTACACAACATTATTTTGTGCCGCTCCCTAACTTTGTGTTAAATAATGACTTCAAAATCAAAGACCATGTTATTTTGGCAAATTCACCTTCACTCAGGTGTTTACAAGGGCTTGATAACAACTGTAATATCATTACAGAGGGTGGAAATGCAATGTCGTTCACTACTAGAGAAGTAATGCTGGACTAACAAAATAGCATAAATACAGGGATATAAAGGCACTAAGCCACTTCACCTGGAAGCAACTGAAAGCGCTTTCTCTGATATTATCTGGTCTCACTTTATGTCTGACACTTCAGACATGACTCTTCTTTCTCTAAGAGGCCTTTTGGTCTTATGACTGCTGCAGTTCTGTATTATGTCTGAGAAGGGATGCTGTAGCAAAGTGCAGCACAGCCTGCTGACAATCTACATACAATCTACTTACATTTACTTTGTGCAAGAAGGACAGAGAAGTCTTCTGCTTTAAATACAGAAAAAAAGGGATAATACTTGAAGTTCAGAGAAAAATAAAAGTCAGAAAGCTCTTTATCAACTCCTCCAAACCACAATTCAGTGCTGTCATGTTTCTGAGGTTGATCAGCCTCACCTGTTGATGTGCACCTTGACGCATTCAAACCATTAGTGTCTTCACTGTAATGAGCCAGGAAGACGAGCAGGAAGGGACTGATTAAAGTAATCTTGTGACTTACTTCCTTCATCTTCTACTGATTAAACGTTGTAAATGCTAAATGGTTGCTGCTACTTAAGTGAGACAGGAAGAGAAACTCTGCTCTTAGTTAGTCAGTATCAGTAAGTTTTGTGTGTACATGCGAGTGCAACACTACGAATGCCTTCCAGCAGAGACTGTCTGAAAATGTGCGCCATTATCCCCATATTTAAACGATTGGTGTGCAATGTAACTTTATAGCCTCACAGGACTGCTGGCATGGCTGTAGACTTTAAAGTCTGGTCTTCTACTTTTTTCACAAGCACAGTGCTCGTGCCGTAACAGCAGCACACAGATATAAATATAGATATACAGTATAAGCTAGACCAGAGGTTTTCAAACTGTGAGGCCATGGTAGGAGAGACGTCAGGCAAAGATTCTGGGTCAGGTGAAAGGCAGAGCTGCATGCAAAAATGTAGCAATTATGTAGCAAATGTAGTTCTAAAACTTGAAAGCATGATTATCCTCCAAATCTAAGTAAGGCAGTGAACAATAATAGGAGTGACAAAAAATTTTGACAGTACTAAGAATGTCCACTGGACACAGTTCTTATATTCCTGGAACACAGGAACTGCCCTCTATCCATTCATATACAGATATTTGCCCTGTGTTGAAAACCTGTGGACATACACACAAAAAAACTCAAACAGTTTTGTCACTGTATAACATTTTCAGCCTTCTCACTTGTTGCACATTGAACAACAGTTCTCAGACAAATATCTTCTCAACTTTTGCAACACAAGAAAATTAGCGAAAGTCAAGTGAGGTGAACAAGTTTTATTGCCTGAAAAATTCACTGTTTATTGGTGTAAGTGTGCGTATGAGAGGAGGCTGTTCCTTCAAAGCCAACACCTTTGTAGCGGCAATGCAGCCTACCAGCCAGACACATTTTTGATTAATACGCATCATCAAAATGAATTGTTATTCAGGCACATAAAAGGGAAGCTAATCAATTTTGTTTGTACAACTCTAGGAAAAAAACGTTACCCCAGCCAAGATACATTTCCGTGGAAAGTCTCTTTTCTTTTTCAGAGAGGTGTATAATCTGAAACAAATCTGGATGAACAGTCTAGACAGCTGGACGCTGAGTCGATACTCCTCTTTAAACTCACTGAAGTGCTGGGTCTCGGTAGCTCACCTGGTAGCATGTGTACCACTTTTCAAGGCTAAGTCCTAACCGCAGCGCCCCGGGTTTGAATCTAGCCCCCCCCGCCGCCTTTCCTGTCGCTCTTCACTAACTCTATCAAATAAAGCGGAAACAAAAAAATAATCTTTAAAAAAAAAAAAAGACACTCACTGGTATACAGAGAGATCTTCATTTTTATGTAGAGCATTTTGGTAAATATGCACAAATCATTCAAATGATAGAACATGACCTTCAACAGCTTATTTAAATTGTTTTTTAAATCTGTGATATTTGCTGGCAGTGGGCAGATATAAAATTCATTTAGTTTAGTTGCCTGTTAATTATCATAGTTCATGGTGAAAATTTACTTGAACAGACATCTTGGACTAGAAGTGCAATAAAAGCAACTATTGTTGAGCTTATATCAATCAGTGCACAATTACCTTCCAATCAAACCAAACAAAGAGGCCATTTAGGAACACAACAGAAAGACGTAGATGAAAGGCTGCTTTTTGGGTCGAAATGAAATTACTATTTTCTCTGGAATGCCTGATTTTCAATTTCCATAATGGTTCAGAAGGTTAGGGAAATGAAATTACAGTTGAAAATTAGAAAAAGCAATGTCTGCTTCATGTCGTATCTTTTTCGTTCTCCACTTTTAAGAGTCGCTCACGCTTTAAGCAGCACAAAGCCAAGAAAATCCTCTCAGACAAAAAGAGCTCCTTATCTTTCTCTCTCCACAATAATGGAAATCCAATACATTTTATTACTCATAGAAATTCTAATTAATGCTGGGTTTATAAAATGAGGCCAATCAGTCAATATTATCTACAGTCGGAGCTGGATACAGCCTTAGCTGTGGAGTAAAACGAGGACTCTGAGATGACAGAATGTAATATCTCATTTCTGAGTCAGAATAGCAGGGCCGGCGCCGCAGACATGCCAGACTTCTGTATTGAGAACAGCCTGACGCTGCATCTCAGGCTGCCTCTTTCTGCTTCACTTCACTCACTTTGCAGATGAGGTTGGCAGCGACGGCCTGCTCCGTATTTCAGACTAATTTATGACCTCTGCAGAGGAGGGTGCATTAAGAAGATCAGCCACGTCAACCTCTGTCACGCTGCAACAACTGGCCAGGAGAAGGCAGAAGAACACACCACCATGTACACATAAATGTGCGTGTGAGCATGTGCATTCAATTAAAGCTGAAGTATATTAAATTTGCACAGCTTTAGCAGCACTCCAATCTGAGGAGCCGCTGTCCAAGTCTCCTTACAACTGTACATATTCATTTTTTTATTTGAAAGACTTTCCATGCAACAGTGCTGCCATCAAAAAGAGAAAAGATATAATGAAAATTGAGCTAGTTAGAGCAGTTTTTGGGGAACCATTTTTGGGGCTTATAAGGCTTAAAATAGTTAGTTGTCTTATTATCCAACAGATAACATAGGATAAGGTGTTCACAAGACTGTAGTTTTATTCCAGTCATGTGTGCAGAAGCTACTTGATTTGTACATCCATCCATACTCACCCATACCTCCTCCTTAGGACTTACTGTGCAATATAGCAATGTTATCGCATGTCAGCTTTTGCAACTGAATGTAACAATTTGTTATTTCAATAAGCGACCTGTTGCTGCCATTTTTCTGAAGGTAACAGTCGTTATTGGCATGACCGCAGGAGGATGATTGTCAGCTTTTAAGCTTTTAAACAAAAGAACAGTATTACATTGTAGTTGTGATGATAAAACAAAGTTTTAATTGTTATTTCATGCTGGTATGTTCATTGTTCCTTTTTGTCAATTAAAGGGTTATTCCAACAATTTGGTATTGCACTCCCACAAAGCTGGGGGACTCGCAAGAGAGATTTAAAAAACAAAAACAAATGGACAGATTGATGTACGAATCAATGAATGGTCAAAATTATCAAGATTTCCCATAATATGGGTCACGTCCCGAAAACCCTGCAGACTGTTTTGACAGCCTGAGTAGTACTCCTCATGACTACTAAACTGACCTTTATATGTATGTATGTAAAATGGGTGGAGTGCCCCTTTAAGATAATAATACAGTAATTTATTTTGCTTTTGTCTGAAATGTATTTAGTTTACTCGGCAGTCAGTCCTACAAGTAGCTCAAGTGTCTCTCCTCTTTTCTCACTTCCTACAGTACATACCTCCCTCCCCCCTTCACCCTGTCCAAGGAGGGGAGGGCAGACGTATAGCCAACAGGACTTTGCCTCTAGAACGGACCTCCTCCGATGACAACCATATGCTCCTATATTAAATATGTATGACTGTGGAAAGAACGCAACATGTAAAATTCAATACGGTCCAAAATCCTAAAAGAGCCAGAGTGGTGAAGACTCGTGCTCCCATATGGTTTAATGTGCAGATTTTCTGTTTCTTTTCTCTTCCCTTTCTTAAAGAGTTGATTAAATTCCTCCAAGGTCAAGGAAAGACGGCCATTTATTTGAGTGGGAAACACATGGTGGAAAAAAGCCAAAGTCAAGTCACGGTTGAGATATGTAAGTGCAGGAATAAAAGTGGAGATTGCCATCAGCAAAGCAACAAATGATTTCCTCATGTTTAAACTTCAAGTGCTTATTACGTAGTAGGTGTGAAGTGGCTGAGGAGGTTCTACAGATTTCTTCTCATGTGTTTGACCATGTGCACTGTCTCAGACACTGATGATTGGATTGACCACTCGTTTTAAAAATGATAATGATCAGGGCAAGGATAATCAGAATCAGAAATACTTTATTGATCCCCAAGGGGAAACTCTTTTGTTACGGTGATATACATTGTTAATCAGAGGACGAGGTCTTCACGAGTGCTTTCGGGTTCTAGTGACCGAGACTGGTCACCTGACTGGATCCAAACAAACTCACTATAAACTCTGATCACTTGATGTATCATAATCATTGCATGGCTTAATGGATGGCAATGTCAGTCAGTCCGTCCGTCAATCGTTCGGTGCACCTCTTTGATCTGGAATGAAATATCTCAACAACTGTTAAATCGATGGTCGTAACATTTTGTACAGACATTCATGGTTCCCAGACGATGTACCCTAATGACTTTATTGATATTTTTCCTCTAGCACCGTGAGGTTGATATTTGCGATTTTGTGTGTAACGCTTCAGACATTCATGTTCCCCTCAGGATGAATTTTAATACTTGGGGATCCCTTAACTTTAACCCAGTTATCAGGTAAAAGTTTACATTAAGCCGCTTACATCTGTAAACGCATCGTTTTCTCTCCGATTCAGCCCTCCGTCCAGACTAAGGCATGGTGTTTCAGTGATGCAAGCCAGCCCAGTGAGGGTCGGGGACTGTGTGCCACAGTGCCAGTACAGTTAAGAAGACAACCTTTAGTTGATAGAGGTTAGTTGATTTTGTCAGATGACGCGATTAAATTTTTTTTATGATTTTATTACCGCAGCCTCGGAATGACTGCTGGTTAACATTTAGTGTTTATGGGCCACGATCAAATAACAATTTCATGCTCGTTCAGTCGTCTGACAACAGAAACAGAAAAATATGTAAATAAGAACAACTATATTGTGAATCCCTTTACTCAGAGTGACCAATGGGGCCTTGATCACTTATGGTGTACAATCTGGTGTGAATATTTTTACTGGCCAAAAAACATACTCCCTATATTCTCACAGTGACTACACGATCTGTGATGTCATGCTGCTGTGATGCACCTTGAGTTCTCAGGTTACAATCATTTTCAGATGGAGTATCAGGTTATTAACTCCAGGGCCAAACACATCAGCGTTGTAATCATCAATATAGAAACTCGCTGGATGATATCACTATACCAGTACACCTCTCTGAGGATAAACAAGATCCATACAGGACCTACACACAGTATGATATCACAGTCAGGAGAGCCATTACAGTCGAATACATGTGTTGCACTGGGTGATGAGAAAATTTAAATGTCAAGTGAGTCACGCCTTCTACAAGCCCTCTTGTTGTTGCCATGTTATTTCTCCTTTCTTGGAGCACACTGGAGCAACAACTGATGACTGGAAATATATTTTTACTGTGATAAATTATGTGTTAGATGTACTGAAGGTCACCAAATTATCAGCAGATGTCATGAATTCTTCAGTGATGGGATTTCATTACATTTGCAAACTAATGTAAACATTCAAGAAAACAGAACAAAGAGAAAGAAAAAGAGAGAGACTAATAGAGAAAACGGATCAACAAAGAGAAAGCAAGAAAACAAGAGAAAATGAGCAAGTCATAGAACAAAAGAATGACAATGGAGGGAAACATGTAATAGTCATTGTCTCACGTGTGGCCTTTAATGTCCCTGAAGGACTTTTACTGAATATAGTCCCACAATGACGTCAGTGCGAGCTGCATGTAGACAGGTGTGAAATCAGAGGCAAGTAAAGAATAGCAGAACACATGAAAACAGAAACTGTAGGAGGAGAGTGTCTATGTTCCAGGAAGAGCTGTGACAAACGCCTGAGAAGTGTAAGGACTGACAAAAATGCACCAAGAAGGCACAATTCTAAGAATCTGGCAGATATATATATATATATATATATATATATATATATATATATATATACATTCAAAGAAGCCAGCGAGGACCTTGAAATATTTCCATCAGGCAATCAATAAAAAACTCTTTTTACTGTATGCAAGCCTGTAATTCCCTGGATAGTTGTTCAGAAACTCAACAACTAAATTTTTTCCTCCAGAGACAGACAGGAATTACTCTTTGGATACTGAAAAACACACCCTCTTCTTGAAAAAGCCACAGGTCTCTTTGTGAGTCAGTGAGAGATGGAAGAATGTGGAGAGGTGAAGGTCATCTTTCTGCCGCATATTAAAGCAGCGCTACAATGAGTTTGACCGTTCAGCACATCAACCTCGCCCAAATACCAAAACGCTTGTGTTAACCATGGTGACAGGACCCCGCTGCCTTCCATTTACCTTAATAAAATGCATTGAAGCTGCTGCACATGCAATCGCACTGACCTCACACATAAGCGCAAACAGTACATACATTGCATACATAAAGTCATATGTAGACAGCATGTGCATACAAATAAACCCAACTATATAGATGTCCCCTATAGTGAGCATATAAAGCCATACCATTTACAGAAATAACAACTCTGAAATCTGCATTTTTCTTTGCAATTGTTAACATTTTTCTTTGAAAAAACTTTCATGTTGACTGATAATGAAGGGCAAAACAACTCATCTACAGTAACAAACACAATGTTAGGCTGAATTAAATGATGTGAAATGAAATAGCAATTCAGTCTGATTATCAGGCTATAAAACGTGCAAGATCACTGGTATGTTCCTTTTAAAGTTGCTCTAATCAATATTTTATATTAACAATGGATGAAATGACTAAAAAGGGGCCACTCGTGGAGATGAGAGAATTATCACCCGGCTCTGCAGTTCACCTCATTGTTTTAGCTTTACTGTTTTGGTTCAGTCTCACCATTCTCATCAGTGTCGTTTTCAGCTGTAAAAGGCAGCTGGTTTCAGCAAAACAAGCACTGAATCTAAATCCACTGTACAATACTTGCCCAGCACCAAACAGCAGACGGACTAAGTCGGCCACTAACTAGCAAACATCCTGGAGCATGTTGCAGCAAAAGAGCTAGATATTTCCCTCAGGAGTTGGTGGAGACCAAAAACTGAGCTAAAAGGAAAGTGAATACTTTGTCAGATGGAAACAAACACGACTCCAAATGATTGCTAATGTCATCCGCATTTACATTTACACATCTGCTGGATTTGAAAATATGCAAAATAAATTTGCTAACGCCATATCAACTTTAGAGGGTGATAATATGTAAATGTTACATTTGTAGTTTGTTGCGCTGCCACCAAGTGGCCAAAAAACACATTATCCTCCATGAATTGTAGAATCCTCTTCACAGTTTGTCCATAACAAATATGTCACTCCATCTGAATTTCTTCTGTTTATTCATGTCAGACTGCAGGCCAGATAATGACCCTGCAACCAGGTGTTCACAAAGCTTTCTTGAACTGCCAATACGTTGAACAGCATAAAATTGTTCCTTAATTCACACCACAACACAGCATACAGTCTGTGAGCTCGCAGCTGAAAAAAACCCCCAACCTTCCTCCCTTATTAAAGCTGATCTTCCCCCAAACCCAAGTGAAGCTTCTGTTGTTGTCTCAGTTGACAGGACGTGATATTTGGAGCGATCAGTGGTGATTGTCTGCTGACTCACCACAACAGGAGCTCAGAAAGAGGCCCATGAGTCATCAGCAGAAAAAGGTCAGCTCAACTGGACATTTAGCTATAACATGACATTCAACAGAAGAGAAGGGAAGAAAAGAAAAAATTATTTTGCACTGCAGGGTCATCAGTGTAAAAACTCGTCTGGCCCTCTATAAAAATGGCTTACAGCTCCGGCATGATTATTCACTCTGATGATGAAATGACTTGAAGAGATATAAAGCTACACGCTGGGAATGATAGATGATAAGCAGCATTCTGAAATGTTAATTCTGTTGTAATTAATATTGATTAGATTAGCTGGCAATAATCCATGCTTATCTGCAGAGGATAATGTGGGTTGGAGAATGCATAAACAACTCCAGGGCCAAATTAAAATAACAATATTTTAATAATGAATAGAGGGGACTAACAGACAGTCATTCACCTTCCTGTGGAGCAGAATTGAAACTTTAAAAACACAATTGCTTGCTTTTATGATATATCCCACAGCAATTAGGTTAGTTATCTGCATTGCTCATTTGTTTTATGGCGTTGTTTGTTTTGTGGATATGTTTATTTTAAGATGCTGTTTACTTCAGTTAAGTGGAAGTCCAACAGCTCACAACAAACACCACTTCAGTCCTTATGGGAAAAGCATTCTTTCTCTCTCTCTCTTTCTCTCTCTTTTTTAAAATAAATCCCCAAGGGCACTCAAATCTGCTTTGCTTCCCCACGGTCTGTCTGTTATGTTTATCTGCAGCAGCACATCTCTTTGGCTTTTATAGTCTTTGTTTCTCCTTAGGATCTGCTTATGCCTGACTAAGACCCACACTTTTAAAATGATGAAGGGGAGTGCAAAGTGTTTGGGAAGGCGATCTTTTATTTGTATGATGTGTTTATGGTTATTGTTTCCATTTGTTATCAGCTCGCAGCAGCCGGACAGAGAAATGAGAGGAGCATTTGAAAAAGAGTGACAAGTTAACGTGAGTCCGACTGAGTTGTCACGCAGCAACATGCTGCGAGTGATTGACATCAGGCATCTGTTGTATGGAGCCGCAAAGTGTTCAAAATTAAATAAATAATTAGAGAGCCCAAGTGAAACTGGAACTTCTGTCCCAGAAGAAAGAAATCACTTTTGTGATAACACAAATAACTAAAAATCCAGTCCTAGGACATAACATTACTCAACAGTAAAGTAACTCTTACATTTTAAACAATCTGCTATTGTATATTTAATATTTCTGTTTTTAGCTGCCTTTTACATGGGCACATCTAAAAGGCCACGGCTAGTTCAGACATGTCTGTAATAACAGCAGGACAGAGAGTTTTAACACAGCAGAGCGAGAGAGAGTGTTGGTGGATATTATGCAGATAAATAAAGCTCTAGCAAAAGTTCAGTCAGGAAGACTATACTTCTGCATGCTTAGGCTGTAGTTATTTCTCATACCATACTGCCATTCACTCCTCTCACGCATGCTCACTCATATTTCCTTCTGTCATTACCCAAGGCTGTCAATCATGATATCAGTTGGCCAGTAGATTTAGCCAGAGCCAGGATGCCAATATGTGCTCCTTCTAGTCAGCCTCCTCCTAAGAGCCACACGTTTCCCTTGTTCTATTTTACTAAAGTTATTGTTATAAATATTGTTCAGTAATCTTGTTTACATAAACTGTGGCATGGGTTGGTGGTGTATCTGCGGGGGACAAAGAAAGGAACGCCATGTATTGTATGTATTGCTCTGTGTGGCCGAGCACAGCACATTGTTATTAAACAATAACAATGTAGCCTGTATGTGATGTCATGACTTCAGCTCTCTATAGGCTAAGAAATTATGAAATACATAATCACAATGTCACTTTTTAATTGTCACTTTTCATGATAGTGATGTAGTCACCACCCCCTCATCTTTCAGCCAGTCACATGCCCCCAGCCTAACTGAAGCAAGCAACCTCAACAACTGCTAGCTACCAACACTGCTGAGTTTTGATTCTAAAAATGTTTCTTTCTCTGTGAAGAGCAAAAATACAAAAATAAGTCTTTCTCTGTGGTTGCTAGAGACAACAGGAGCTAGCTTAAACTGCTAACACTGGCACCCCGGTCTAGCTAGTTAACTGGCCAGCTATAGGTAGCATGTGCAGCCTTGCTAAGCTGAAAAGGAGAGGTTAATTACCATGTCTGTGTTCATTTACTGCAGCAACCTCTACTTGAAGAATTACTTTGACATTGTTGTTACTCTAGCTAACAGGAGCTAACTGGCTAAATTTGGTAGCAGTTGTTGAGCTCACTTGCTTAAGAGAGGCAGGGGGGCACGTGATTGGCTGAAAGTTGAGGGGGCGATGACTTGTGATGACACCACTGTCATGAAGAGTGACATGAAATAAAACATGCCTTTTGTGAAATAAAAAGAGACTTTTGAAAAGGAGCATTTTTAAAATAAAGAATATTATAAAGAAATACAACTCAAATAAAAGTCAATTATTTAATATGATAATAAGAATGATGAACATTTCATAATAAAAAATACAGAGGTTATCTTTAATGATTTCTTAAATAATTTTACAATCTCTTGGTTCATTTATATATTTTACACACTTTATTCATGTGATTAGTTATCAACACTTTGGGGCTTACATTACAATATACTCTGACAAAGCAACCGTTTTTCAGTTTGCAAAAACTAAATGAAACCTCTCGTTAGACCCACTCAGAGAAATATGGCGTGTTGATATGGTCGATTGCTACCGTCACGTGCTGTTATAATTAAATTCACCTTCATTCCTTTTACCATCAGACACATCCACTAATGGTCACATCTCAGCAACTGTGTCTAGTATTACTGGAAATAGATAACCATTCAGGTTTGCCTATTGAATGATGTAATACGAACCAAGAGATCCACTGGTGTTCAAGACATAAGACTATACTTCAATGATAGATGCATGGTTTACTTAAAGACCATTATAACCATTTTGCTGCTGTCCAGGAGTTTATGAAGTGACAGAAATGTAGAAATGATATTCCTATAAGCATAAAAGTCTGGTATCATAGAAAGATCTGACTTGTTTGTATGGCTTTCCTGTTCATTCTTCCTCTTGAGGAGGAGTGAGTTTTTGCGGTCCTGTTGTGTGTGGGCTTTCTGCTGATTAAGCTAGCTAACACCTCTATTTATCATATCAACACTGGAGCACTATGGGATGAATATAATGTAATCTTTCAAAGCAAAAACAAAAAAAATTCTAATCTCTGCAAACATTATGTTGTTTTCCTTCTTTACAACTGCAGCACTCTTTTTACAGTGTTTACACACATTCACACACAACACATTTTCAGAGTTTCAACTTTGTCACTGTTCTCCCGGTGTATTAGTTTGTTTTCCAGGTTTGAAACCTTGTCAATAGTGATCTGAAAACTGGTGCACATGTGTTGGGAAAAAAGTTTTGAGATGTTGAAGCTTGAGTTTCGAAGGGGCAAATCCTTATTTTGAAACTTTTGCAGGTGCATGTTTGCACTCGGATTGCAGATGGTTCTTTCAGAGCTGAGTTTACAACACCCACTTTTTAGAGCTCTGAAGTGTAACGGCATTTTTGTACTAAACTGCAAACATCTGTGTGACAATTGTTTCTAGGCAACTTCCCTTCTTTCTCTTACAGGAAAAAACTGTTTATACTTTTGTTCTTGATAATGCATACAGAAAGGGATGTGAATATGCTGATAAAAAGTGGTTAAAATGGATGGAAGAATGGTCACTACTGTATCTAAGCTTAGTGTCCTAAAAAAAACCTCCCTCAGTAGCTAACAGCAAAGCAGAGCTTTAGAGGCGGCCACAAATGAATTCTCCAAACAAGAAGAATGAAGAATACGACAATTCTGCCGCCGATGGATTATGCCCTAATGTCCAAAGTCAGTCAAAGGTTTCCATCCCTGTCTGTTTTGAAATCTATTTATGTGGAGACACTTTCTCTCCGCTCCACCCCAAACTTCTCCCAGAGCTGCTGTTGATGGTATTTTGAAGAGTGGAGGACTTAAATCTCATCAAGACTTCTTGTGGAGATTAAGAGTAACACTTTGGGGGTTGACGGCTGATCCCTGAACAGCCTGCGGTGCGGATGCCAGCGTATCTGCAATCTGTGTCATTAGGACAAACACAATCAAGCGTCTGGCTTGAGTTCAGCTCAGCATCTGATCCAAAAGACGAAAACACGACACATTTACCCCTGTATCACCCTTTGCCTGACAAAACCTTGGATCTTATTTGGCATTATGGTAATGAAAGGAAGAAATAAAATATGTATTTTCATCACCTCCATATATTTAGTTTGATTCTTTTTACTTTTAAGGTATTATGAGCTTGATTTCTGATATTGTGGTTAACACATAACAATCAGAAGGTTGTTCTGTGGTGTAAGAAAACACAACTCTGGCTCACTGTCCATCACTGACCACCCAGGATTAAAACCCCTGATCTGGTGTGCAGATTAGCATTAGGATGAGCATGTGTTGTTTGTTTCAGACATGTCAAGCATCTCTGAGATCTCGGCTGTATCCTCCAATCGGCTGACGTGATGGTGAGTTCACACATCATATTAACAAGGAGCGTGTCGACAAACGCAAATACACCAACAGCAGGCTTACTGTACGTTTTAGAGCAGCAGTGGTTAGCAGATGAAAACAAAGAACTTTAAACCCACAGATGACTCCTACACACAGCGAGAAGGGTTTTGTTTCTCTTTTGCCCTCTCAGCTCTTCTCAATACACACACACACAACCACTCACACAAGTGTTTAGCCGGCCTAGGGAGGCATAAATCAAAGCAGGAGTCTAAATGTGCCATGCTAAGTGAGGAGAAGGCTAATTTCAATTTTCTCAAAGAGACGAACCTGCAGCTTTTTCCTCAGACGATGATTTAAAAACTTCAGCAGATGAAAAAGACAAAAATGTTGAAAGGAAAGCTAACAGCCCAAAATAGGGCTTTGCTTGTGCCGCTCGGAAGAAAGACTGACATCTGTTTGCAACACGGGGACAAGTGATGTGTCTTGTAATTGAATTCCTGTCAGATTTGCTTAATGTGCTTTCTGTCAGCTTGTCAAGATGTTATCATCTGCACATCTTCCAAAACTTCCATTATGCCTGTTAGTGTGCCCACACAATTGTGCCCACATGGAAGACACAGTTATGCACACCCACAAACCATTTCAAATCCTGTTTTTTTTCTTTCAGCTACACTTCCAACCCTAACCATCCATCTTCTGCTACGGTGGTCTTTATTAGAAGCCATGTTTGACGTATACTACTTAGAGTGTCATCCAACTTCCCGGTGATTCACTCCAGGACCACAAATGGAAGCAGCCCTGGCTGGCTTTGCTTTTTTTGATGCCTTCACAATTTGCAACCTCCATACCACCATACCTTATAAGGCAGAAGAAAGGCTCTTCAGAGGTGGTGAGGAGGAAAAAAGCAACAGGCTTTATTTTGTTTGCTGCCATTCTGCCAGTAGCGCTGGTGCCAAGGCAAGAATGGACTGAGCGCAGTTTGCATTTGCAGGCACTTTGGTGTATCAACCAGGAAACACAGTTAGATTAAAGAGGGGATCCAGAAGAAAAAAAAAATCATAAAGAAAAGATTAAAAAGCCACACAAATTGATATTTCAGGGATGGAGAAAGGAATTTATCCATCTTTCTTTCATGTGCACTGTGATTTTGTTAAATAGGCCTGCCATGGGGTTCATTTATGTTTTGTCTCTCTTCCAAAAGCCTGCTTTCACCCCTGCCAGGGTTATTGGCACATGAATTAATAGCATGTATAAATCAACAATGCTGTATGCCACTTCAGGTGTCAGGAGAAAAATATGGAACTTTATGAGAGCTCTTTTGTCGAGACACACAATAGCTCCAAACGTGATCACACACTCACGTTGTTAGCAAGCCGAGCATGGACAGAAAGCAAAGAGAATAATGAGAGGCCTGATGCAGCATTGCAGTCTCTGTGGCCACAGACTGATGGGCCAGGGAACTCATTGCATTAGGGAGAGGGCTGGAGGAGTAGAGCACTACACAGTGAAATAGTCACCACACACACACCAGTAGAAAATGCATCCCACAAACACAAATTACCTGCCAGCATCAATCCCAGCTCCTGTATGTCACATTTATGTGAAAGGTTAAACAGAAACAAATGGTTGATTTGGCCCGGCGCTGTAGCTTGGCAGGGGACAGACTCTATTTCGCCGGGCGATCCCGGGACAGACGTGACCGCAGTCGAAAGGGGCACGACTGTGTGTGCTTTAGTGCTGATTTAAGAGCCACGTGACATGCAGATGGACTGAGTAATAAAGTCGTTTTGTTTCTAGATACAGTTTACTGTGACACTGCTGTCTCGTCTTTACTCTGAGTTTGAGAAGCACCTCAGTTAACCTCAACTGCTGCTGACAACTCACAACTTTGCCAATAGATTTTGTGACTTTTCACACCCCCATTTCTCTAAAATAGGAAACAATGTGACACTTAAGGCATGAGGTGCCAAACTAGTAGATTAGATGCTTATGCACTGTATATAAATAAGTCCTCCCTGGCTGTCTAATCTATTCATCTATGTCAGCACTATGTAGCTCCTTCATTCAAATCAAGTGGCTAAAGTAAATATATCCACGTATGCTAACAGTCTATTTGATTAAATCACACATTTTTGAGAAGTCACAACTTTCCTTGGAAGGCACTTGAGAACAATGAGGTTTTTTTTGTGGTAAGCAATTGTGACGTGGGGATTTTGCTACTTTTTTTCAGTATTGTATATGTGTTTTCAACATACTGAACATGTATTTTGAGTAATTCTCTCTTGCCGAGAGTTAGATTAGAAGATTCAAACCACTCTCGTGTGCGTCCACTAAAGATGAGGCTACAGCCAGGAGACTGTTAGCTTAGCCTAGCATAAACATTGGAAGCAGGGAGAAACAGCAAGGAAACAGCTTCATACGGATTAAACAAACGAGATATAATGTGTTACTTAGTGAGCTTTAGAGGTGCTGATACTTTCGGACAGAGCCAGGCTAGCTGTTTCCCCAGCTTCCAGTCTTTTTGCTAAGCTAAGCTAACCTAACTGTCTCCTATCTCCAGCTTCATATTTAGCGTATGGACACATGGTATCTCGGCAAGAAAGCAAGTAAACAAATTTCCCAAAATGTCGAACAATTCTTTAAAATAAATATAAGGAAAAAAATACATACATTGGGTAACTCGTCATGATGAAGTTCCCGGGACCCATTTCACCAACTTTGCAATTGCAATTTGCAACATTAGATAATTTCCTGTCTTCCTGACTCTTTGAAAACTAAGCCAAGAATGTAGGAGGCAAGCATGTTTTCAGCATACTGTCACACGTAGACTTGACAACATTTCTTACAAGTTAAATATACTACTGCTGGCAGCAACTTCATGAAGGTTCAACTAATGTTGAGGACTTACAATGGGAATGGATGCACACAGCAGCAGAGACATGGAAATGAATCCCCTTGGAGGTGTGTGTGAGTGTGAGGATGAGTAGGTGTTGCAGTTGGATCTAATGTACCTTTTGTCTCTCTGAGATACTAAGCCTGACCTACCTACTTCTACTTAAAATACTACTGTTACAACTGTGCCCAGTTGCGAAAGGTATCTAGATACATTTACTCAAATAACTGTACTTAAAGGTAAGTGTTCTTGTAAACAAACACGTTAGGTTTACATTCAGTGTTTCTCACCCAAAACAATTGCGTGTGAATGCATTTCTTTTCTCATAAAACATTTGCAGAGCTGATTTTTTAAATGTATTTTATGTCCTGGATTATTTACATGCATGTTTGTTAGCTTGCAATCTTCTTCTTCCCTGTGTTTGTTGGCGCTTTGCTGCATTTCTTGGTGTATTACTGAAACATTTGATGAGCTGAAATACGAAGCATTATTATATATTAAACTACCCAACAGTATATCAAATACTTTATAATAATATAAAGCACAGTAGTTAAATGATACTAAAACATGAATGTATTAGTAGTAATAATTAAATGATATAAAATAGTGTGACATTCACAGGGGTCATTTTTCTGCATTGAGCACTTTTACCCTTGAGCCCCAGACCCTCAGGAGGCTTCAGGTTCAACATGTGACACTTAGTTTGAGACAATTTGATTGACTGCAAATTAGCTTAGTGATACTGTGTACACAACTAAAGCCTATAAACCAAAATGATAGTAGCTTTAAGGGGAAACCTGCATCATTACATAATCTTGAGGCTTCTTCTTGTAGAGTTAAAATCTAGTTTTAAGAACTTCCTCCTTTCAGTCAAGTTACAAACTAATTACTAACTACTAACCCCAGGCTCCCCTAGAGGGTTAATTCCAGCCCTTACTACTTCTACTAAAACTACTATTATTACTACTTTTAATTATTATTATTACAACAATACTGCTTCTGCTACTGTGGCTAATGCTGCAAATACTACAGTTGTCATTCAAATTGTAAATGATATCGTAACCTAATTAAAACAGCATTATCAGCTACAATTGTAACCATGGTTTTAAATCTACTAATACCCCGCCGGTGTAAAGCCTGACTGTGCTGAAGGTGACTAAGACTTGTGCTCAAGGAATTGGAATAATCAAATCAGCCCTGTAGTTAAACTTTTCGACCTCTGCAGATACAGCAACATGCTGGCATTTCCAGCATGTTGGTTCATTCCTTTCCCCTTTTCATTTAGACATATTTTTTTCAGCTCAGCCAGATTAGATGTACTGATGCACTGACTCAAAATGTTGTTATTGACGTCTTTGATCAGTTAATTACACATTTGCATAAAGGCCAGGGCAACAGCGGACGTGAATCACTAAAGTGTACAGTAGGGGGTCTATACAACCTCCCTTCCCCTACGCACATCTCTCTCCCTCAGCCTGCATGCTGGAGTTTATTTTCATGTCACGTCATTAGAAATGGCAGATTGTTCCCTTAATAGATGTTGAGAGTGGTTGTTAAAAGTGTTGCACACAAGGATGAGTGACGCTAAAGAAAAAGGCTCCTGTTGACAAGCAAATCAGCTATGAAAAAACAGCATTGTTGTATTAACATAATGGATAAGGCCCTTGTCATAATGTCAAAAAAGGCTTTGTGTGTGTCCACATGTTGATGGAGTGTGCATGGGCCTGTTGTAAGACCCATACTCGGTATCTGAAGAGTTTGGGGGTGATTTGAGGGGGTTTAGCCTTACCAAAACCAAAAACACAATTGCTAAAGTGTAAAGGATGGATTCAACTATTTGTTTGTTTATACATATGCTGCAAATGTTAGCTACAAACAGTGAACCTATATTTGTTATTTCCAAAGGCAAGGGGCATGTTATTAGGGGTTACATTATTTAGTGCGGTTACTGATAAAGTTAGACAAATACCTGTTCAGGACTGAAATGCTAACTTTTTACATGTGACATGTAGCTTTAGCATCAATCTTTAAGCATAATATTGTGAATATCAACATTATTTGCACATCTAAGACCCTTTTACAGGCTGCGTGTTTTAAAACGAGTCAGCGCGAAACATTTAAAAGTCAACTGGAGACAGAGTTTCATCCAATTCACAGAGTTTTAGCATTAGTCTGCTAGCAAAAGTCGTTATTCAGCCAACAAAATCCATTTTCGTCAGGTGGAAATGAGAAGTCTGCTTTTGCTTACTAATGTGTGAAATTGAAGAGCTATTGTTTAAAAAGTAACCAAAAATTTTGAGTGGTAAATCTGCTACCTGTATAATTGTAAACTGCATCTTTGCGGGAACAGAAAGCTTGACAGGCGTAGTGTGTGTGTATGGGGGGGGGGCAGCTGGCTTGAATGTGTTCTCGAGTTTTTTGATCCAAGTAAAGTCAATGAAGCTTTAAGAATAATTCTGATTACATTTTACAGAAGGAGTTATGGACTGACAGAAGCCAGAAACAGACAAAATAAAAAGAATTGACCCAGCTCAGCTCCTCACAGTGTGGGCCAGTGTAAAATTGGATTAGGACGATTTACAGGGCCTGGAGAGATGATGGGTTTTGGGGAGACTTCAGAGCAAGAATGTGATAAAAAATAACAGCTCACCGCCCACAGCTAGCCAAAAGGGGACAAACACAGAAACCATACCTGTGAGGAGGAAAGAGAAAAAAGAACAGAGAGAGATCAGTGCATGCTGGAGACACACGGGGCAATGCGTATGGGGCAAGGATGCAGAAGCAGCATTGATTCAAACAGGAGTGACAAATCATTAAACCCTAGCTGTGCATTTGCACTGTGAGAAACACGATCAACAATTCACAGGAAGTTCATTAATTTCCTACAGAGCCGAGGGACTGGGGGAAAACAGCAGTCGATGTCAACAAGCCTGTCAACCGAGATGTTTGCCTCAACTGAATTTTCACAGCAATTGGCTGTCAGATTTTGAACAATGATTCAGCCTGGCTACTGGATGAGATTTTGGTAACAGCCATTCAGATCTCACCAGTTCTTACAACTTATTTGGAGACTAAAGGAAGTCTTGCTGTTTATTCTAACCTCTCTTGTGTACTAAATGATTAAATTCAGACTTGCATACGTCAAGTTATGGCAAGGGAAAAAGGACATTTCTGATCAGAAAGAACATCAGAATATCTTTGACCATGACGAGGATACAGCCATTTAGAGGAAAGAGTGTGTTTGTTTGGTCTGGCTGAGAGACAGATGCAGTGGGTTGATTCAGCACCGTGCCTCCACTCAGTGGAAATGAGGCTGGAGAGATAAACCCAAACAAATGGACAAGCTAACAGGCAGAAAAAGGTGCATGTGCACTGAACGCAAAGTTTTACCTTGCATTAGTCGTGTAAAGTTGACCATTGGAGTGTGTCCGTGTTAAAGGTACCCTGTGGGGATTTTATATGGAGCAATGTTTTTACGAGTGGGTCCCCGTCATGTTTGTTTGTATCCTTGGTGGGTAACACTGAACATAAACATAACCTTGTTTACAGGAAAACTCCACAGGGCACCTTTAATTTGGCTCAAACAGCCAAAAAACAGCCATTAAACCAACTGTACAGATGTTAGCTCTCTGTGCTGACTTTGTGTGAAGTTAGTTGAAGTTATAGAGTTTTGTGAATTATCTGTTTATGTCCTTAAGTCAGTGAGTAAGTAGTGCTGTCAAGCACAACTGTAAGATTAAATGGAGGATTTTTACCCATGGTACACCAGTACATTACACTCACCTTTTCCACTGCAACAGTACTTCATATATTAAGCCAAAGTTAAGTACTGCATAATGGCAAAGCCTCTATCACATCACATCAGGAAGTCATCTTCATGCAGGATGTGACACCGAAGCAGACTGATGACCTTTTAATACAATTCACAGATTTGCATTCACCTCCACTAACTCTGTGTCTGAGTTATATTCACATATTAAACACAATCAATGAAATTAAGTAAAGTGCTGCTCATTTTAGCACTTTATCTCTTGGCATGTATATTAAAGGCACTTTTTTAATGAAGGAGCTGATGCTAATATCAGTGTTAATCAGGCTATAATAAGTGAAGGGTCCATATACTCAGAGCTGAGCTGTTCACCAGAGCTGCCAACATCCTCCTAGGCCCAGTTAAAGAAAGACACACATAAGAACACAACTAGACATGTAAGTGGTCAAGACTGACCGTGAGAGTTAAAAATACTGTGCATTGACAATATAGCACTATATCTATAAAATTTACATGACAAACACAGCATTATTCTGCAGCCATCAGCCTCCAGGTGAGTGCAGAATTGATCATGAACTCCTTTGGTGGCAAAGGTCATCCAGGTCAGACGGGTGCTTGCTGTACGGTTGACGTTGGAATTGGAGGTCTGCGTCCGACAACAATTTTCCAAAACAGATGATTCTACGATTCCCACTTCCCACTTGTGACTGGCCAAGTGTGTGGAGATGAGAAAGTAAGCAGGATTTGAATTTCTTTCTCCAGCTCTCTTTTTTTCATTTTTCAGACAATTACTTCCGCCACTTTTCACATGTACAAATAAGCGCAACAGTATGAATGCCTTTGAGGAAAGTCTGCATCATTATCCCCATTTGAAAGATGATCATGTTTCGCACTTCTCTGTGATGGCAGACTTTTCACCTTAAAGCGCGGCCATTTGGAACATGGAAATGTATCCACATTAAGGAGACCTTTCAAAGGGTTTTATGTTCTCAGCAATGTTTTTTCCCTAGGTCAAGTGTTCAATGCATGTTTCCATGGGTCAATATGTTGAAATCACCCACCTACAGCTACTGGGGCCAATGCATTTGAAACGTACATCTCCCTTCATTCTTTTGCAAAGACAGCCCTTACCAATCTCTTACAATGTTAGTTTTTATAAAGAGACATGCGTGCTCAAAGCTCAACACAAGGCTAGACCTGTGAACATAGGACCCTGGGAACATAGAGATGAGCCCGTACAAACTAGTTTGTTGCGAGCATACCTGGCCTTAAATGTTTGTTGTGTGGATGTGACGCTGTTCACACAAAGCTTAGATGTCAGACATGTAGATGATCACACTCTACTAGATTTTATCTTCCAAAAATGTTATTCAGCTAGAACAACTCAAACTAGATTAAATTACAAAATACAGAATGTTCAATAGTTTTTCTAATTTCCACAGTAAAATCTACTGATTATATTTACATTCTAAATGTTCATAGATAGAATAATTTTGTCTTCTTGATTTTTATTTGCATATTTATGCAAACTGACAAGGAACATATTTGAGATTTATTCCTCCATTGGCAATTGTAATCACCTGAGTTCACAGCATGCAGTACATACTGATTAGTATATAGAGTGAGTTAATACCCAGTTCTAAACATGGAGCAAGGCTGAGACACTAGAAACAGCCAATGAAGAGTTTAGATACTGGGAGAAAGGACTATTCAATTCAATCTCCTGGCCAAGAACTTGAGGGAGTTACAATTTAACCTGACATGATCAAATAGATGCTGGTCAGTCTCACTGACAGACCACGATTAAACTCAGAACAGACTTAAGGCAGCACAGAGTCTCTGCAAGGAACAGGTTTGTCTCCTCTACTTTACACTAATAGCTTCACCCATAACAGTGAAGTGAACCAAATACAGAAATGTTCTGATGACACAGCAACTGCGAGGCGCTTCAGCAGAGTAACTAACAATAGAGTAATAACTGGATCTTTTGTAAGATTGGGGAAGAACAAGTATTTTCACTATTATGTACAAGTGACTATGAGGAAGTGTTAGATTTTAGAAATGTGAAAAATATATCAGTCAGGTGAGGAAAAAGCTGCAGTTGACAAATGTGGGAGTGACCATGAATGCACTAAAATAGAGAGAAAACGGCAGAGTCCGATCCAGAGAAAGAACAAAAAACATGTTTGAATGTGTGAGATGCTAGTTTTATGCTATAACAGTGTGCTGGCAGTTGTCAGGTTGAATAACAGGTTGAGCTCACTGGGTGCAGTATTGAAATACAGCATCTCAAGAAATGTATAGGCTAGAATAGAAATACGGGCTAAAAAAGACAGTTCTATCACGTTGTGATATCAGCTTTATTCAGTACAGAAAATTAAACTGTGTCTAAAAAAACGTGAAAATATTGAAATATAGCAAACTAGATAGGAACTATATTTCTCTCTTGGCTCCTAATGTGGACCGGGACTGCCAAAATCAAAAAGAAATAAATCACAGAGAGTTGAGGCGGAGCAGCTGGAGGACATCAGAGGGAAAACCAGAAAATAATTTCTCCATAAAATATGATCCAGATCAGAGTCCTGGTCGGAGCCAGCTGTAAATCTCCTCGGCATGATAGTTGTGAGCCGACTGTCCCACTCAGTGGCCAGAAGCCACTGTTGTGGCAGCAAGGCATGTATAGTTGATCTACACTGTACACTCTGATCAATCAACCAATAGGTGAAAAGCTAACCCCATGACACACAGCCCCCCTCATTTGCATAATGAAGCGGAATAAATAAATGAACATATATATATATATATATATATATATGTATATATATATATGAATATGAATGACTTCGTTGCAAACTCGATGAGGCTGTGGAAAAACCACCCTTGAGGCATGTATCAAGGAGATGCTCTGTCCCCACTGCTCTGTCCCCACTGCTGTTCTGCATAGGTCTGAACCCCCTCAGCCAAATAATCAACAAGACTGGCTATGGATACCGACTCAGGAATGGGGACACCATCAGTCACCTCCTCTACATGGATGACATCAAGCTATACGCTAAGAGCGAGCGGGACATCGACTCACTGATCCACACCACCAGGATCTACAGCTCTGACATTGGGATGTCATTCGGGCTTGAGAAGTGTAGTCGAATGGTGACAAAGAGAGGGAAGGTAGTCCACATAGAAGGGGTCTCACTCCCAGAAGGAACAATAGCAGACATTGAGGATGGTTACAAGTACCTTGGAATACCACAGGCAAATGGCAACCTCCAAGAGGTAACAAGGAAAACAGCAACTGCCAAATACTTCCAACGAGTAAGGCAAGTCCTAAGAAGTCAGCTCAATGGCAAGAACAAGTCCCAGGCAATAAACAGCTACGCCCTGCCAGTGATCAGATACCCTGCAGGAATAATAAGGTGGCCAAAGGAAGAGATACAGACCACAGACGTTAAGCCACGAAAGTTCCTCATCATGCATGAAGGGTTCCATCCCAAATCCAGCACCCTGAGACTGTACGCTAGCCGTAAGGAAGGCGGCCGTGGACTAGTGAGTGTGAGAGCCACTATTCAGGATGAAACATCCAAGATCCATAAGTACATCAAAGATAAGGCCCCAACAGATGACGTGCTCAGTGAATGTCTCAGGCAATGGGGAACAGAGGAAGAAGTGCTGGAGGAGGGACCATCATGGGAGGACAAACCCCTACATGGGATGTACCACTGGAACATAACTGAAGTGGCTGATATCAAGAAGTCCTACCAATGGCTTGAGCGGGCCGGACTGAAGGACAGCACAGAGGCACTCATCATGGCTGCACAGGAGCAGGCCCTGAGCACCAGAGCAATAGAGGCCCAGATCTACCACACCAGACAAGACCCAAGGTGTAGGCTGTGCAAAGAGGCCTCTGAGACAATCAAGCACATAACTGCAGGGTGTAAGATGCTGGCAGGGAAAGCATACATGGAGCGCCATAACCAACCATAGTGTACAGGAACATCTGCACGGAGAATGGACTGGAAACCCTGAGGTCAAAGTGGGAAACACCTCCAAAGGTGGTAGAGAATGACTGAGCCAAGATCCTGTGGGACTTCCAGATTCAGACTGACAGAATGGTAATGGCGAACCAACCAGACATCGTGGTGGTGGACAAACAGCAGAGGAAAGCCATTGTGGTTGACGTGGCAATACCAAGTGACATGAAGTGAGCAATGGTGCTCTGCAAGAAAACATCAACAAAAACTAAGCATAGTTTGGAGTTAACTGAGGCTATTGATTAGTTTTGGTGTGTGCAGTCAGTGATGTTTTAGGATAGTTGAGGGGTAAGAGAGCCGAAATAAATCAATCAATCAAATCTTGTTTGTATATTGCTCTCAGTTTTGAATGGTCTCCTCTTATATGAGTATATTTTCATAGACAGAATGCCATAGTGTTGAAATCAGGTATCATATCTCAGCCTGCATCTGGACAAGAGAGAGCTAAGATAAAAAAAGAGCTAAAATACCCAAAAAAAATAAAGCTGGTTTAGTTCTCTTTGGTTTATCTTTGACACGGGTCATAGAATCATGTTGTTTGAGAAGAGAACATAATACTTTTTTTCTTGTATTATGTGTTATGGAGTGACTTGTAAAAGAATTTGAAAAGTTCTGCAGCTGCACAATTCATATACACTGAAACATCTTATTTACTAAATGTGAAGTCCTGCAGGGAGGTTGTGGGACTGTGTACTCCAACTGTGATAAAAGTTCTTACTTGCAAACAGACTTCATGGGGACTCGTGTGGATACTAGCTCTATCTGAAGGACAGAAAGCAGAGGGGAGGCCAGGGTGGGGGGCCAGGTACGCATCTCCTGCTGCGACCTAAAAAAATGTTAGTCCTAGTCAAGTCACAAGTTCTTCTCTCAGGAATCCACAATTTCAGAAACACAGTTCAATGTTTAAGGTAAACCTCTGGAAAACAATAAACCAGAGTATGCCAATTATTTTAGCTGGATAGTGATATAATGTATAGTACAATCTGTGTTTGTTATTGAAAGGCATTAAATGTTAATTGGAAAACTAGCAAAATAAAATAAGCAGCAGTGGCCGTGACACATCATGGATGTGCTCATGGAGGCAATTAAGATACTTTAAAACCCCTAGTGCCCGATTGCCACAATCTGCATCAAAAATCGCGCTCTTCTTGGAGGCATAACTCAATCAAATCTGAACGTACAGACATGATACACATCATTTTAGATTCAGTGTTACTTACGATTTCCAAGCTTATTAACAGCTTATTCAGCATATTTTTTATAGCACCAATTTGCCAAAATGGAGGGTGTTGGGAGGGACCACAGTGTCAGACTTTGATAACATTTTGTCTATATGGGATGATGCAGTTTGTTTATTGTATAATGTACAATTTTCTATGTTAAATACTTGTCTATTAAAATGGCAAGTTCAAAGACTTCATCTGCCCTGGAAAATCCATACAGATCAGAATAAAGTTGCTTTGAATTTTAAAATGTAAAGACATAAGAATCTGTAAAGGCTCCCTAGTGAACCTTTAAACGTCCTCAAAACTGAACACACTCCCAACAAAACACAATATATCATGGACTGGTGTTAACATATTCAACAGCACATACCCCCCACCCCACCCCCACTCCATTTGACTTACGGCAGTTCATTGTGATTTGCTGAGCTGCATTTATGTGAGGTGGGTAGTAAAGTGAAAAATGTTTAAGAAGTTTCTCCAAACAAGTGAAGTGCCTCGGAGGAATTCTCCTTGTGTCCTTGAGAGGCATCATGGAGTGTGACTTAAAGACTTTTTATTCCTCCTCCTCCCCTTTACGGTTCTCTATGGGATTCTGCTCTCTCTGTGCATCTCTCTTTCTCGCTCATGTCTTCTCTCCTCCTCCCACCATCTCTCTGTCGCCGGAGGGGGGTCTCTCCATGCTCTGATTGGTTTTATTGGCAGTAGTTCAGTTATGGAGGATGCCGGCGTGGCTCTCGATGTCGTGCTTGATAAAGATGGATCAGTACGTAACATTAGGCAAAGCAGTTCTCTTTTCCATCTCATTAAAAAGACAACATTGGATGAGAATAGGAACATCCTCCAGTGTCAGAGAGATTCATGTTGGGTTATTCATCTCCGAACTGTGTTTTATATGAAGGCTTGTAGTCAGACAACATGCTTTTAAAAAGCACAGGAGTCACGCACTACTGCTGCCCCAAATGAATTTCTGTGTATATATTTTATTAAAAGGACACTTTTGCATGTGGCCCACATCCACGTGTCTCCTTTTCTAGTGTTAAAAGAGCCAACAAGTGCAGCAGAGCAACATCTTTACAGCGCTACTGAAAATAGTTTGCATGCCATACTGTGATACTTCAGCGTTATATGAAAAGATGTGAGGAGCAGGGCTGCAGTGTTTGATTCTGGCCTTGGAGCCTCACAAAACAGCTATATTTTACATTTTAAAATAAAGAATTTGCTACAAAGCCACAAAGGCAGAGAGCAAAACCACAAAAGCAGTGAAGTTGAAAAGAAAAGGTTTAAAGATGTTAGACTTATTATTTTACCCAAACAATTACCGTATAACCCACATAATGCCTACAAAATGCAGATACTGCACTCTGCCGTTTCATGATCTTCACAGAATAGATGAGACCAGGCATACTGTATGTCACTTTCCTGTCTTTGGAATGTAATTAGTTTACAGTAACTTCACATTGGACAGACTACCAAAATAGCAAAAAATAAATTGTCTTGATGACAAAGATCTGGGAATTTGGTGGGGCTTGACGCAGGGACAAAGTAACCAGATGCGCTGCTAAGTTAGCTAAGATTTAGCAGGAGCTTAGCTGTTTGTTTCCTTCTTCATCATGATTGGATTTAGCTACTAGCCTTATTTAGTTATGTGTCATAACTAACTGAATTACCAAGATGTTAGTTAATCAAAATGGATATTTTTTATTTACAGGTAACAGGAAAAATCATTGAGTTTGTTTAGTTTCATCTTTAGTTAAGGCTACCTGTGGTGGATATCTCACCAGCTAACGTTAGCTTTAACTTGATACAGCTCTCTTGCTCTAGCTGTGTAGCATTAGTAACTTGTCTTACTTGTCTATACTTATGGTATAATATTTTGTATGTGATAAAACATACCAAAAAGTCAGCTAACCCTCTTGACTCAGTTTTGACCAAATATGTATTTACTTTGTAGAGCAGTATTGTGGTCAATAATTCAACTCAGCTTCTTTTTCTGTTGGTTGGTTTTGACTTGGTCTTGACCCACTTTGCAGGTCTGGACAAGATAGGACCTGTCTGATTTGAACTTGACATTGATTTGAGAAGGTAAAGCAAGAAACAAAAAAAGAAAAGAAGGGGCAGGTGAGAGACAAATAGCATGACATTTTGTCCATCTACGGTATCTGGCCGAAGTGATTTCAGCGGCAGACGGAAGCAGCGTGGAAGCCAAGCAAGGGTGTCTGGCATTTGATGATAGAGTGGGAGGGGGACCTGTCTTTTACAAGGTGTGGGATGCTGGTTCAAATTGCATTACTGCACTGCGATTGATGGAGAGACGTCCACCACCCACTAAGAGGGAGAGATGAAGAGAGAGAAGGAGGGAGAGTTTACCACCCACAACGAATTGATGTTAGGCTGCCCACCATCAGTCAAAATCCCATGAAAAGAAGACAGGAAGTTGTCTATTTTGACTGCACGCATCATATAGCCTATGCCTTGACACAACATTCTCATTGAGCATTTGCACTTATTTCTGCTTGTTTCTGCTTATTAACACTTCAATTTAAGAGTTTCGAAATAGTCAAAAACTCAAGCAGCTTTTATATCATCAAATAGGAGGAGGAAAAAAGCATCCAGTTTTCCTGTCAGTGGGTGCTGCTGGGGCGCCGACCGTCAATACAGAGGCTGACAGAGCCAGCGTGGAGAACAGCATCTACCACCCACTAAGGCTCCACAGAAACGCAGCTATTTGAGTGCAACAGCTCCAATCAGCAGCTATTTAAAGACCGTAGCGCAAAGAGTGTGGGTTCAAGTCCATGGAAACTTGTGAAACTAGACAGTTAAAAAAAGACATTTGATTGTTGTTTGCTACAGGACTGAACAGGCGTGTCATGGTAAATAAAAAGGAGGGTAACGTGTGATTATTAGCCACAGATATAAATGAAGATCTTTGTTTTTCGGCCTTAAAACTGTATTTTTCTCATAATTGTACAGGAGGGGTATTGATATACTGTTAAGAAGGGAAAAACGTTTGAGTATGTGTGCATTCATGTGAAATGCATGCGTGTTGGCTGATCATAAGCATTAATTATGACTAATCTCATTCTCAGCAAGTTGAAGTGGTTCTGTGGCCATGGCAACCCACTCCCAAATAGTGAGCGGCGGTGAGACCTGCTGTCTCTTCACTTCCTCCGGCAGCCATTGTGATTTGTGGAGCAATTACCACACAGCTAGAGGAGAAGGAGCACTTCAGCGAGACAAGTCGGTGTCCCGCCTAATGCGTGACATCCTCACGGTGTCTGCTAGCATGCGCGCTCACTTGTGCATGGCGAGGACCTGAGTCTAGAGTGGAAATTAAACCACATGTTGTGCCATTTGAAGCATGGAAAGAGTTTACTTTGGGTTAGAAGATATTGTTTCATGAGTGCCGTGAAAAGAAGAGAAGCTGAGATATGAAATGAAAGTCAAGCGGAGAGTGTGTTGGTTTACTTCTGGGATTTAAAAATAGCACGGTAGCTCAGTGAACAGTGCCCTGGAACAATAGCTAAATCAGAGTGGCAGTGTGTGGGAAATCTCTCAACAAAAGACATCCTCCTAACACCAAAACAAGGTTTATTTTTGCCCTCGGAACAAACTCGGTTTGAATCAAAACCACTCCTAATAAATTTGTCTCCCTAACAACATCATAATTATGCCTTAGCTGCCCTTCTGTATTTTCATGCTCTATCACAGCAGGGGGATGTTGTGTGATTGGATGAGGTGGATTAGTGCTACTCATACCATTAAAAATATACTGACAGTGTGGGTTTTGGATCTCACGCTCATGATCAGTGCCACAAGTTAGTGGGTGTCTCCAGGGTTGCATTGTACCCCAGCAAGACTAAGAGTCTACAGCCATGCTAGCGGCTCTGTGAGGCTGTACTTGGGCACAGAGGTACTTTGAGCTAAATGCTAACGTCAGCATGCTAACATTCCCGCAATTACAGTGCTAACATGCTTACAGTGACAATGCTAACATTTTGATATTTAGCAAGTATTGGTATAGTTTAGTTTGGTAGCATGCTAACATTTGCTAATTAGTACTAAACACAAACTACAGCTAAGGAGGCTAAAAAACCACTCAGGGATGCAGCAACTACACTGCATCTTATACTTAAAGACAAACAGGTATAGTCTGAGCCAAAGAAAAAGTTTTGTGCCAAGTTGAGTCTGAATATGTAACAATGGCACAGAATCATGTTTGACCGCAGTTTATGTGTATCATTAGTACATCCCTACAGTAAATAATTACAGGATCTCTTGGGCACGCTCCAAATCCTGGATAACAAAGTGAGGCACGTTTGTACTCTGCTGACTACACTAGTACACTATTGTATGACTACAAGGCTACTTTTAACTCCATGGGAATGCTAAGGAGCACTCTACAGGACTTTTGTTTATGACATAAGGACCTGATGAATTCCTTCTTCGACTAGCAGTAAAGAACAGATGTGCTGTACGTACACTCCTGCAAAACAGATATCACCATCTCAGCAAATACAGAGCGCGGTTGGAAGATTTTTTTGCTTTATGAATACAGATAATATTCAGGATTCACATAATACTCACAATAATGAAGGTAAAATGGCTCTTTAATGGTACCTGTGAGGATATTTATAGTGCACGTTCTGTATTATACATATCCTGTAGGTGTAGAGAAAAATAAATAGGTGGTAAAGATCTTTGCATAAACTGTCTCCTGCTAACAATAAATCAAATATATATTATTTACTTTAATGTCTTCATACATTTAATAAGAAACAACAACATATGAATCATCCAGAGGAATCACCTCAGTTAACTTCTCTCTTTTTCAAACCTTGCCCACAATCTCTGAACTATTTCTAATTACTCAGTAGAAGTCTGTAAACTGTATTCATTAATATACAGCACTGACAGTTTGCAAAAACATCCTAGTGTTAATGATTTCTCAGCTTCACGACTTATATTTTTAAATGTTATGTTGTACATATTTTTTTTCCTACATTATATGTCACTGGACCAATGCACTGTTTTAACATTATGCATGCTGTATACTTTCAGGCATTGTATTACATTCACGTGCCATATAATTTGGATTTTCATCACAGTACATGCAATATTACTGGACATGTCACTGGGGATTGGACATGCGGATGCAAACAGATCTAGTGTATTATATGTATTATGACTACCAGCTGAGCCGACCCACAGGGAGTGTTATTTGTTGTCGAAGACAACATCATGAGCCTCTAACAGCCTCGGGCTAAGCTGCTTTCCAGCCATGTATGAAAAGTGACATCAGCTGAGTCTCCTTAGGCACTAAGACAAAATGTCCATAGTAGTGCCTTTACCAACACAGGACCAGTTTAACTAGTGTCCTGGGTCAGAAAGTGGGTTAGAAATGAACTGGAGGCCAGTGTGAATGTGAGCAGCTCAGTGTGGAATAATACTGCCATCTTGTGGTTGAAGAGTGGATGTGAAAAATGCTGGCAAGAAGGAAACACACTGAAATTCAGGACATTAATCATAATCATTTATACAATTTTTTTCTGAACAAGATAAGTGTTTTGTTTCTATTTTAAACTTGGCTGTTGAAAGTCAAAGAAATAGTTTGGTAACATCTGTTAATGCCTGTAGTCACTTGTTGTAATGTTAAAGGGACAATCCACCAATTTTACACATGAAGATCAGTTTACTCTTCATAATTAGTCCTGTGAACGCTTTTGTATAAAAGCTTCTGTGGCTCTAGAAGAGATTTGTTGAAGTCCGAGAAATTAACCCTGATGATGTCATAGTGATGTCACCGGGGTTATCTTGGTTTGGACTTGGCTCCTACAAAATTTTAACAGAATGCCTATGTTACAAACTGGAGGGATGGAGTTTGAAAGACACAGGGGAGAAAGGTTTAAATGAAAGATGCTACTGTGTTGCATTATTGGTAGTGATGGATGCAGTGTTTTTGGAGTCTGACTCATAGTAAGGTCTAAAAGGCAGGATATCTGGGCCTCTGCTGCTTTGATTCTGATGATTCTTATATACTTTATGGAAATAAAATACCAAATCTCTGCTTAGTTTACCCACAACATACTTCCACCGCCCCTTTTAGTAAGACTGAACTCATCAATGTCGCTGAATGTGTTAAGAGTGTGCATGTGGATGTTGACAGGTCACCACTTTGGCATACCTTATGTTGAGCAATAATGGACTGCAGTAAAAAAAGTAAGGAAGCTGAACTTTTATTAGACAACAGTTCTAAATGTAGAGTTACTATTACATTTTTTTTTTTTTTTACCACAATAGGTCAAGCTCCTTACTTTTAATTATGCTGCAGTCACATTATCACACAACACAACCAATATAAAGCCCATTAAGAAATACTATCTCAGGAACCCCTTACACTTTACACAAGCCATGTAATAAAAACCTTTGTTTGTTGTGGTGTATCTTCTCCAGGCTGTCGACTGACATGATAAAAGCAGCTTTAAAGTGTGAGTTGTTTATGTTGACAAATGTTGATTCAGCATTTCCCAAAGGAGGGTATTTTATGAATTTTTAATCAATGGGGAAGTTTCACATATATTCCCCAAAGCAAGAAGCAAAACAAATCATATCACAGGGGTTGAAGCTCCCTTATAGACCATTTCATCAGATGTGGCAGAGTTGCATCAGCAAACAGTTTGGCTTGAAATGGAGCTGTTACTGGTTCATCATTAAAGCCATTAAAGCAGTACCGGAAGTTATGGAAGATTCAGTCAGTGGGTTTGAGAAAACAACACGGATGGATAGGTAGGGAGGCTGGACAGGGGTCACATGGCTTTGTCACCTCAGTGTGAATACTGGACAGAAAGTGCAGTTACTGTGTGTACAGTGTATGCAGGCTTACTCTGACTTTAACTTTATTCCCTTTATGAATTTGGGGCAACTCGTGTGCTGTAACTAAACTGTATTTGTTCTCTGTTTTATTATATTTTAATGTATTTAGTTTTTCTCTTCATTTTGTCTTTAAATGTTGTTTAAATGCAGTATAAGGTACGTTGTCATGATCTGTGGGGTTGCCAGCTTTAATAAATTAAAACAAATGAGACATAATTAACTCTTGAAAAACAAAAGCTTCAAAATCAGTTCTAGTGATATTTTGTGAAAACTGTTGTAAATAAATAATTAATCAAAAGTATTTTGTTTTAGATTAATAATGTCTTTGAATGCCTTCACTGATTATAAAATACTTATATTATGTATGATGAAGACACTTTTGCGTCTTGTCAAACCTAAATAATACACCAATAACTTTGTGCTTAAAACGATGAAAACATAAATATGAGTCCTTTGCGTGATATCCACGTTCAGAGAGCAAGAAAGAGTGAGAGTGAAATCGGGAACAGTAGACAAGACAGCTAATGTAACGGCTAAAAGTGCAGGAAATCATAAAACATCTCCTCAAAAATGTTGCTTTAGAGTTCTTGTTTTGTTTATTTATCACAATAGTACATGTTTCCTATACAACTAATTGTTTACAGAATCTTTGAATCGGGCAAAACAAGTTCCGGTCAAGTCGTCTCCATGCGCATGCGTCATGTACCTGCCTGCCATAACTTTACGGCTTATTAAATAAAACTAACACGTTTTCCAGCCTACTGGGCAAATCCACTATCAACTTACTGTCTATTATGATTAGCTGTTGTAACGTAACGACAAGTTATATTTGCGTTAGTGTAAGATCTTTGTGACCGGTATGCAGACGGATTTCTCTCTCGACAGTTACATCATCTTTGATATCCACAGTCAGCCGTGCTAGCGTTTTTTTACCGCCATGTAGAGCCTGATCATCGTATTTTTTGCATTAAGACCATAGTTAAGACTACAGTGTAGTCATTCAAAGTTGCTATAAATACCAGTACTTGCTGCTCATTAGTAGATATGCTTTGTTTAAACGTAACACCTCCCGCGTGACGCATTTCCCAGCATGCTCTGCAGCCAAGGACATGTTTTAAATTGGACACATTCTGTGTTACGAACAGCGATAGATATGTTGTATTCCCGCGATTATTATTTCAGGGTGTTTGCAATATCCACATTCGTTTGTGGCCAGTCATTGGAAATAATGTGGCACCGTGTCTTAGACACAGATCTCAGGGCAGCACTATAAATACATGAAGATGGCCGAAGGACTGTCGGTTGGTCCGATGGCGGTGAGATTTCAATTGATTGCTACAGTGAGTTACAGAACCTCTACGTTTCTTCTCTCCCCTCCCTCACCGCCGACCTTGACTAGCCTTTTGATCATTTTAGCTGCCTCGTTTTAAATTACATAATTAGGGCAAAAATGTATTTATTGTAAAAATACCCCGACACAAAAGAAAATACAACTGCAAGCATTTAAACAAAATGTTGTCCGAACAACATTTTGTTGTGGTTATATAGTAGGCCAACTAACCACCTCTGAGTAGCCAAGTGGCATTCTCTGCATAGGGTCAAATAACACACAACTCACACTGGATTATTGTGGGATTATTTTAAATCCAGGCCGAAACTGTTTCTTTTTTGTACAATTGTTTTTATTATATTCCATGCCTTCCACAAAGGAGATTTGCTTACTTAAGGAAGCTATTTTATAATACCTTTATATAAGATAATAAAAAGACATCATAGGTTGATGCCCAGCTAATATGAAACATGTATACATTCACATACAAGACACAAATGTACATTCACACCAAGTATTATCGCATTTGTCTATCTTACTAACACACTTGTGCACATCCCCCACCCCCTACTAACATAGAATAATAATATATGCATGTGTGTGTGTGTGTGTGTATCAGGCTGAAACAATTTGATAAGGCATGTAGTCACGTGTCTTTCATTCAAATTTGATCTGGTTTTATTGTAGTTTTTTTTGTAATTGCATTTTGTATTCTCTATTTATTTTAGTGTAGTCCTGTAGCATGTAGATTATCTCCTTATTGTATTATCATAATCTGGTTTGTCAAGGAGTCAAGAAGCATAAATAGAAAACTGACATAATGTGAAAATATTATAGAAAAGATGTACAATGACTTATTTAAATGAAAGGACCAGGGAATGTGCAAATGTTCACAGTATGAAGTATAGGAATATTTGCAGTGTGCAAGAGAGAATCCAAAAGATGTGTGTTAATGTAACACATCGAGTCGTGTGTGTTGACTTTACGTTAATAGAACGTGTAGTAATTTAACTGAAGCTGAAATTTGGAAATGGTTTGCACTCCTGGTACATTGTTTAAAACTTTGCAGCGCTCTGTATAAAATATAGTGATAACAATATGAAAATAAAGTATGTCACAAAATGTGATAGCAATTCTTGATGACATGAGACATTATTTTTGTGTTGCAAAGTACAATCACATGAAAATATAAGCACAAGTTTTAAGTATAGCTAAATAATTTGTCAAATGATCCCACATCATGAGGAAGGTTATGAAGTTTATTAGAAATGCCAACCGGATTGAAAACATACAAAAGCAGCACTGAATGCTTGTCTGAATGACTGTTCAACACTCCAGATCTAAATCATTTACAGGGTAACTCCCCCAGTTAAGCCCCCTTTCTTTCCCAAAAGATTACAACTCAATTTTCCAGAACCTGAGTTGGTGATTTTTATTTTTGAGCCAATAAACAAACGTATGCAGACAAATAATAAGCCTAAATCTATGTGTGTATCTGTGTATTGTGTGTGTCCATCTTCTTTCACAACAGCCCCAGTTTATATTCCACCATCATGTGTGGCTCGCCCATCATTTCACTCTGGGCTGGATCTGCAAGGTAACAGGACACAAACAGGGTGTGGTGGTTAGAGGTCATATTCAGACAGTTGTGTCAATGGTTGTGTAAAAGGTGAAGGGACGAGGTTCTCACCGTTGAGGATGTCCTCAAAGCCGATGGCCTCGTCACTGCCTCGCAGTGTATCTAGAGCCAGGTTTGAACTCGGTAAGAACGGCAGGCGCTGGATCTGGAAGGACGAGGGACAGAAATCAAGAGTTATGATCGCAGCACATGTAGTAGAGTTCCGTGTGCACAGCTGAGCAGACGCAGTGGAGTCAAAGCGGTGTTCACAGGAAGTGCTAACTAGTTTGTGAAATACATTGCTGGAAAGTTAAACAATGAACCCATCATTTTCCCCCTTCAGAATAACTATTCAGTATATAATAATAATAATAATAATAATAATAGCGTTTCTGATTGGAGTTCAAAGCTGTAGCATGAATCTAGCTTGATAGAGTAAGTTAGAGAATATGTGGTTTAGTAGAGAGCAGTGGTGGAATGTAACTAAGTACATTTAGTTCAGTACATTAGTACACTTTAGAGGTACTTGTACTCTTCTTGAGTATTTCCATGGCTTTTTCTGCTACTTCACCAACTGACTAATTCTGAACAGTGCTGATGTTTATTTAGCTATTTGTTTTTGAATTGGTTGACAATGTATATGTTAAATTATTTAACATGTAATAATAAAAAAGTGATTTGTTTAAGAAAGCAGCTTTCTGAGTACCTTTGCATAGGCATATCAGTGCACATAGAAAAGCAAATTCACTATAATCGGCCGCCATTTTAGTAATCAGTGAATGTTTCCCCTCTAAAATCAGTATTGGTTCTCAAAAATCCCACATCGGTCGGGCTCTAATGAGGGCTGGGGATTTGGATTAGAGAGACATGAAGTTACCTGTCTAGCTGCCCTGTACTCCATCTGCAGTTTGAGCGGAGCATGAAGACCCTGGATGTTTCTGAGGGTAGATAAATTCATCTTGTCCTGGTTCAGCTGGAACTGCACACCACAGAAACACACAAAAACATTCAGCACCCCAGGGACAAAAAGTATAATTTCCGCCATTAAACTTTCACTTGTTCCTGTTGTTCTGTTGTTTAGCTAGGAGTCCGGGCACTCTAAGACAACATTAATGTATATATGGCTAACATTAGTTGGTGGTGAAACCAAGAGGTGTTTGCAGTTGTTCTGGCTGATTAGACCTCTGCACAGGCTGAAAGTGGGCAAATCTCTACCGGGAATCACGTGAGGTCACCACACTCACAGCACTAACAGACATGATAAAGGTCGAAGTTGCAGTCCCTAACAGGTGCATCAAAGCTATCAGGAGAGTCAGGGGCATGCCAATAAAGCACAATCTGTACACACCTACACAATCCTGAGAAGAGGTCTAATCTCAGTGATTTGCTTTAACTTGTGGTTCATTTATTTTTCTCTTATAATTCGGCTTACTCACATTTTTTTCTGACAGCTCCAGCGAGTGGCTTGGAAGGAGCTCATTCTTTACACTGCTAAAGCTGTGTAGCGAAAGAAAAAAAAAATGCAACAAGCAGGTGAAAATCAGTATCATGTACATGTAATTTGATTTTAAGAGGTGGGCCTAGTTATGACCAAAAACACCAAACTACTACAGCAGCTCCTCTTGCCAGAGAAAGCTGTCACACAAACTACATCATTGTGTCATTACATGTAAAAATTCAAGCTCATTGATGGTATTTGTTACAATACATTCTGCACACACTCTAGAAGTTCACTATCCAATCAAATATCTAGCAGTTTTTTATTGCACAAGTCAGGAACACAGGTCAGGTCAGGAACTTGTAAAGTAGCACAACAGTGTGTGTGTGTGTGTGTATATATATATATATATATATATATATATATATATATATATGTATAGATAGCATACATAGCATAGCCTGACTAACAATTCATTTTTGAGGCTGATAACATATAGACACAGATACTGATATCAAGATAAGTGCTGAGCAGGATATTTTACAGTTGAAAAATAAACTTATCAGTCTTCTCTGGTTGACAAACAATCAATTTAATGCCAAAAATGCAACAGAAACCGGATTTTTTTAAACCAGAGACGTAACTGTGTGTCTGTACGAGCATGGTAGGAGAAGGTATTACACATACAACATTAGGTTACACCAGACTATTTTATTTGTGGCAGTGTCTCACCCGCTACGCAGAGAGTCCTGCACTCCATAAGCTCCCTGTGGACATAAGCCTGCCACAGGTATACTGTCTTTCAGCTGAGAGCGGAGTCCTCGAGTATTCTGTAACAAACAAAAACAATACACATTCACCGTTTACAACTGCTAATATTTAGTTAGCATACATCAGTTACAAACACTGAAAGCTAAAGTCACCTAGCCAACCCTCTATGAGTAAGTTAAGAAACCTCATAGCTAAGTGCTAACTAGCATTAGCTCGAGTGACTAATCAAATTCACAGCTACTGGATTTCACAGGATACAAAGACAGAAGACAAAGGTACGAGGAAGTAATATAAATATACATTTACTAACTACATAAACAATGGCATAGTAATCAATATGGTTACGACAGGGTACGTTATAATATATTTGATAAGACTACAACCATACCATTGTGATTCCGTTTCTTCCACTTTCTTTTCGATACACTTGAATATCCGTTTGGGTCGCGTTTTCATGACGACACATCCGGTATAAACCGGTGTTGCGTAGAAATTACTATAAAAAGGCGTTGTATCATACATTCGTACCTCCGTGATCCGTGCACTATATACGTAGTTGGTTTGTTTTTAGTTACCTTGTAATGTACATAACAGTTCCAACATAATTTAACACAACAGCAACGTAAACACTGGTAAAGTTATAGTTAACAATTGTACGTATTCCGCTTTTGTTGAAAGGGGGTATAGCTCAGTGGTAGAGCATTTGACTGCAGATCAAGAGGTCCCCGGTTCAAATCCGGGTGCCCCCTCTTTTCCTCTACAGACACTGGAGTTAATATAAAGTTGTGGAACTCATAAAGTGACCATACAAAGCTCTAAATACTGAAAGAAATAATTTCTGTAGATTTTATCATACAGCTACTATGTTTGACAGTTACTGTTACATAGTTTTAACTGGTAGAATTGTGTTTTACCCTCATTCCCTCATATTTGACAGCAGGTATTCAACATATGTCACACTCATGGAAGGTGAAGCTGGTAAAAGTTGTTATAATTTTCCTTAAAAAAAAAAGTTCCACTTTCATTACAGAGGTGGAAATACATACTAAATAATTCATATTTACAATATGAGCAGAACAATCCAAGATCATGTCAGACATGCCACTAGAATCTCTGGCACAATATCACATCTACATATACAACTATTGAAGACGCAAGTGTCAGCGCGTTTGTTTATTTGCAAAAGAAAAATCTGGAAGCTATTTCTTAATTTGGCATTTATTAAAGCATTGGAGGATCAAAAGCATCTTGTACATGGATCTTTTCTATTCAGAAAACCGCAGTCAGCAAGCTGTTAATCTGTAGCCATCATCCTAAAAAAGAATGCTATTCTTAACATTACACAGAGTTTTAAAATGAGAATGTACAACTATCTGATAGGTTTCTACAGAGGTGGGGAGGAGCTGTGGTTTAGACTTAGCTCTCCCGTCGGTGGTGCACAGGCTGATCCCAGCCTCTTGGCACACGATTACACGTTTCGTGTGGAGACAGCGTCCTAGTGGAGGAATCCTACACTTCCTCTGTTTGTAAGTTGCTAAAGTCTCTGCTTCGTTCCCCAACACTGAAAATTTTCCTCTCATGGTCATTACAATACATAGTGTCCTCAGTACATGACGTTCTTTCTGATAGCCCTGTTTCTTTGTATAAATGTAAGCCTGTTTGCAACAGCTAATCAACTTTGTCCTTACCAAGTCTGCAGGACAACACTTTGAATTGTTAAGCCTCATGCCCTGCGTGTGTGTATATGTGTACAAAAGTTTCAGCATGGTATTAATATAATAGGCAAGCAACCTTACCTAAGAAATCACATTTATGATTTTTAAGGGAAGAATATACTATCATGTGTTTTTATAAATTAAAAGCATGAATTTTAGATGACTAAAATGGCAAAAGATCTGCACTCCATGACAGTGGAAGCAGCTGCTCCAACGTCATCATGGTGTAGGATCCATCCACCTCGGTCATGAAGACGGGCGTATCACCAAACTGAGAGGGGGGAGATGAGGTTTCAAAGATGGGGGGCAATACAGTACGACAAGCAAGTGTATGGCTCATATGAGGGCTTCTTCAGTTATCTGATATAAAATAAATAAATCTGTGTTATACGAAGAAACGCATCCAAATGAGGTCACCAGTCAACAGAAGTGTTTTGATGCTGAATAATACTTTTATTTTAATTGGTCAAGGTGTCTCACACTGCCTGATTCAGTGACCTGCAGTTCTTTACGTAAGCCAGTCTGTTTTTTTACCGGTTTCCACAAAATCAACAAGAAAAACAGAAGTGACATTTCTTTTGTTTAAACATAACTGCACACCTACTGCATATGTCGCTGTCCCTCATATGACTATTTCAAAATGACCAAAGATCATGTTTTACCTGTGAAGATCTTTCCATCTTCTGTTAACAGGGCTGATCCCACTCTGTGAGTTGGCTGTAAGGACAGTAAGAGAACTCTTTGTGGGACTCTTGAATAAGAGATCTGATCCAGTCGTCTGCATCACCAGTCCTCAGGGTTGCCATTTCAGCTGCTTTTGGTTCAGTGCTGCTGGGTTTCAGGAAGAGAGAGGGAGGAAGGAAAGAGATGAGTTAGTGGAGATCATTCAGACTGGCCAGCTCTTCAGTACATGTAAAGAGAAAAAACACTATTTTTCAGGCTGTATTAGCCTCTATAAACATACATACACTTACCGTATAGCACAGTACAGAAACCAACTTATTTACATGAAAAAAACAAACAAGTTAATTAAGCTGTAGCAAAAGCAGTAGACCAGTCAAACAGATAACAAGTATATGATTATTGTAGAACAGTAACAATGCACTATATGAGAGAAAGACAGGTGTTCTCACCTAATTTAACAAAGACTGACCTGTTCAGGTGTGAGAGGAGTGAAGTCAATTGCAGTTTGATTTCTTTGAGCTTTGTGTTGAGACCCTTCTTCTTCAAGTAGCTCCTTTCCTCAAAATTACCATCCATTCATCTGATATATGCCTGATATATTTGAGTAACAACCATGCAAAAGATTCAGATTTCACCAGAAGCCAGTTCTCTGGGTGTAGCCACAGAGTTTACACGCAGTGTGGTCTGCTTTGATGCTTGGGTTAACTTGAAACATTTATTGTTTGACAGTAGATTTGACGTTTGTCTGCAGATTGCATAGGTGTAGTTCAGTCTGCAAACACGCAGTGCATGTTGTGATGGATGTCTGAAACATTGTGGTTTGCAAACGACCAACCACTACACACAAGATCACATCTACAGCATTTGAGGACACATGCCTTTTTGAAGATTCATTTTACATACATGATTGTATGAAACGTCCAGGACACATCTCGGTGCCTGTTACTCGAATTTCTATATTTGGCTGACAAATAGGCAAAACATTCAAATGATACCCGTGGGTCTTCTGATATTCAGAGGAACTGTTTGAAATGTAAATCAGTTCTGTTGGCGCAGCTGGATGTCCCCAGTTATGTAATCAGTTTGGTCTGGTTCCATGTCACAGAGATTCAATAATTTCATTATAGAGTATAGATTTTTCAAACACTAAAAAGGATTATTTGAATAATGTCTAATTACCTGCTGTAATAACAAACATCACCATAAGACAATCACATCGATCATACTTCATTATATCATTAAAACTATATCATTTTAAAATAATCATTGCATCAATAATGACGTGACTGCATAGATAATAAGTTTCCAATTCTTTGGATTTGGAAATTATAATTTCACTGGTTTGTGTCCCATCTTCCAAATACAGTAGAGCTCCTCTGTTCAGACCTGATAATGCAGATGAAGTGTGACTTTAGAAAATGCTAAAATGTATATAGCTGCACAATTAGCACATCGGCACCGGAATGGTTTTAACGTAAATTATTTTATTCTGTTTTACCTAACTGTCTTCATCAGCCACACCAGCATGCTCTTGTGGATCTAACCTGAATGAGGAAGAGGAGGAGGCAGAGAGAAAAGGGAGAACAAAACAAACAAAGGGAGAGAAAGGAAAACAGAATACAATGAGAGCTCAGTGGTAAACCGTATGTAAACAAAAGCGTGGTCATCAATAGGTTTTGTGTTACAGTAGATTATTTGTAAGTCCTGAACTTAAACAGCAGATGGCAGTACAGCATATACTATAAAGCAAATAAGTAACAATAACAATAAGTCGTTCCTGTGGCAGCAAAGATATGCAGCACTACAAATCATGAGAAAAGAAGAGTCTTCTATAAAAAAAAGCAATATTTTCACTTTTGCTCAGAGGAGTGACTGCAAGCCAAACGTCTCCACTCCTCCATATACCTGCACAGGCAAAAGAGCAAAGTATTAAAATAGGTTACAAAATGGTAAAGATTAAATAATTAGTCTAGTCTATTCAACAGAAAGCTTCAGAATGTCACAAACTGTCGCTGTCTACTAGTTGACAGTGAGCTGAGGATCTTACTCTTCAAAGCTGAGAGTGTTGGTCCAGGCCAGAAGATCATCCAGCTCCCATTCCAGTGTTTCATTATCTCCCTTCTCTTCAGTGGTGTCCATCACTTCCTGGGCTGAATTCTCCACCAGCTTTGCCATGTGTCGATACACTGAATGAGTCTCCAGACGACCATGGTTATACCTGTATGTAAGGGAGAGAGGACACACACACTTATGCACAGGACTGCGCATAACGCTGCCACAGATGTGTATTTTCCACATTTTGTAATAGAACGAAGGCCATAAGAAGATTACAATATATGGAAATTGTAAAGATGAACAGTAATGGTTACTGGTTTTGAATAATTAAGTTTCAATTGGCAGGCTTGCAATGTATTAACAGAAAAAAACAGTCAAAAAGAATACTAATCCTTGAATTCACTGCTCTGGTAAGGTTTACAGTGTTAATAAATGCTTCCGTCCCATCTGAACAGTTGAATTCAAAAGTAATAAAACACATTCTTGCTCAATTCAATACACTCAAGGGTTGTGCTGCTACAGCCTTATTTGCCTTCTGGTCTTGTATGACAAGAAGCTCATGGTGGCTAATGTTAGCCAACTTTACTGTGGATAAATACTGCTGTAACAGATATTACTGAGTCAGTTCACTGATGTTGTAACTCTTCACTACTACTGTTATGCTATGTTTTAGCATTTACCCAGCCTCAGTTAGGCTTCGAGTTACATGGCGCTAATGTCAGCATGCTAACATGCTCACAATGACAATGTTACTGTAACATGCTGATGTTTAGCAGGTATAATGTTTACCATGTTCACCATCTTAGTTTAGCATGTTAACATGCTATCATTTGCTAATTAGCACAAAACAGAAAAGTACAGCTGAGGCTGTTGGGAATGTCATTAGTTTTGTAGGTATTTTTAACTGAAATGTTGACCTGATGACCTAGAAGGTCCTTTTTCGACACTTTTCATTGTTTTCAAGGTATTTCCAGAATTCTCAAAGACTCTACTGTCCTTCCAGATAAAATTAAGTTCACTGCATGATAAGAAGTGTTTTTAACCCATTCCCCAAGACTCCATTTTATAATCTAGATAGAGAAAAAAACCCGGAAATTACATAGGGCCTTGGTTAATTTGTACAGTAATTTTACAGTTGTATTTGTCTATTAATCACAGTCCATTACTTGATATTTTCATACAAAATAAGCCGTTTTTAGTTTTCTTGTGTCATACAATAAAGAAGGATGGCTATGTGGATTAAAGAGTCGCAACTTTCAATATACCATCAAAATAGCAGTGTTTTGTTAATTGACCTGGGGTTTTCAAAGGTCAACAGGAATTTATCTTTCAGACAAACTGATGCTTAGCTCTGTGACTGGAATTTAATAATAATACACAATAGACACAAACTGAGACTAGCAATTACTGTTATCCAGTAAGCACTACTTGAGGCCACAGTGGCCATTGTACAGGCAAAAGACTAGTTTTAAGGGACAGACAAATATATGATAGAAGGCTGACGGTTATTTTAGGCCACCCACACCTCCTTAAACTCACATCTGCTTCAGCCATTCAATTTTCCTCTTTTTCCTCCACTTGTTTACATCCTGTTGCCGCTGCAACCTGGAATGGTGAAAGTCCATTTTTTTGTCAGCACCGATCTCTATGGGCTCACCCGTGGGAACCACCTATTTAGAAAGATGAAGAAGCATATAAACATCTGCTTTTAGTGGCTAACAGTTGAACTTAAATCTGACTTTGTTTTTTGTTAAATAAACAATGTCTGAGAGCATTATGTTTTCATTATGCTAAATGTCCATCAAACTATTTGGTATGATCAAGGCAAAAAAGCTGCCATACCCGAGTATTTATGGCTGTTGTAGCTGTTTATCTGTTTATTTCAAGTGTGTCAGACTCTTACCACAGAGGGCAAATTACACCTTGCATTGGTGGTGCATAGTTTGTGCTCTCTTTGCACGAGTATTTGGACAAATAACAGGCAGAACAGAGAATGATCTCTGACACGTTCTTCACCTTGCTACAGAAGAGCCTCCAGCTGTTGTTCTCCATACGCTGGTACCATCCTGATCGGTCCACCTGCATAAGAGGGCAGATATTGTTGGTCTGCCGGGCCACAGGCCTTTTAAGGCCTAGCTGGGTGTAGTCCTTTGGGCTGCTGGCACACACATCCGCAATGGGCCGATGGGTGAAGATCTTGTAATAGATGTTGGGAGGAAAAGTAATCTGAAGGCAAAGGTAAAAGTAAGATGTTAGCAGGTACATCTGCATTATCATATATTAACATAGTTGTTGAGTGATTTACCACTATTTCCCTGTTAAGCTCTCACCCCTCCGAGTCGAAATCTGATGAACACCCCAGCAGCAGCATCCAGCAACTCTGCCTGCCGCAGGAAAATCAAGTGTTACCATTTATTTTATTTGTTGTTTTGATTTTATAGAGTGCATCGTTTCTGTTACCTCTCGAGGATTGACAGTTTTGAGGATTGTCTGTGGATCCTGCTGGTTGCAATGGGTGATAAGCTCCTTGAAATACTTGAAGACCTCTCTGTACTACAGTTTGAGTAGGCAAAATAGTTTTAGTTTATGCCTGTGCTTGTTTACTTTAATTCGTGCATGTACAGAGTACAGCAGCAGCACCCACCACATGTCTTCTCCAGGCCATCTGAATTATTCTAACTGCTGTCTGCTGCAGTGTCTCCTGTTGGGGCTCCTGGGGACCCTCTTCCTGTAAGCTGGAGGCGAAATGAGAAGAGAAGGCAGACAGTCGGGTGCAGTAAGATTTTCTTTTGTCATTTACATTGCGTTTGTAGTCATTTAGTTAAGATGCAAACTTGTGGTAAAAGTTTGAATAATGTTTCTTGTAAGGAGCCATGTTTTTATGACAGCCGGTGGTGGAATGTAACTATATTTACTCTGTATTTAAGTACAATCTTGAGGTATGTACTTGTATTTTACTTAAGCATTTTCATTTTCTGCTACTTTATACTTCTACTCTACTACATTTCAGAGGGAAATATTATACTTTTTATTCCACTGTTTTATTGAACAGCTATAGTTAGTTATTTTACAGATGAAGATTTTACATACAAAACGTGATCATTTTATATAATATGATCCATTGTTATAGAATAATCTACCAAACAATATATAATGTAGCTCAAATTAGCTCCACCTCACCTGCGACAACATTAAAATGCTGCTTACACATTATTGCATCAATAATAACTGTCCAATAATACAATAAATAATGTAAATGAAGGGGGCGTTCTGCTGCAAAGCAATTTTCATAAAGATAGATAGAAATAGACTGGGTTTTGTGAGTTAGCTAACGCTAAGACGTCCTGAAACAATTGAAAACTACGTTAACTAAATGAAGCACAGGCTACACACCGTATTTAATAACCTAGCTATATGTGATAAATGATATATCCTTACTAAGAAACGTTGTTACGATGCATACACACAAATAGTCATACGACAAGAAACCAATATATTACCTCATGCCTTCATGTAATCAAAAGTCTAATTTAAAAGCTGCCTGCTAACGCGAGTTGACACATTATTTCATTGGGTTACCTGGCAACGTAGTATGTCAAGGTCGCTTCAATAAAGCACTTTTTTTTTCCGGAACATACTTTCAAAACAAAAGTCATTACTGACAATGGTGGTCACGTATACATTACCGAGTAAAAACAAAAAACAAATATAGGTTACTCACTTTTTGATATTTATGTGAAAGCTTGTTCTCAGCAGACTGGATATATGATATGTCCACAAATGTATGCTTATATTGTCATCACGTAGTAGATTTAGACATGACACACTAAACAAACTAGTGCCAAATAACAAAGTACTGAGCAATTATTTAATTAAAAACAATTGATTTATCAACGTCTGAGAGGAACACAGACCTGATTTATATTCAGTGCAGGTCAAGGTGAATAAAATTACTTTTTTACCTATTGGCCTTTAGATGGAGCTCTTTAACAAGTAACTATAGCTTTTCTTTGGCCTCCCACCACTCACACATTATACATTACTGTTAACGATTATGAATGTAATGTGTGGTAAAAACATATACTGGAAGTCTTACTGAGTCTTACAGAGTATGGAAACGCTCAAAAGAACACGTTAACATGCAGTAGCCTAAGGCCTGCGCACACTCACATGAACCATGATCATGGGTTTGTATTTTGTATTTTTCATTTTAACAATTTGAATCAGTTTTTATGGCAGTGAAGTTGAATTTACAATAATTTGTAAATTATAGTTTGCAACAATCGGAAACATAGGGAAGAAAATAAAAGAACACACACGATTTCTCATGGCAGCAGCCCCTCAAAGGCCTCCCTATGCCAGATTTGCAGTGTTTTTTGGTAATATAAAGTGTGGCGCTTCATGTTTTCAGTGGATTGAATTTTATTAAGGCCAGTCACTACCTTGTCACCGACCATGTGCACCAAACCCAAATGAATCAACCCACATGCAGCTGAATCCAGTCACATACAAAAACAAAACATTCAATTTCAATTAATGCCCCTTCAGCTGTGACAGTTTCAAACATTTCAATCAAGGGGAAAGTGAATTCACAATGAGAGTTAAGCAAATACAGTAATCTTCTCTGTATTTATTAGCTGCTGGATTTTCAAATGTACATTTTTGTGGTTCACGGGTGACCCAGGCGATAGTCCCGTTTGCTCTCCGAACAAACTGTGCTCATAATTCAGAACCAAAACAGTTGCTGATATGAATTGCTAACTAGGCAGATGTCCATTATGCAAATATCCACAGAATGCATTTTCCTCACCAAACCCTGTGGGTAAAAAAACTAAATTCACATTTATTCAAAGTCTTCCTCTTATTTCAGTCTGTTTATTTATCTGTTTAGTCATCTTGGCTCCTAACAAGGATAGACATTTATATCAGCCTGGTTTCCATATGTCCAACACACAGAGAAAAATATTTTATTAGGTCATACTCCTGAAACATAACTTTTGGACATCATTTTAACTAAATTTTGATTTCTGAATATTTTGTAGATCTTTGGCTTGACGGGTTGTGACTGACAATCTGTGTTGTAAAGACAGAATCAGACCCAATTACACACAATACAATACATTTCTGAGTGTGTGATAAAAATCAGTTTCATAAAAATGAGTGCGAAATGAGTGTGAAATTAGATTGGTTTGGCATATTAGCTTTCCTGTTGATAGAGCTGACATTTCTGGCCTGCGTGATTATGACAAAACACAGCTCTCCTAATTTGTTAATGACTTGGTATTTTAATTAGATTGGAGTTTTGCTGCCAAGAGCAACAGCAAGCCAGATTACAAACATCTAGCAGTGAACGAGTGCAAGGGTGCGAGTCAGAGGGCCCTGATGAAAAGAGTTTTTTTAACTTCACCTTCAACATTATATCTGAGCATGGAGGGGGAGGTGATAAGAATTTTGTGATCTGCACACATTGAATCCAAAGTGCTACTTAATTCACCTGAACGCCACACTGTTTGTAATTGAGTGGTTTGTAGCAGAGTGAAAATGATCTTTGAAATAAAAAATATAGATTGCGAATGATCTACAGATGTAATTGTCTCGTGCATCATTATGCTGACCCTGACTTGTCATTGTCACACTGGCTGATATGAAGACAGGAAAATGTGCTCTGTCCTTGTGTAATAACACACAAGGACAAATTATATATTCATATCATTACCATGGGTGTTCTTACTTTCATATCAGCCCTGCATTTTAACTAGGTGTGCCAAATTTAGATGCTCTGTGTGTCACTAAATGATTTCTCGCTCCTCATCAGCCGCATACTAAAGCTGTGTTATTTCCTCCTTTGGTTTCTGATTGTTATGAGTATTTCTGTACCCGTGTAAATGGCTTTTACCTCAGGGCCCAGGAGAGATTTAAGGCTATATAAATGAAACTGACTTGAGATTAAACTACCAGCTACAATGGGCTGAATGCACAGGTCACGCCTCTCATCAACCTGAGTGAAAATTACTTAACGAGTGAGCAGGGAAGTCAAAACTCCCTCAAAGAAATGGATAAATGGTTGAAACATCCAGCTTCTGCAAGAGGTAATAGAACAAATGAAAGCTTGACCAAACCTAAGAAAAAAAAAGAAGAAAGAAAAAAAGAGACCAAGCTTAAACATCGAAAAATATACTTTAATATAATTAATTGTGTACATCCAATAACATCCACTCAAATGAGGACATTTGGAACATGACGGCTGGTGCTTGAGCTCATCTGATAGGACCGTGGGGTTACATCAGACATAAAAGCTTGGGAACCGCTGGAACAGCCTATCAGAGCAAATCAATAAAAATACTGAAATGATCCTTTAATTGACTAAACTGAGTACGACATAGAATAAATAACAAAATGAATAAAAACTTTTCTTGAGTGGCTGCAGGACTAATGTCCCAGGTCCTCTCCCTTAATGCATTTATGTAGACAATGAATAGAGAGAAAATATGCAAGGGATGCTTAGGAAGAGCAGCCAGGTGGCCTCGAGGTTAAACTGAGCGTCTCAAGTTTCACAAGTGTGATCCAAAAATCAAAGTCATGAGCAAGACAGTGAATCCTTTCCTTTCACACTCTTTGTAACGCCTTGTGGATACAAGCGCTGTGTAAATACGGTGCAGGACGATGACTCAACACTGCATGCAAGCTTGGTGAGGGAGCTGCAGCGTAGTTCGTGAGTAGTTCTAGTGCTGTTTCATCAGCCCCAAACTGTCAGAGTAATGTACATTGGCTACGCGGGTATTGAATCATGACGCTTTCTAGGATTTACACATGGAAATATGTCTGTGAGTACACATGTGCCCACACACAGGCATACATGTACAAACACACCCACATACACAGACACGACGTACCTTCAGCTCATTGCCCCCAACACCAATTACAAGTCCAAACAAGATCATGGAGGCTGGCAGGTTCATTTATTATTAAAGTGTCCTGAGGAAAGCCTGGAGTCAACTCTGACATAACAGCCAGTCGGAACAGTTACTCTCCTGCTTAATGCTACAGACGAAAATCCTTTTTCAATTCCAGCTGCTCACATTAAATGCTTAATTACTCACATTGGGCCTCATGCAAGAACCACTTGTGTGAACAGATTCGTTCTTATGTGGCACGTGATTTAAAAGAATTTGTGCCAATTCTGTCGCACATAGAGGTACAAACAAAATTCCAGAGTGGTCCAGACCTGTTGTTCGAATCAGTCTGCCTTTCTCCACAGCAGAATTTATTGATCTTGTATGTTGTGTTAACTTCACTACACGTTTCACTACACTCTGTGTGACTGCGACTGTTATGCTCACACTGTATGGATGAATTGAACCCCCGCTTGGTTATGTCCAATGACAGTTCCATTAAAGTTCATTCAAACAAGATGGGCGCATTGTCAGTGTTGACAAAAATAGAGAAAGGCAGCATTACTTATCTAATATGAGCAGAAAGTAAGAAGAAACAAGAATAACATAGAGCTGCAGATAGCTGGAAGTTGCAGGCAGTCTGGTCAGTCTGATCTGCAGTGAAGTTTAGTTTTATATCACAGCACAGTCTGAGTCAAGACTACAGTTTTAGCAGCTCACTACAGTTTATGACGGATCTTTTGACATCAGCTATGAGAGAAATCGGACCGTGGAACTGCTCAAACTGCAATCCTAGGGAATAAATTACAGGGAAAACAGTTAACTGATATGAAACAGTGTACATGGAAACAGATATTTAATAATGCAGTTAGGATGAAAAATGCAGAAAAACATATAACTACTTTAAAATAGTACACAGGGCTCTGTGGGATTACGTGTGTGTAGGTATGTTTAGATGCCACATTCAGAGGCCAGTTTTACTGTATAGATGCTCATACTGTGCATGAGCATAACACAGCCAACTTGATTTCCAATCCTCTTGACCTGTTTGTACGTGATGATTAAAATGGCCCGGCTCCAGGCCAAAGCTCCGGATCATAGCCAGCATCACCATGACAACATCCATGACTTCATCACTCAGTAGCTGTTTTCACATTCAACAGGTTGATAAAACTGCTGAAATGACCTTTTACTCTTGTTAATTTATTCTGTCTACTGGATCCTGTGTCCTTTTTACTTCTCTCACACACACATACATACATACGTACAAATGTGTGTATTACAATACTTCGATGGTGTTTCATTGACTGCATTAATTCCCCAACCAATATCTTAAAGTTCCACCTTAAAATGCCAACACTCTTAAAGGAATAGTTCGACATTTTGGGAAAACTGTTTCTTCACTTTCTTGCTGAGTGATAAAAGATTGACACCACTCTCATGCCTGTAAAGTAAATATGAAGCTACAGCGAGCAGCCGGTTAGCTTAGCTTAACTCAGCATAAAGACTGGGAAAAGGGTGAAACAGCTAGCCTGGCTCTGTCCAAATATACAAAATCTGTCTGCCAGCACCTCTAAATTCACTATTTCACATGTTAGGCTATATCTTGTTTGTTTAATCCGTACAAAAATGGAAGTGTTAAAACGACGGTTGTGGCAACAATATTTCTCGGCCGGGCGTAGTAACTTCCTGAATGCTTTGCCCTAAGAAGACAAAACTATGTATGCAATTAAGGAATATTCATTCATCTTGGACAGTGTCTCCCACCCACTCCACAACGTGCTGGTCAAACAAAGGAGTACCTTCAGCGGAAGACTCATCCCCCCAAAATGCACCACAGAGCGCCACAGGAGTCAGGAGTCACAGAGCGCTAAGTGTCAGTCTATATGACCCTAAGTCATTAAACTGGACAATGATCATTAACACTGCAATACTTGAAATAATTGTGCAATATTCTGTGTTTAATACTGCTGTGTTTTCTGTTTAATTTATTGATATTTATTCATACTCTATTACTGTTGTGCAATATCCACTCATATCGTCTCATAATCATCTTAATAAGCTACACTTGACAGTTCATGTACTATTACTTATTACTTATATTTACATTGTATTATACCGTACATACTTATCATCAACCGGTACTTTACACTTATTTTAATTTTATACTTATATCCACTTTGTACTTAATTTATCTTGCCTGTATTACAGTGTATTATATTTTGATTTGCTTAGAACTTCTATTCCTGTGTGCACTGACGTGATAGTGAGCAGCTGCAACAAAAGAGTTTCCCCTCGGGGATCAATAAAGTATTTCTGATTCTGATTCTGATTCATACTTTAAATGCAAAAACGGATTTTTTGGCCACTTAGGGGCAGCAGAAACAAACTGTAAACACAACACTGACATATAATCACTGTTTAAGTTGAAATGCCGAACTAATTAGCAGTTGCCTATTTACAAATCCAGCAGATACGGAGCAACGTTAGCATTCATTTGGAGTCATGTTTGTTGCCACCTGGCGAGTGTAAGTCCACTATTCACTCTCTTTTAGCTCTGTTTTTGGTCTCTACCAACTCCTGATGGAAATATCTGCTCCACTATGTTTTCCAGCTAGTCGCTAACTTTGTCAGCCATTTCGTGCTGGGTGGGAAAAGTGAAAAGCAGTGCTTGCCCCTCCCTCATTACTTCCACTGAGGTGCCCTCGAGCAAAGCCCGTAACCACAACCGCTCCGGTGGAGCTGCTGTACTGGACAGCTTCCAGGTGTGAATGTGTAACTGTGTGAATGTGATCAGGGGGTTCCTGAAAAAGACAGCATTGCTCTTAGAGAAACTCCCCCTGAATAAATAAAGGTGAAGAAATAAATAAATAAAGAGAGTATCCAGAGTGACCGCAGGCACTACACATGATCTCGTTTGGTATTCATAAGTTGTGATGTTTCAGTCTGAACAGTGTTTGTTTTCAGCCCAAGGCCATTATGCTTCATACAAATTATAGATGATGAATATATGATTTTCAAACATATATTCATTCTGTTTGAGCTCAGATACTGTACAAAAACCTACACACCTACAAAGAAGTACATGTGCTCACAAAGGCTTGATCACACACAGAGACAGACCGGTGCTGTAAGAAGTCATGGAGGCGATCTGGAGTCGATAGATCTTCATTGATCCAGTGACCCACCTTGAGACTTGGTTGCAGCAAATGTTATGGGCTGTAGAAAAAATGCTTTTACTGTGTGCTGAACACACTTCATCATTTCCAACTAGCAATGAATCAGCTTGGCTCGTGTCAGACTTGGTCAGACATTTGTCTTCATCTTGTACTTAGATATTCTTAAAAAAATGTATTTAAAAAAATGAAAACAATACAGTGTTTCTATTTGACATCATCATTAAATTAACCAAGAAGGCACAAGGTCTGGGTTTGCTGGGAACTCCTCCAGTGGCAGACTGTACATCAAATTGACAAGAAAGACCTTTAAGATGTAGCAGAGCTACAGAGAATAAAGCCATGTACTTTATCAGAGCACTTCAGCACGTACATACTTAAATCAATAAGTGGGACAATAGACAAAGATCCTTCAAATAAAACTAACAATAGACTCAGGAGCGGTGGAGGCAGAGGATATACAGTAGTGTCAGTGACCTTATAGTTTGTCCATTCATTCTCTTTCTTCCTCACTGACTACATTGTTTGCTCTTGTGCTTTCTCTTCATCTTTATCTTTTCAGCAGCCTCTCTCATATCTCCGACTCTGCAGCACAGTCTGCTCATTTTCTCTCTTTCCTTGCGTGTCTTTATCCTCCTGACTTCCTCGGCATTTGAAAGTGACAGCGCCACATGGCCGTCTATATCGTTTGAGGCGACACGCAGCTCTCTTTCATCCTGATGGAGCGCTTCCATTAATGACTCCTTTTTTCTTCTTCCTCCTCTCAGCTCATTTTATTTTTGCATCTCACTTCATCTCACGTTAAATAGACTTAAAAAAGAGATTAAACACTAATTAGCCTTTTGTCATTATTGAACTAATAATTTTTCTTTTCTCTTCTTCGTTTTCAAAGAATATGAAGCCAACAGCTCCTCTAAGAGCCTGTCAATCTTTACCTACTATATCTACACTTCCTTCATCTGTCTGTTTGCTCTCTGCCTAGCTGTAATCTGTCTTCTTTGCCTGTTATCCAGCTCACTGTCTGTGCGCCTTCTCTCTGACCCGCCTGGTGACCCAGTCATTCTAATTTTCATCCCAGCTGTGTTTCCATTGGTTGAAAGGGAGAATCTGCTGCTCTATAAAGGCGTAAGCTTTTTGAGAATGGTGCTCATTATCCTCTGATGCCTGCAAGTAAAATGCTGAAAGCAAGCTGGAAGGTAGTTAAAGCCACCTAAAAATTCTTAATAAAAGATCAAATATTGTACTCAATATGAATTGAATTGTCATATTGGCCTAAATTAGCCTATTCGCTTTCTTAGTATCAACTCATTAATTCAATTCTATCATAGCACCAGCTGAATTAAATTAAAGTTTTTTTATTCGGTAACAGGTCTTGCCCTCAGCAATTTACTTCTGATACTTAAGAACAAGTACTACCAAAGGTTTTGATAGTATTACTATGGCTGAAGGTGGTCAGACTGAATGCAAAGTAAAAACATTTTCTCATTGGATTTGCAGGAATGTGTCCTCTGGGGTGTTTTTGCAGTCTGTGTTTATTCACTCCAAACAGTTAATATGTATGGAATCTACAGATGTTAGCTAGGTAGCTAAAGAAAGTGTGCCTCAGAATAAGTGCAGATTTTTCAAGTTGAAACATTTTCATTGAGATGCATGTTGAAAATTTGGTTCGCATTCAGTCTGAACACACCTTAAAGAGGCCCTGTGGAGTTTTCTTGTAAACAAAATTTCTGTTTACATTCAGTGTTACTCACCAAAATGCATTGTGTGTATCCTTGAGGTCTAACAAAAGTGTTGAGTGTATTCCTTCCTCCTAAAACATTTGCAAAGCTGTTTTTGGCTGCATTGTTTACATATTTAATTGCTAGCAATCTTGCTAGCTAGTAGGCACATTGCTGCTTTTGTTGGTGTGTTAACGACACCAAATGTTGCTCTGTGGAATAGCGTGAAAACATTGGGCAGGAATGTGAATCGCGCCGCCCGCATGCTCACGTGTGCATGTGCGTCCTCGAGTGTGTGCATGATACAAACAAAATGGGGACACACTAGCCCCGGAGTGCTGCTAGTGGCCAAAAACCCCACATTACACCTTTAAAAGATAACTCCATTTTATTACAACTTGGCTCTTTTTTTCGTAGGTTAGGCCTGTTGTACATTGCACACACCAAGTATTTCCAGAGATCTTTGAGGTAAAGATTTGGGCAAGAAATCAACAGTTAAGACAGATTATCTACTTTATTTGGTAGTAAATACAGTGAATATGTCAAAATTAAACCAGAAAGTTGGTCTGTATACTGTAATGGATGTTTACAACAGACAGTTTGGATAATAATTTTCCTGTTAGCTTTTCTTGTCTCTTCCAAACAAGTTTGGCTAACCTGGAGAATTGTTTAAAACTGGATGATTATCTGACTGTTCATGTTTCTTGCCCTGTCAGGCCACTGCATTTATCGTGCAGTTATCCTTTAATATTCATGGTAGCTTTAGTTGTTGAATGCAAAGAAAATAACTGTTTTATCTCTGTTACAGTGTTTAAGTAGCTAAAATGCCACTGGCCAGCACAATTAAGCACATAATATGGACAAAAACTCTAGTGTCATGTCTCAGATTTCCAGGAAGACTGATGCAAAATAGTCTATACTGAGGAACAGAAGCTAATCTGAAAGTGAGGCATGACTTTGGCTTTCTCTTCCTGCTGTGGGAAGGTATAGGGAACAATACTTTCATTGCTGTCTCTTTAAACGTATACTAAATGTATATATAGACCTTGCTGGAAGGTGCTTGTGTGTGTGTGTGTGTGTGTGTGTGTCTCCACATTAACATCAGGTAGAGGTATATGCAATCAGGACAAGAGTTTGTTTTGAATTGTACACATGAATACCGACTAGAGGGTGATTGCACAACCACATAGTCAAACACTCACACTCATACATACACACAAACATCACAAATGAAAATCACAAGAAGCCTGTCTGAGACTGCTGCCTTTTTGTCTCGTTATTATAATTCATTTAAGCAGAAGCCCAACAGGATTCGAGGCTTCATTAGGCAAAGCCTTCCTGCTTTCCACCAGAAAGTAATTGAATGTAAACAAATATCCGGCAGCAAACAAAGTAGGCTCAGAGGGTTTTTGTTACCACTTCCTTTAATAGTTACTGACAATTCATTAAGTTTTTAGAATGACTCACTGATAGTATGGGTTTTTTGGTTGTTAAATAAATGTGGCCAGCGAGGTGTAACATCGTGAATATAAAATCTTGTGTGAATTTGATATTCATTCAAAATAGCAGCTATATGTTGAGGTGAACACATTTATATAGATTTATTGAAATTGGTTTCAACACTGTGAAGAAGCTGGAACTTGACAACAATCAGATTAATGTTATTGCCTGTGTCTGTTTAATGACAATAAGTTGCATGTACATGATTGGCTTGGTGTGTACTGTGTTCAGTATGGTTTGCACCACATCTAGGCAGCCTCCATCCTTCGAACCACACCTAGAAAACAAGCAATAATCAAACTGGCTAAGATTAGTAGGTTGCAGACACTTTCCTTGGAAGTGGCAGGCTGAGTGTTTATTTACTGAGCCTGGGTGTCTCATTTACCATGAGGAAAAGTTGTGCTGATTCTTTAAGAGGGGTGGAAATTGTTTCCTTCAGGGCCAGCACAACAGAAGCCAATGTCCAGCTTGAGGATGAATAATAACAGTGTGCTTTTTTTTTGCTCCCTGAAATGGAAATTCTTCTTCCCTTTGCCTCTCTCAATAGGGAGATCAGAGCATCATCAGCTGTAGAACAACACTTCCATGGCTGGAAGGGATTTACTTGCTTGCTCTGCAGCTTTGCAAATATTTGACCTAAACCTGGATCATGTGGATGAAAGACGGTTCCTTGATTTCCCCGGGTCACCTCAATGCTGTTGAAAAGCTTTTGTCAAAACAGCTTCTCAGCTTCCCCAGTGTGAAACAGCAGGAGTGTACCACAAATTAACACATTTCCCCCATGTGAAATGTGAAAGTGAATGCCTCCTAAACAGAGCTGTGCTTGTGGCAGCAACAAATGGAACAGAAAAGCTTGGCTCACTTTTTAAAAAGTGTGACATGTTTGCAAATTATTCGTAAGCAGCGTTTTGTGGTTTGCTGCTTTTTTACTTTCCATTTGCAGTAAGTGGTGAATTCTGACAAAACAGAGTGAATTCTAGCGATAGCCAAATGAATGCACTCCGTTGAGTGTTTGCTTTTCATCTCTGACACCATGCTGTGGTGAATATGTTCAAACAACCACTCAAAGCGCTTTACAGCACATGCCAACATTCACCCATTCACACACTGATGCCGGAGCAGGTTGGCACCTTGCATGGCAGCCTTTTCCTCTAGCGCCACCATGAAGATAACATTTGTGGTTGTGACTGAAATGTCTTAGCAACTACTGAATGGATTGCCATTAAATTTGGTTCAGACATTCAAGTTCCCCTGAGGATGAATTTTAATCACTGCAGTGATCCCTTAAATCTTCATCTCACCATCAGGTCAAAATTTTTATTGAGAAGATGGTGAACATGTTATTAACATTATACCAGCTTAACATCAGCATGTTAGCATTGTCATTGTGAGCATGTTAGCATGCTGATGTTAGTATTTAGCTAAAAGTACAGCTGTTCCAATGTACGGCTTCACAGATCTGCTAGCATGGCTGGAGACTCTTAGTCTTTTAAACTATAGAACATGGTGCACATTGTGTTTGTGTGTGTGCGTGTGTGTGTGTGTGAGTGTCGAAAGAAAGAACAGGTGCTTCCCCCTTTTGCAGCTTTTCTCCACTGACCTTTTCCCCTTAAGAAAAAGACTTCATGTGTAATGATATCAATAGCACAAACAGAGACACACACACACACACACAACACACACATCCAGATTCAGATATTTTTTTCTTATTATTTTTAGCTGATTGAGTCATGGCTTCCCGCATTGTTCAAGATTACCACAGTTGTTCAAAGCTGTTCATGAGAGATTTGATAAAGCCTGAAAAAGTGGAATTAGTCTATGTCGGTGTTGTTATTCCTGGGTCGCATATTTTGTACTATTTTAATATGGCCTTAACTGGGACAATAAACAATGTTTTCTTCCCTTCTGTGTTTACCATTGTAAAGGTTTGAATAGAGACTCTGATTGTATTGCATTTTCCCACTGTTCTAATTGTCAAATCAGTGCAAATGGCAACATTAGCAGGCATCTCGGGGTGTTCAGGACAAGCAGAAATGATGTTCATCAAATGCAATCAGCACAACCAAAGACCCTTAATTCCAGTCGAATAGTATATGTAAATAGGATCTTGTGTACAATACTGGTAAATTAGTACTTGCATAAAGATCAAGTATAACACCTCGGTAACATTTCTCAGTAACATCTTAGTTTTGGACTACTCAGTCCCATGATAATAGTTATATTGTTGTACAGAATAGAGTTAGAAAGTTAGAATAGACAAAATTTGCAGCTGGACTTGCTTGTGAAAATTGCTACGGCTCTTCTCTCTCAGCCATCACTCTTGACACAGATACAGTAGGAGTTTCCACAGGATGGGTGACTCAGTGCAGACACGTGCAGAACAGCCCTATTTGGAAAGTCTGTTAATAGCTTTCTAGTCTGTCCTGAACTTCCCAAAGAGCTCCTCCAGCCAGCACAGAGAGGTTTGCTCTGGCTGTAGGTGAAAGCAGGAAGACTAGACTGAGCTGCAGGACACTAATATTAAAGGAAACAGGAACACATCTTTGTAAAGCTCCAGGTGCTGCTGACGCGATAATGGTTATACAGTCTGTAGTCTTTACTCTTAACAAAGTTCACAGACTGAGCCATATCCTCTATATGAAGGAAGAGGAAACTTTTTAACTGGTTGTAAGTAATTTATGACCTCTATAGGACCAGTAGGATTTACAAACAACTTAAATAGCTTGATAATTAATGCAAATAAATGAAATGATAAATGCTTTTACTGTGTTGTTACCTTGTGTCAGAGGATATGCAGACTATACTAACCTTAATATCTTGTTTCATCCGAAAACAAATGTAACCAAATGAGAAAATTACAATCTTAAAGCCCCTGAAAACATATTTTCTGAGAGATTTTTTTCCTCACTGGTTTGAAATGGGCAGGAGCCAGAGCGGTAATGGCCCCGACGTGCAGTTACATTTTGAGGAGTTGCACGTCAGCTACAGTGCAGCCTATGGCGCCTACATGCGTAGGCTGCATTTATGCCAAAACCCTTAATGCACAACTATAACACAAGCTTAATAAATAATATTTTTAACTTTGCTTATTTAGACATTAATATTTAATGTTAAAGAGAAATACGTAAGATTTGTGGTCACATTTTAAGGGGCTTTAAGGAACAAAAAATATGCCTATATGTTCACCCTTGCTTTTTTCATTAGCACTGTTTTGAATCTACTTCACATCAAGGCAACAGGAATAATTTATTCCTGTTACAGTTCAATTTCCTTGTAAAGCTGCATTAATTGATCTTTTTGGCCCTTGGGGGAAGAACAACAAGCTGTAAACACAACCTTGACATGTTATTACCTTATAAGGTTGAAATGGTGAAAGTGTTAGCAAACAATTGCCTCAATACACATCCAGCAGACACAGAGCAATGTTAGTATTGATTTGGAGTCATGTTTCAGATGACCTGATGAAAGTAAGTCCAATATTAATTCTATTTTTAGTTGTTTTTCTTTCCACCAAATCCTGTGGGAAATTTCTGGTAGTGCATTTCTCATATTGATCAAAAACTCAAGATGACAATGCTCTTATTACTTCAGTTCCACAGCTACATACATGCTACTCAATCCACTCCTAATGATTGTGTAGCCTCATTAAATTGGGGCAGGACACAGACTAATAAGAAACTCACAACGCTGACTAAATGAAATGAGTTCTCTCACAACTTCAAAGAGCCCAAAGACCCAGATAAAGTCTTCATTAAGCTACCTGCAAGTAAAGCGTGCCTTTTTCATCCAGCTAAGAACACTTGCAGATCTCAGAATACACAAATAAATTAATTTAAGCTGTTTATCAACAGAGAGTCACATACTGTACATACATACATCCTCCAAGGTAAATGTGTACATTTGTAACGTTTCTATCCTTAAATTGAGTGCTTGAGTTGTTGATTTAATTTAAGAATGAAGCTTAAAGTTGCATGTACAATCAGGCTGGGATGGTGCTTAATGCTTTGATAGTGTTCTCAAAAATGATTTTGATTTCACAGGCTCCCTTTGCACCTTGCATTAAAATGCATCTTGTATCCAGATTGTATCTAGATATGATTTAATCTGATTACATTTACACCTGGTTAATATGTGTCTTCAGTGTCCACATTGAGGCCCCATCGCTCTGTCCAGCTCAAACAACTAAACATCCTCACACATCCTCCTCTCCTTTGTGCGGGTCCAACAAAACAACAACAAAAAATTAAAAAGATAGTAGCCATCTGTGAAGCTGTGCTATTGTATGGACTTGTGAATGATTTTCGAAGCAGGGGAAGAAATCGTCTTCGACAACTGGAATGCCGAAGAAAAAAGCAGAGGAGAATGCTGTTTTATGCAGCTGCTTTCATTTCAGCTGTGGTCAGTGCCACCACTGTCCTGATGATGACCTGGATGCGGGAACACAGTCAAGACTAGTGGGAGAAGATAGTGATAGGGACCTTCACGGATGAAGGCTAGGTGTCAAACCTATGTATGTGCCGTTAAACATTTGATTTTATTTGCGCAAGACTGCGACCGGTGTTATCCAGAAGAGACACGCACTCAGCGATTACGTATTTCCGCCCACATAGTTGTTGTATGTTGCATTTACACTTCCACATGTGTTCAATGTGGTCACAATGCATCCCTGAGGTGAGGCTGATGGGAATGTCATTAGTTTTGCAGGTATGTGGTCATAAACCAAAGTATTGGACAAATTAAAATTCTGACCTGATGATGGCATTAGTCAAGGGATCACCAAAGTTATTACAATTACAATTCCTGAGAACATGAATCTACCAAATTTTATGGCAATCCATCCAATATTTGTCAGACATTTCACTCAAAACCACAAAAGTCAACCTCATGGTGGCCATTCAGAAAAACTCAGGAGATCACCAAAGTAATAAGGAGTGACCCTCTGGTAACGATGAATATCTGTACCAAATTTTGTGTCAATCCATCAAGTGGATGTATTATATGATAAATTAAATCTTTGACCTGCAGGTGGCACTAGTGATGTCAGGATAGGATTCATCCTCTGGGGACCATGAATGTCTGTTCCAGATTTAATTCCAATCCCTTCAAGAGTTCAAATACTGACAATGCCATCTCTAGAGCCATGTTGCTTGCATGGCTAAAAATGCCATAAGTAATGAAGAAATAAAAAAAAAAATAAAAAAAACAGTTCTCAGTGATACTTAGCCATGGCCTCTTTCATTACTCTGTACGTATTGTGGTTGTAAAGGAGGAACTGAAATCCTGTTGGGAATAGAAGGGAAGAAGAACACTCAAATGAGGTTTTAACTGCTAATTAGTTCCTGATAGATATTTGTGTGTCTACATCTGTTTGCCGTATGATAGAAAATCTAACTGCTCTTTTCTTCATAACAGCCAACATGTTGAAAGTAGTAGGAGACAAAATAGAGAATCAGCGGGGGAAGGTCTCGGTCCTTGGCCATGGTCCAATTTGTCTCTATGTCAATTTCAGTTAAAAATTAAAAGGGCAATCTTGAAGGAAGTGCTTCTTTTTCACTCTGTAGTTCTCAATCTCTATAGAAACCCACTGCAAAATATATCTAAGGTTGATAGACTTCAAACCTTTCATTAGAGTGTGGAGGCAGAGGTTCTGCAGAGATGGAAATAGATGTTCTTATATTGGATTTGACCTTCTGATCCTAATCTTAGAAACCATTAGTGCACAACCTCAGATAGCCTCTCATTATATTGTGCTTGTTTCATATTCCTCTGTTTGATACATATTGCTAATTTTCTGACAGAATTCAGTGGATGTCTGTTAAGATATCATTAAAAACTCTATAAGATGCCAAGGAACAGGATCACCATAAAACTCAAGGTGGCTTCTCAGCTCTGGAGTAAAAGTTCAAATCAGCCTACCATCTCTCCTCCTGACCTTTCCTCAGCAAACCCTTTCTCTGCCTGGTGCTTTGGAAAAAAGGTTTCGGAGATATAGCAGCAGAGTGCAGTGAGATTATTAATGTCTGCTCTGATAAAGTCGCCCTTGCAGACCTCAGTTTGAAAATATGAGCTGCAGTCGAATCAGAAGAAGGAGAAGGTGCAGGCAGCAGTGGTGCTGTTAGTAGACCTGGTATTTGCTGTGGAGCTGACTTAGTTGACAAATATTTAATAACAATATCAGTAATAATAGAGTGATACTGTATATATGTACTATTATGTAATAATAGAAAGTGATTTTGGGAAGACTGGCTCATTAGTCAGTTTAAGAGATGAGAACAAAGACACCCAATTCACACCTTACATTAACATGTTATCTGTATCTGATATACTAACTGCATAAGGAAAAACACGTTAATGCAAAGTTTAGATGCATGCAGAAGACATTAGGATCTCAGTCAGGTGTGAATGCAATCCGTACAGCGCGCCATGTTTGTTGACAAAATGTGCATATTGACGTCTGATCGCAACTTTTATAATACCAGGTGTAAATGCAAAGTCCTGTGGATTGGATGTAATTATCTAGATACATGTTAAAACCAGGTGTAAACAGGGCCAGAATCATCCAAGCGTCCCTGCTAGATCATTGGCAGCAGAGTTTATCCATTTCTCTCTAATATACAGTGTCTTGAATCATTTAGGCCACTTGAATTATCACAAGGAAGACTGAACTTTCAGAAATATAAAATTTTGCATGTCTTTTGCATGTTTGCTACATATTCATGCTACATGTGGTATTATGTTACATAGTGTGTATGATCTCAGTAGTATTCAGTTGCAATCGTGGCTTTAGTTACTGTCACAAATCTAATTGAAGGGCTGTTCAATACAGGCTGATGTGGACATTACAGGATGTTGTTTCAAATTAACTGGACAGGAAGACCATGAGATGATATCATACAATGAAACTCACTAAGTCTCTCCAATTTATTGACATGCTCAAGTCAATGTATTTCTTAACATTTGGGGTAATGCATTTGCTCGCAGTCTTGTCAGAGTTAGATGAGAGGATCAATATCAATTTCCACGGGTTACATTTGTAATAGCTCTCAGCCACTTCCTAGAAAACACAGCTTGCCTGTCTTCCTCCCTTGTGTTAAGTTCAAAGTTACATTGTCTGCTGCTTTAATGGAAGTTGGAACATGAGAGGTCTCCCCTCTCTGACGGTTTTGCAATCCCCTATTATTTTGCCAAATTAATCTTGTATTGACTTTAAAACCTGTCTGCAGATAGGTGTTATCCTTAGCCCAGAGTCATAACACAGTCTACCACTTATACGATACAAAGTCTGGTAAATGTGAGCTTTCCAGACATATTAGATGAATGTGTAGCAAGTGGTAGAATGTGCCTGAGATGTACGACAGGATGTTGACCATCGTAGGGCAGAGGGACACACTGTCAAATACTGGGTTGGTGTCTTCAATTGTCTATCTAACTCTTCATCATTGTTTAGGTCATTGACTGCCTGATATGACCTGGATGGGGTATGAAATTTGAAAATCACACAGGTTAAAGGCTCGCCACAAACCACCAGTGCAAACGTAGACAACACTGACAGAGAGGTATCGGATTGTGAAGCAGAATAAATGTATTTCTGACAGCTAGAGGGCAGAATGAGGGGCTACCAATACACCAAAACATACTACCCTGTCATGGTGACAACACTTTCATGATCTTCCTGCATCTTCTGTGGAAATGTTCAGTCATACCAGCATAAATGAATTAAATTCAATGGAATCACAGCAATCAGTGGATTCCCTTGAGAGGGCAAGGTATATCTGCGAAAATCTTTTGCTTTGAGTTCACTTTGCTTTAGTGGACTTTGACAGGCAAATTCACACCCTTGGCCAAGAGCAAGCCATCTTAACAGTGCTGACCTTTGAGGGAATGGAGAGCCGGACAGTCCCAAATAGAGGAAGCTATCATAGCTTATTAGCTGTGTTGCACTTTCACTGTTGGAATATAAACTGATCCATAAAAGATGCATAGTTTGCAGAGAGTTATGAGTTAGGAAACTAATAGTTAGCAGGCTAGCTAGCTCAGAGAGCTTTTCCCCATCTTCAATGACTCTAAAAATGATGTATATGATCTTGCTGTCACAAAGTCTGCCTCTTTGTCCCTCCTTTTAGACACATTACCACTTTCCCAGGTCCCTTTCGAGTCTTGTCTATCTGCAACCAACCAACAACCTTAACCCTGGAACCTGTACCTCCCTGCCTGTAAGTTTCTGTTTGTCAGTAAATCACTGAACTCTTCCTGGCTGCCTGTACTGTCTGCGTTTGTGTCCTCCTCCCTTTTTTGCCAGACTTCACCAGAACAAAATGCAAGCAGGGAGTAAACGGCCCAGTGCAGAGAAAACAGAAAGAAGCCTGGGCATGCTGTTGTGACTGACTAGCACTAGCATGTTCCTGGCTTGCTTGCTTGTTTAACCATTAGCTTGCCAGGTTCAGAAGTTCACCAAGTAGCCCTGCGATTACTCCCTACGTCACCAAGCTTCTAGCACCGCCTATTTTGCAAAGATGTGAGGATGAATTTTGTTGTGACACTTTATGGTGTGACGGAGCCTATGCTCTCATGCCTATCAGTCAATAACTCGCTTATCATTTCACACCCATTCCCTCCTCATCCAGCAGTTAACGGACGTATTTGCTTCTACTACTGTCTGTTGCCGAACTCTGTTTCGGCTATCGACCAAGTAAACCTACTTGTAATCCTATCTGTTCTGTCTGTGAGTTCTACTTTTGAGTCCACAACAATTTTTCAGACACATTATATAACCAGCAAATGAACTCACAGATAAACCACCTCCCCTCTATCCATCCTTTTCTTCAAAGTATGGCCAGTCTTGAAAGGCACCCTATAAAAATTAGTATGTTTAGTAATTATGTGTGTGTGCAATTGTGAGTTGAGAATCATTGCCAAGGAATTAGAATAAGCGAGACTAAGAAATGAGCATCAATGTCTGTTGAAGTTATGATGTTCTAATTAGTTCTTCTGATTCTTGTTTATGTATGTGAGGTGCATATAAAAGCACCAAAACCACCAGAACAGCCAATTTATCTCGGGGACACTGAGATGAATGGGCTGAAAACAAACAGACTGCATCGATTTCCACCAGGACTGTCTAATTTCTTTAGAAACAAAACATATGGCATCAGAATAACTTAAACACGTTTAGTTTTAAATCAAATTATTGTTTCAGGGGACATGAGGGTGATGTGGTTGGGCTTCTCTAAATCTTCTCAAACTGTCAATATTCTCTAACTGTCAATACCTGTCTCCCTTTCTGACAAGGGAAAGAGACAGATCATTGTTCGTGTGTATGCATTTGGGCTATAAATTGACTGTCTTTGCCCAAAACTAAAAGAAATCGACTTATCCAGAAGCTGATTGATGATCACTGCTGCAATTAAATCCAAAGCCATTTGAGCAGAAACCTTCCTGAAGGAACAACATTGAAACTGCTGAACACCGGGAGCTTGTTATACACAACAACAATTTTAATGGAGGTTTAAGAGTCATTAAGTTGCCCTTAGCAATAACTTAACATAAAATTACATCTGGAGTTATAAGAAGAGGTGTATTGGTGGATAACCTGCTCCCTTTTCACATCTTGATCTCAGTGAACACACTAGATTTGGATTGGAGCTACAACATACAACAGGCTTTATTTTGTTTTTCTAAAATCTCAATCTTTGAAAATTGGAAATGACAAGGGAGCGGTCTTGTATGACTGCAGTCCAGACAGCGGGGAAATGGCTGTCATCACTCATAGCCGCTAGAAGAGGAAGCTATTGACATACTGAGTTAATAGAAAATAATTACAGCTAGCAAGATGGGATGAAAAACAAGTACTGACAGGACTTTCCTATTCCTCACACATACAAACAGCTAAAATTACACATAATTTATGTATGTGCAATTACATACTTGAACAAAGACAATTCTAGATGCTGTTCTGCCATCATCATGTCTTGTAGTTGTTTGACTTTTATCAACATCTTGAAGATTTGTAATTTATACTCAACCATGCAATCCTGAGCTTGGCATTTGCTGTTTGGGTTTTGCAATTATCATGTGTTACAAAATGTGCCGGTGGTTTTTACATGTTGACACTCAGTGTGCATGCATGTGCTCTCCGCTGTACAACACAGGATTGTATACAAAATGTTGATGTAGTCATTGCACACTTCCTATTTTGTAAAGAAATAGCAGCAACAACAATGGTCACTGGTGTAAAAATGGAGGATGGATGCAGGATTATTTCATGGTGGGAAGTTTTATTAAAAATGTATGGCTGCTTCTGGACAGTTTAATACGGGTTCATGCATTCTCATTCTGACTAAGCTTCAGAATATATCTACATGTCAACCTTAACATTCATGCATTTGGAATCTTTCTGTTGGAGGATGACTAACAGGAGCTAAACAGGCAGCTGAGTATAAAAATGTACATACGTTTCCCCAAAACTGCTGATCCAGCTCTTTTATAAGAAGGAAACAGGGCTATGTTGGATGATGCAACGGGTATCTTCAGTTACCCGTTTCCTATCGTCCTGTCCTGTGCAATTTAATTTGAATGCAAAAATAATTGACACTTGTGACACCACACAAAATTCTGTGTGGTGCTCAATATTAGCAATAACTGAGAAGCAACACAAAATGAGATTATCCTAACATATTCTTTTTAGGGTAGAACCAGTGAGTGAGTATGTATGTCTCTTCTGTTGCCCGTATCTCCTCCTTCCCACCTGTATGCAACATCCTCTCCTAATCCACTCCACTGATGCTTCTTGTTTTGACTGAGCTATGCAAAGCATATATCAGTGGAAAATAATCCAAATGAAGTAGCAGCAGCAGTGAAGGCCATTTAAGATTGAAATTAACTGTTACATTGGTGGCTTGTGTGTGAGAGAATAGTTTGTATCAAAAATGGCTCTCATCATGATATGCTTTACTGTTGATGCTTCTAGGCAACCCGTGTACATTAATTATAAGACATTTGCATTGTGTTCATGAGTGGAGCCAGCATGAGGCTGGCTACATAATTTGAAAAGTAGAGGATTAAAGGTTTAGATTGCCAGGCATCTGTCATAATTATGTTGAGCTTCAGTGGATGTTACACTCCCACAGTTGATTGTTCTCTAGAGGCTGAAATGTGTTCCAATCAAAGAAAGTGAATATCATAAACCCTGACTTATAATGTAAACAATTCAGATAGTATACAGCAGTTAAGGTGTAGCTCTCTATCTTAACAGTCCTCAATGGATTATGATCCTATAACACACGAAGGTACTATTTGGTACACACAAAATATGTTCTTCATATTAAAAAAATAAATCAGTGATGTGTCTTGTGAACTCAAAAGCAAGATTCTATTGCCCAGCACCAATTGATCATAAAACTGTAAGGCGTTGCAAGAGTGCAAGAGCTTTGTGGGTTAGAGGCGTTTAATGGCAACAGCTCAAAAGCTGTCAAATATTATTACTCCAGTATTATCATATAGTGGCCGCATTACTTTTTATTACTGCACCTCTTCAGTAGATGCTTCTGTTGCTGAAACATTAATGTGCATGTGCAGTGGGGCACACAATGCAGAAACAAACCTGCCATCATCACTTCAAAATTTCAATTTGCCCAATACTTTGATTTTTGACTAAATACTCGCAAAATTAATGACATTCCCATCAGCCTCAGCTGTACTTTGTTTAGTGCTAATTAGCAAATGTTAGCATGCAAGCAAAGAAGGTGAACATGGTGAGTATTATACCTGCTAAATATCAGCATGTTAGCATACTAGCATTAGCATTTAGCCCAAAGCACTGCTGTGCCTAAATACAACCTCACCCTAAATGCTAGAATGGCTGTAGAGTCTAAGTGATATTATGGTAGAGTCTGAGAACTCTTGTACTTTCAAATTAGTAATAATTGTTTCTCATTTTGATTTACCATGCACAGTTTTATTTTAATAACTGACTTTTCACTACATTTTTCTGTTCCTGTTCCGGAAATAGGCTTCCATAGTTTTTAGGATAAAAACTTTAACGTTTTAATTTTTTATTGTTATTGTTGTGAGGTGGAAAAGTCTCTGATACAGCAGAAACAGGTACCCATGGGAGTTTTAAAATCTCGTTTGATAGTCACACTAATGAAATTAAGTGGGTGAGCAGTTCCCTGAGGCAGGGTGAGGCATCACAGGTTTTACAGACTGCAGATTAAAATCCTCCCACACCACACTGGATGGATTTTCTGGGCCAGTTCCAATTTACACTGAATTCCCAGGTTGTTAGATTCACCTGGACAATCTTATGCAATCCATATGTATCATACAACATATCCATGCATTATACAACAGCACTGCAACGTCAACCATTGAAAGCTTCATAATGTTTTATAATGTAAAGGATGTTTCATCTTTTAATATAACTTTATAACTATAAATAACAATATAACATTATAGAAATACATTGGTTTAACCTTAAACTGCAAACAAGCATGGTATTGCTTTCTCAACATCTAACACCCACACGTAACCAGTGAGACCAATTAGATGAACACAACTGCTGTAATTGGTCTCACACAGAGGACAGGGTAAGTGTGTTCTGGATCAAAGGTTTTTATAAGAAATATAGATTGTAAAAGCGTTTTGCATAGTCTCAGCTGTTTCCTTGTGTAGTCAGGCCTTTACAATAGGCGCCTTCAGGCAGTTTCCATCAAGCCCAAGTTGCAGTTGCAAGCCTATGAGTACTAAAAGATGCTATGAAACGCTCCCAAAGAAGTGAGTTGAGGTACAGCAGTATATTTGTTTTGTTCAAGTTTGCAGATTTAGCTTTGTTGAGGCTGTAATAAGTGGCCTCCCAACAGTCCCTCAGGCAAAGCCAAGGCTAGCTGTGGTGAGTCTACTACACGTTAACATTTCATTTTCAACATCTCTTTCCTGTGATATTGTCACAAAAATACATAAATACACCATAAAATCCTTGTTGTGACTATCACCAATTGTCAAAGCACAGCAGTAATTCTAGTACATGAAAGGTTCTGTTTGCTGTTAACATCAGGAGATGTGTTTTCATGATTTTTAAGTGACATTTGGCAGTGAAGCTTGTGTCAGCTCACCAACATGCCAAATGCAATCAGGTGTGAGAAAACTAGTGTGAGGAGAGACACAGTAGGAAGTGCACTGCAATTTTGGAGTCAAGATTGATAACTCACATGTCTGCCCGGACAACATTAACAGAATTGAGTACACACAACCTCGTTAGCTGCATTGCTAAATGCTCAATTTGATCCATAATTGATAATGGAATGGGCACCCTAAAAAAGAATCCTGCTATTGAGGCATCTCTTGTACAGCAAATCACTCAGAACAAATACACAGAACAGCACAAAGATGTAAAGTATTATTTAACCATTCTGTCTTAAGGCTGTGAAAAGACAGAAATGACATTCGAGGGATTATATTAAACTAAAAACTGCAACTCCAACTAAATTTTAATGGCCTTTCTAATGAGGATGACATATCATAAAAAGCACTATGACAACGTAGCTCCATTGTTATCTCAGCATTTTACTAATGGGACTAAAATAGAAATAGAGATGAGTAAATGTTAGAGCAGAACAAAGACCTGTAATCTCCATGCTGTTGTAGAAGATAAAACTTTGTGGTAAAAACTAGAAAATTAGCATTTTCTAATCCTAGGAGAGCGTTAAATATATACTTTATTCAATCCGTACTTAATCCAGACTGCAAAAATAATCTGTGTCCTGAATATAAGAAAACCTCTTTTGAAGGGAATGTCCAATCATAGTTTAGCAACCATAATTAGGTCAAAAACTTGGATCCTTGTTAATAAAGTTTGAGGCCCATGCAAATTCCGAGGGGAAACAACAAAACAGGAGGGCACGGTGAGATGGCCTTGAAATACAGGAGAAACCCGGGAAAAACGGTGTGTTGGCAGGTATGGTCTTTTAGAGCATCATATATATAACCATCAGGTGCACATTAAAACCCTTTACAGGGTTGTATTTCGTACGTGCTCCGCTCTCTAAGGGGCTTTGCTATTGGTTTACCCTTCAGCACCCTGAAAAAAGATCTACACTCACGGCCCAAAAAGATGTGGTGAGAAGAAAAAGAACCACCACACCTAAGGGGGGGCAAAAACGTTTTTTCAGGATGCCGAGGCAGTGCCTCGGAGGGTAAACCAATAGCAAAGCCTATTAGAGGGCTTCGCACGTACTCATAGAACTGGAGTTACAGCCAGGTAACTACTATATCTAGTTTCAAAACTAGTCAGCTGGAAACATTAAAAAATCAGCTGGAGACAGCATGTTGAACTCATGGAGCTAATGTAGGTACATCTGACAAAATCTGCTAGTGACAGTTTCAGACAACAACATCGATGGTTGCTAGCTAGAAATGAGAAGCCTGCTTTTGTCTACCACTGTCTAAAATCAAGAACCCATTGTTCAAAAATTAAAAAGAATTTCAAGTAGTAAATCTGCCACCATTGTCATTGTAAACTGTATATGTGCCATGCCAGAACAGAAATCTTAACAAATGTAGATTAGCAACAGTAAAGGGGGTCAGGGTTTAGCAAATGGTCAATCACAAAATGTAAGTGTTTTTGTTTTGGGGTTTTTTTTTACTGTTCACTAAGACATATAAATCTTAATCTTCTCAAGACATATGGTGTATTGTTGTATTGCAATATAGCTAAAAAAATGTATGCTCTGCAAGGGAAAAAATATTTTTGAGATTTTGAGGACAAGCTATGAAGACTTGTAGTTTCCATTCATAATAATTTGTAAGATGGATGGAAACCCAGCTTCAGACAGAGAGAAGATTATAGATGAAAAGGACAAAGAGTTAAAGAGGAAACAAGGATATGAGGGGCCGTACAAGCCATAATTCATTCTGGCCCTCTCTCATACATTCTCCTTTCACATGTATATATTTCTACTCATTGACACTTTACTTTTTACCACATACATGTATTTTTACTCATACTTCAATATACTGTATTTACACTTTCACAAACATACATTTGAACTCTTACATATTCTTCTTCTTTTCCTTTCGGCTGTTCCCTTTCAGGGGTCGCCACAGCGAATCATGTGCCTCCATCTAACCCTGTCCTCTGCATCCTCTTCACTCACACCAATTAACTTCATGTCCTCTCTCACTACATCCATAAATCTCCTCTTTGGTCTGCCTCTAGACCTCCTGTCTGGCAGCTCCAACCTCAGCATCCTTCTACCAGTATATTTTCATTCTCACATGTATAAAGATATACCATATTCTCACATATTATATATCTTACATTTAAACACATATACTTGACACTCACATGCATTTCTTTTGTCTCATTTGGTGTCCATTACTTGCACTGACACAGGAAGTCACACACAGGAAATACATGCGCAAGACACGTTTTTTTTGTTTTTGTTTGGTTTTTTGAGAAGGGTCTATCTGCAGTATCACAGACTACACGACACACCCACTTTACTACATGACACACCCCCTGAGATAGCGTACTTATTTGAACCCAAAGCATAATCTTTTCCTAAACCTAACCAAGTAGTTTTGATGCCTAAACCTAACAAGTAATTTTTGTGCTAAGACCTATGGAAGCAAATCAGGGTCATTAATATTATGAGCTTGTGAAATGATGTTCACAAATAATTTCACAGCCTGCAGTTGTATGTCACCTTTTGTGTTCATGTGAAAAAAAACTGCATGCACATATCTGAATGGGCCAGAATGAATTATGGCTTGTACGGCCCCTCATACAAGGATGACAGAGGAGCCCTGCACAGCTAGCAGCATTGTTGGCTTGTCATAACATTACACATCACATTACTCCTTGCGTAACAGAGAAAATCTACTGCACTTCCCCCATTAAGAGATTACATTTATCTTCACTAAGAGTGTATGGATGAAGAGATTTGTAATATGACTTCTTTTTACACCTCTTCAGACAAAGGGATAAAAGCTGAAGACAGTTACAATCTGATTAAAGAGAACAAACTTGCACAGGTAAAACGTCTGAAAGGGAAAACTAACACTACCTTGAAAAAATATTGATCCAACACTGAAAATGTTTGACACTGATATGCTTTTTCAATTCATGTTCAATCAATTCAACAGCATTATTTAAAAAGTAGTTCTGTTTTTGTTTGGCAGACTGCCTCACCAGCAGCATCTCAAAATCTACTTCTTTCAATCTGAAATTGGGTGCTTTAATGTCTTCTCTTTTTCTAGCTTTCAGCTTTCCTCTCTCAGTTTATCATTGCAACACATTTACTTATAACTTTCATTAATTCTTGTTTGTTTCATATTGCTTGTCTGTCTTCCATGATTCTCTTTTTTTCCCCCACTATCCACCCACACCCTATTCTTGTTTCCATCTTTTGTCTTGCTTGGTCATTTTCTATGTTAAGCACAGAGCAGCTTACAGCAAGGAAGGGGTTTCAGTGCATGTTAAATATTCTTCTCTTCATCCATCTTCTCTTACCAAATCAAATACTGTATCCAAGACACAAACAGGGACCTTTGCAGCAGAAGATTCTCATTCCTGTGTGGATAACACAGCTCTGAAAATGGCAGAACACTACTATGTGACATTGATGCACTAAATTTAGTCAAAATGTGATCTTTAGTGTCTGTGATATAGTATGTGATGGATGATCAGACAGCTTCCAAATGGTAAACAAATGTCCTAAAAATATCGAGGTGCTTTTGGTTAAACCTGTAACTTCAGATCATCCACATCCCTTATTTTGACATTGTTGCTCTTACCTGTTACTACAAAGAAATTAGGCTACTTTTGGGCCAAATTATTAGGATTTTCCCCCTTTATTCTCGAAATATTACTTTTTTTCAAAATACTCAAATTTCAGTATTGTGACTTTATTCTCATAAAATAATGTTTTGTAATACAAATCATTACTTTGTTCTCCTAGATTTATGATTTATTGTTGTAAAATTAAATTTTGTTATACTAGACGTTTTCCTCCTTTATTCTAGTATAATTATGACATTTTCTCAACATATTGTGACTTTATTCTCATAATATTTAACTAAAAATATATTTATTTAAAATACAGGATTATTGCTTTATTCTTATAATTTTACAATTTCTCCTCATAAAATCATAAATTTCTCCTCATAAAATTATGACTATCTCATAATATTATACTTTTTTCTTGAAAGTATGACGATATTCTCATAACATTATGACATCCTTGCGACGTAATTCTTAAAATCTTAGATCTGGTTTTGGCTAATACTCTGCTGTCTCAGTTGAACATCACCTCAACCTCCACACCTCTAGTTTTCGCCTTGCCGCATGAAAGACAAACTACTTCCTTCCACTGAACGGAACGGCTGGGCTGAAGCGTTGGTTAGGAAACACGTCCATATGAGAAACAGGGAGTATTCCAAGAATTTGTTACTATGCAGACATGTTTTTAATGTTCGCTGATGTTAGCTAACAGCTATATTTGATGCTCCCTGAAAACAAGTGAAAATACATTTATGCTTAAACTGAAAAATGAAAAACATGTTTCATTAAGGCCAAATTAGCTGAAGAGTAATGAGGAAAATATGTAAGTGGGGCTGTTAAATGAAGCGATATAGCTGTAGTGTTGTATAAATACATGAATGTGATAAATGAATTAATAAATTAATATCAGCTCTCTCACTCATCTCCTGCTCCTTGTGTTCACATTCACTAACACATTCAGCCATGCGTATCACTACCATGACGTGTGTGTGTGTGTGTGTGTGTGTTCAATCATGCACATTGCAGGGTCATCTGAACCCCAGCAGATGCATAAGCAAAGGTAAACTTTGACTCATTATTTTACCTCCTTTCTCTCTCTCTCACACACACACACACACACACAATGCCTTAACACCGGTAAGTGAGGGTCACTGCCAGTATAAACTAAGACTCATTACTGTATGTTCCCATCAGCACACATCTGACCGGAGATGAATAAGAGAGGGCAACCACTGCAAGGAAATCATTTACAGTTAAGAACAGGTCAGTGGATTCTGACCTCGTCCATCTGCAGCTGCACATGGGAACTGTGACAGGACAAGACGTTGTGGTAAAGCAGGTCGGTACTTTGGCTGTTAAAAGAACCCTGTGTTTGGCTTTAAAAAAACAACAACAAACAAGTTGTTGTTTTTTTAAAGCCATGTTTCTGTTGTACACAAGCACACAATATCCAGTTGGTGACGCTTCCCGCTCAGCTCGCTCCCATTGGCTATTGCGGGTTTCTGCTCAATATTCCATCGCTGTTCCTTTCACACTACAGGATTTCAAGTCGTAAATATCTAATATATAACATGTTTGATATTTAGGATTCAAAATCGGGGGGGACTTTGATCCAGTCAGTAACATTAAGATTATGTCTGTAAACCCCTCACACTACAGCATCATTTGGGCAGATAATCTGTTCAGACCAGCCTCGAATCGAGAACACCTCCGCAATTTTATAGGAGGGACGAATCAGACCCAAAATCTGCCCAATTATACTCCAGTGTGTGGGCCAGCATAACAAAGCAAGAGCAGACACGTATCAGCAACAGAGCAGTGTACTTTAAAAGACGAAAGATTAAAAACCTGAAAACAGTGCTCAGGTCAGTAGCTATTTAAATACAAAGAAATTATTTGTAAAAGTTTCCTTGTATGTGAAGGCATTCAGCCAACAATCCAGCAACCATGGGCGGCGCTAGGGTAGGGCTTGATGGGACTACAACGACATGTAACTGATTTTCTTTATTCCTTAATAACAGCAGGACTGAGAGGAGCGAACACTGTAGAAGACAGCAGAGATTACAACTAGAAATTTGAAAAAAAGGCTTTAGAAAAGAGCATTGCTGAGCTTTATGGATATGGACGAAACCAAGTTTTGTGCTTGTAAATTTTCATGGGAGCTGTAGTTCTTTCTGTGCTCACAAAGTAATCGTTGTTTAACTTTGTTAAAATCATGAATGTTTCTGTTTCTGATAGCAAGTGCTGTAGTGGATGCCAATTTGTTGTAGAATATGTAAATGTAAACCCCAGCTTCATTTTTCACAAAGACTGATGAAAGAAATGCTGAATGAGAGACTGTATTGAATTACAGAAGCTAGTGGAACAGAGGCTAGCCTGGACATGACGTCATGACTTTGGCTCTCTATTCAGTTTGCCTTGGTACGCTAGGTGTTTGTACAGAGCCAGGGCTGTGTACAAACACCGGATTTTTCACACTGAACGAACAGCTAGCGTACCATGAGGAGATATTAGCTGAATTTGATAAAAAGATGTGTATTGGATTAGAACTGCATAATCCGCACTTATTTATTTATTTACCGATTTATTTGATAGTAATATATGAATGGAAACAGAAACCTTAAAACCTTATATTTTTATTTTATAGTGTGTAACTACAACATCCACAGACTTGTGATAAAACAGTGTGAAGTAGTCTATACTGAACGATTCTGCTACCATTCTTTTTGGCTAAATATAAAATTATTCACACATGAGCTTTCCCTGGACATTTTAAAATTAAATTCAAAAACCGTTAACAGGTAGTCAGGAAATGATACCACATGAGGCCACAAAGAACCACTAATAATAATAATAGTAATAATAATAATAATAATAATAATAATAATAATAATAATAATGAGAACCCAAACTGCAAAGACAAAAGTGAGGGTAAAACTACCTTACAGCTAGTAAATACAAAATGTTGTCTGTTTCTCTTCTTTTTAAACCTCTTTAAGGATATTTCAGAAGCACTGAGAAGAAGGACTGAGTCAAGTCAGAGATTATATGGCATTAAAAAAACCTGATGCTTGTGTTGTGTTTCCCTCGTTTTAAGGACAAGAAAAGGCCATTTGACAGATTGTCACTGTACTGCTCCGTGGGCTCACTGGACTCTGATGGCATTTGGTCCTCCCCCAGAAACACACTCACACACACACACACACACACACACACACACACACACACACACACACATACACTTTGTGTAGGCTGAGGCCACAGGTGTTGAGCTGCTCATAAAAAAACTCGGAGTGCAACCTGTCTAATGTCATTGAGCTTGGTGGATGTATAATTGCATAATGAAAAATGGAGGCCCACACAGATGTAGCTGCCATGTCAGGTGACGTGTTCAGACGGAGCAGTCGGGGAGATAAGGCGATGAGTGAGACACAGAGGCCGTATCCACAGGAGGTTTAAAAAGTCTTTTATCAGCACAACACCTCACTGCTATCTACATTCTTCAGATTTCTCTCTCTCTTTCTGTGTTTTCTGAATGCCCTGGTGTCAACAATATCCAACCAGGCATCGAAAAGCACAGAAAGATACACACTATCAACAAACTCGGCCTGTCAGATTGACTGTGTTATGATGGAATACAGCAATATGAGTCTCTGCGTAAATGTGAGAATTTGCATTTCTAACTCAATGGCTTTTCTGTCTCTTCAAGGCGTCCTTTATTCTTCTCTGTGTCTTGAAATAAACAAACCACAGATTTACACTGTTGAGATTGATGTCTTTCATAAGAGCAGATACGCTGATGACAAATATTACAGCCAACAATCTGTACGTCTACAACAACAGCCATTACACAGCATCTGTAATCTATCTCCTCCATTAAAGCTACAGTGTGCCGAAGTAATCAGGGGATATTTCAGACTGTCAGTGAGCAGCGTAGCATCAAATCACACAAAAACTTTTTTTTAAGCAAAGAGACACAAACACAGACACACTGGCTGACTCGACGTCTGTTCCTTCAGCGAGAAGCAGCGAGCAGTAAATTGCTGTCATTTGTTTTGTTTTTTCCCCCCTGAGAGCTGAAAGCTGCGAGCTTGTCCAGAGGGAAAAAATTTAAATTAGCAACAAAGTTTTCAAATCAGAGCCAACAAATATGCAGCCAAATGGATTTTTTTTAAGTTACCTTTTTAATTGAAATGAGTTTATTAGATTATAGCCTGCAGATTACAGTGTAAATATGTCATACATAAAGTAGGTACTGGGTACCCACTGGTAGGTAGAAAGTATTACGGGGAATAAGGGGGTGACAAATTTGCATCTAGGACAGACCTATAAATAAATGACTGTGTTTTCTTTATTGGCTTTCATTATGCACACACCCAAAAGAAGGAAACTATGATAGCTATAGGAATTTTAGTGTGCCTTACTATTAACGATACCACCCAAAATACCATCATTTGATATACTTTTGTAGATGTCAGGGAGAGCCTATATGGCTTGTTGCTTTGAGTGTTGTAGTGATGGGCAAAGCAGTTCTTTTCAGTGTACTGAATCATTAGAATCAGTTCATTAAAAAGACTCGTTCAAAAGATTTGTTCACCGGAGCTCCAACTGCGTAGTCCCACTCACTGAGCTGAAACACGGCCAAACGTTCAGTTCAGCTCGCTAACTAATGAACTGAGAACGGTCGTTCATGAAGGATAAGCCAGTGTGCAAATTTAGTTAGATAAACATACCGTTTGCAAGCTGCTATAACAAAGTCCTACTCTATTATGTACAGGACGTATATTGTCACAACACCTAATTATTAAATAAAATATTTGGCACTACTTCCTACATCGAGACTTCAAGACATGAGACAGAGGGAGAGGGGCGGGCTTGAGTGACTCAGCGACTGTCTATCACTCAGGGCTCATGTTCACTGTGTATGTTCAGTGAGCGAATCACTGAACATGCAGTGAAAGGATCTGAGACTCAGGCTCAGCCACCCGTTTTGTCATATCGCAGGTTTCACCACTTATTGTAAACTACAAAAGGTGGTGAGATTTAAAAAATAATTCAGGTATTGCCAAACGTTAGCTCATTTTAAATGTATTTAAAATCTAATGATTACAGATGCAGCAATTTTGTTTATTCACGCTATGATACTTTCCCATCTGTACGGTGGCTGACAAGGGCAAACACACTGCAACTTAATGAGTAACTAAACCCCCAAACCACTTTTATCAGCTGAAAACCAATATATATGGGTATTTAGTAGTGGTGTTGATGGATTCAGGTCCTAATCTTGACATTTCACGCCACCTCTACCGGTCCCTGTAGTTTATACTGCCTTTTAAATTATGTCGAGCAGCGCAAGCTTTCCAGGTTTCTTTATTGTGTGTTGTATTGATGTGAGTGTTTTCTTTAACGATTTACTTTATTACTATTAGTGAGGCTGCTTTCAGTCATTTTAAACATTTCCATGTACGCAGTAATGTCACAGCAAATATTGTAAAACTGTTAGAAACTTGACAGGGCAGAGGAAACAGAAATAAACTTTTAGCTTCTGAAATCATTTTTTTTAGATAGCTCTGATGCAGCTTGGGATTTATCAGGAGGACGGCTACTTTACTCATTTTTCATTGTATGAACCTGGACTGTGCGTGTGACCTTTTGGATGTGCAGAAGAATGCAGAACATTAATTAACATTAGATCCTGACCGATCCTGTTGACGTGTCAGGAGATTTAAATAATCAATGAAGTTACGCTGACTTGCCTTGTGCGTAAATGCGCACAGCGTCTCTCTTAATGGGGAGATGCTTTACCCTATTTCACACACCCGCAACCCATCCGCCATTAATCAGAATGTTAGTTCTTATGACCCGGCCCACCCGATCCGCGGATCCGAGCATCACTGACATACGGCGTGATTCAGAGCAGCACAGTTCCAGTGCTGGTGTACTGTGCACATGTGTATTAACCCTTAAGCTCAGCTGTGTCATTTTATTTGTGTATTTTTTGACACTGAAGAAAGGAAAGAAAAAGGCAAGACTGCAGAACCGGACAAGTGACAAATGTTATCAACTAGCTAACATGTTAGTCAGTCCTATTCTGCTTTGTCCAGAGGCTTCCAACTTCAGTTGAGAACCACTGATCTTCAAACGAACAAACAATTGCTGCAAATCCAATTTACCTGTAACACTGTAACTACAAAGGGGTGAACAAGAATGATTATATTGCACAGCCCACATATCTTGGACTTACACTGTAAGTCAATTAGTGTTATTTCTCCCACATTTTGAAAGCTTTGTCCCGTACTCATGCCAGCTTTTAAAAAAATTACATTGTATTTTCACAAGGTTTTTTTGTTTATTTGTAAATGTATCATAAAATTGAAATAAATGATACCACAACTAATGTCAAAACAATATCGGCACTGGTACCCGTTTTTTTCCACTTTTCCTGTCTTGCTACCCCAGTAACAATACTATTGTACCACATCATTAGTGACTTAAAAAAATACTAGTCTTAAACACAAAGTTGTTACCCCCTTACTCCATAACATCTTGTCTTCTTCCCTTGTACTTACATATTTGTTGCATGTAAGTACCCAGTAAGTTGTGAATATATTGGTAGAAGGATGCTGAGGTTGGAGCTGCCAGGCAGGAGGTCTAGAGGAAGACCAAAGAGGAGATTTGTGGATGTAGTGAGAGAGGACATGAAGTGGTGTGAGTGAAGAGGATGCAGAGGACAGGGTTAGATGGAGGCACATGATTCGCTGTGGCGACCCCTGAAAGGGAACAGCCGAAAGGAAAAGAAGAAGAAGTACCCAGTAAGTATTTTATGAATACCCCATATTATTTGATTTTTCTTACTCTCTGGGTCTAAGGACACCTAATGTTTTGGGAGGACACAGACCTATATGTCATACAGATTTCCCCCCCACACACACCATAATTCTCCATGGGAACTTCAGCCAGTCGCACCAGTCAACGTCCGGTTTCCCAAGAGGTGGAACAGGCTAACAAACTGTAAATGTGTATGTTGTGCAAATGTGTGTGTTTAGTTATGTTCCTGTGTTTGTGTGTGTGTTTTTGTCATGCAGGCCAATGCTCTTTTGTCAGAGAGCAAGTTAGGTCAGGGGTAGGTTTACCCACTTAAGGAAAAGATTATGCAAGAAACATTTTAAGGCCACAAGTGGGGAAGACAGAGAAGATGATTGCAGTGTGAGTGAAGAGAGGAGAGTTAGAGGAGGGAGGGAGTGAGTGAAGGGAGAGATAGGAAAGAAAGGGAGAGTTAATTAGCATGTACAGTATTGCAAATTAGGTCTAGACAAGCCTCCTGAAGCCTAGCAAGGATGTCAGATGTGAGATCCGCCTAAAGAATATAGCCTTTAATGAGCACGTGGAAAAGTTATCTGTCCCAGAGAATGAGGCAAAAGATCTTTCTTTACTCTCCTCGCTCTTCCTGAAACTCATTGCAGAATGATTTAACATAAACAGAAGAACTGGCTCTTTGTGTGCGTTTATGTAAAATGGCAGTGATGTAAAGCTGCACTCTTCACGATTTAAAAAAAATACACCCATGTTATCATCTTAAATCAGGAAGTGGGGTTGAAGAGCGTCCCGTCCCTGTTTAATGGGAACCTGTAAATCCACCTCGTTTGCACATTGAAATGCTGGTGCTGGCATGAAGAGTTCTCCAAACACAGGAAATGAAGAACTGAAATTTAAGAGGAAAAAGCCCAACTTTTTAAACATTCCTTCAACAGAGAGAATGTCATGTTATATCATTTCTGGGTAATGTAGTACTTTAAACCTCTGTGAAAGTGTAAGCAAAGCTGAAATGCCGAAACATTAGACAGATGACATATTAATGGAAAATACATTACATATATAAAGTCTATGTTTAACAAAGTGTATATTACAGATACTGGATGAAATTCATTATAAAATTGGCACCACTTCTTAATGAGGCTGCTGGTATAAAGTGTTTATAAGGGCTAACTGTAAATCATGGTACACAGCAGTGGAAGAAGTAATCAGACTTTCTACCATTGGCTACATCATTTACCAATGCTTTATAGAAAAACTTTTAGGTTCCCAGGTTGTGGAAAATGACACTTGCTGATTGTTCTTATTAATGACTTATAATGCAAGTATTAAGCATTGATAAATGGTGTATTAACTATTTTTAAATCCGAAATCTTTGCTCAAAAATCTTTTAGAAAATGGTACCATAAAATTGATTGATTGTTTTTAGGAAGTCCTCCAATAACAACATATAAGTTTGAAAAGTGAAAATAAGTGGTTATTATATAATTCTACAGGAAGCATTTCAAAACTCCTGCAACTTTCATACAAAATTTTCATGACATCTGCAGTATTTAAATTCTGCACCATGGGGTGTTCTTGGTGGCTTTGCAGGCGATGGCGCATACCAACCACTGATGAGACTGTGAATTCAAAGCTGATCTGCTTCCATCACAACTCATCCTCCTTTTACTGCTCTCTCCAAACTTTCTCCATTGAGTAGTGTCTCATTAAACAAGAATGCCTTGAATAATCTGAGCAGCAGATTTGTTTAATTTAAAACACTTTAGACACTCATCCTAATAATAACACACAAGCTCCTCAACCAGGAGTCAGTTAATCTAGAGTAGCAACACACAGTACATTAGGTCTGATAGAGTTCAGTGATCTTGAGGAATTCAATGATAGTGTGTGTGTGTGTGTGTGTGTGTGTGTGTGTGTGTTGACCTTCAAGGTTTCACTTCCTTCAGTGTAATGACATGCAAGACTGTGCAGCTTCTGTGTGTGTGCGTGTGTGTCTTTTTACTCTCACAAGCTAATTGCAAGTAAGTTACTTCATTAGCGGCATGAGGCATAAACATTAACAACAACAGACCTTAGTTCATTTTATTGCAGCAAAACTATTATTTAGAACCCATCACTTACACAGGAAGCCCTATCAAAGCTAAGTTGTAGAGTTTATTAATGCAATAAAAATGCTTACCCTACACTATGACTCATATGAGTTAATAAATTAATAAAATGAATCAACATGAACAAAAGAATAGTAGAATAATGTTCAAACTCTCACAAAACAAAGGAAAAGCTGTATGGGGCAGTGAGAAGTACATTTATCATCTGACTTTTGATGACATAGAAGAAGTATCCATAAACCTTTTAAGATGGTGAGGGTATACCAGTTTTCTTAAAACAGAATAAAAACAGGGCTACTGTTATGCTGTATAGGTGTTGCTAAGTGTCATTTTATATCAAAAAATGTTTATTACTTAATGTATTCAAAATAGACATGAACAGTGAAAATGTCCTACACAAATGCTGCTGAGTTGTAGTGGGCCAATGCATCATAAATATGTTCCCTGACTATATGCAGCAAGAGAGGCTTGCATAGTGTGTCAGCATCGTCTAATCTTACATTTTTCTTTATAATACTTAAAATTACAAGGGCTAGCTATCACTGAAATAAAAGCACAATGCTGTTTTTTATTTTCATGTCTTCTACATGGATCATCAACTGGAGAGGATGCTAACTTTTTGCCTGGGACATGCAGTTTAGCATCAGTATCAGAGCACAATATCATGTACAGTATGTAGCCATCAAGTGCATATTTAAGACCCTTATACAAGCTTCACACTTTAAATCAAGTCAGCTGGAAACATTTAAGTAGGAGGTAGCATTTTCATCCATCTCATGAAGTTAATGTTAGCATAATTAGCTAGCTACCACTGATAAAATCTGCCACCATTATTAATGTAAACTGTATTATGTGCCTTGCAAGAAAGGAAAGCTTGAAAGGCATAGCAACAGTAACTAAGGGGGGTGGAGCTTAGTGAATGGTCAATTGGTGACAATTGGGTTAGATATGACACAGATAACTGAGCAAATGTTGTATCACCAGGTCTTAAACTCATCCAAACACTGTAGATTTGCTCACTTGTTGCTTCAGCGTTCCAGTATTTGTTAACCACATTAGTGAAGGGTATGAAACACAAACATTTACCAAATAAATACAGAAATACCACAACCTTTAAAAGACTAAATTCTGATACAAGTTTGTACTGATCTATACTTAATCTATAAAATATTTTCTTGATAGATTTAAGTGTGCAAATTCCAAATGATTTTTGTACAGTGGTTTTGGCCATCATTCATATCTAAACAGTAAACAGTACAAAACAAAGGAGTACATTGGCGCTATCATTTCATAATGATTGAAATGATTAAATCCCTATGATGTATATCAGTGCCAGATAAACCATCAGCGCAATCATGCTTCAATTTAGACCAACTCTTCAATCTTACAAGTGACAATGTTCACCTATCTTGGTTTACATGTCAACATATTGTTGACCTTTTATAATCTACATCTTTGCTTTCCAAACAAGCCATAAGTCAACAAGAAAGCAGCAGAGAGGAAGCTGACACTAAATTAATCTGTCATAAGCTAATAGTGAAGAGTTATGAATACAGCATTGCTCTGGTGCTACTCACAAATTAGCTTCACTGTCAAGCTTGCTTTTTATTAAACTTTCTTCCACAAAAATTTGTTTAAGATAAATTGGACAAACATTTGCAGGTCTGAACAAGAAGGGCAACTTTCTCAGATGAGATTCAAACGGTGCACGTGTTGGATGTGGCAGCTATTACCTCCTCCAAATTCAACTATCCCTGTTGCTCTTGTTATATGACATTTAATTATAGTGAGTTCATTAAGATGGGATACTAGACGCCCTGTGTCCCTAAACAGAATATATAAAAAATTGATGAATGGACTAATGAGTTAATGCAATGTCTGATATCTTCCCCTGTACAATTGAATAATATAGTGAAAATCTGATTTGGGAGAACTTTCCTATTAGTCTGATGGATGAAATATTACACTAAATGTTAAATATTAGTATATATATATATATATATATATATATATATATATATATGAGCCATTGAGGGCCCCACATTATTGGAGTGTGTAAGCATCATGTAATATTGCCACAGTCCACATGGCCTGTATTTGAACCTTTAGTTAATTACATCTACAATGACAAATGTTTTTAGATACTTGTTCATTTATGGCCACATGACTGAAGGTCAACAGGATTTGTTATCAGCACAACACTACAACAAGGTACACAATCTGATGAAACTGTCTGTGCCATTCACATCCCACAGTGGTTCAGTGTAGTCTCCCACTTGCTGGAACAAAGGCGTTTTTTGTGTGGGATGCTACAATTAAGCATGTTGATCTGAGGGTCATGAGGGCTGATCCTCGCTCCCTTTGTCTCCTCGGGGTTACACCGCGGTCAGTGCAGTTAATAGCTTTGCAGCTTTAATGTAGTGGCACTCCTGAAGTGCTAAGTTGCTTCAGTGGAGATCTCCCCAAATGCTGTTCAACATGCTTACTAGCACAGTTTTGTATTTTACACAATAGACTTAGATAAACAGAATAGACAGGGCTGCCAACTTTTCAATTTAGTTTGGAGTGAGATTCAGTATCAGTGATGTTGGTGCATTTTATGAGTAGGCCTTCTGTGACTTTACCCACCGCAGGGTTCGGGGTCATCATTCCTCAACCCCCAGGAATTTTGTTTAATAAGTTCAGCAACCAAATTCACAATTTAAAGCATTTATAGATGAAAAGCCAAGTCAATAATCATGGTCAATGATGAATAAGTGTGGTTGATCAGCATACTTGCCAACCTCCAGATGTCCTAGCCTAAATCGGGAGACCAAACCTAACCAGGGTCAGAAAATTGTTAATTTCAGAGACTGTTTCCTGCATTCTAGTGAATTTTTAGTCATTTTGTTGTCAAAATATACAGACAGGATGATGAGGGCATTGAAAAAATGGGACTCTCGGGAGAATCTGGAGGGATAAACATGAGCGGATATGTTTGAATTTTGTTCACATATGTTGTTAACGTTTGCTATTGGTGATTTGATTTTTAAATTTGTAGTACTTACCTCAAGGGCATAACACTGGTTTGAAAAGTGGGGGGGTCTGGGGTGTGAGAGCGTGTGAAAAGTGTCTCATGGTCAATGCCTGAGAGTTGACAGCCCTGAGAATAGACCAGTATCAGATCGGTAACTGTCTTCAATTAAAGGATAGATACAGTATCAGTAGTAGTTTTTGCTATTTTTATTTAGATACATAAAGCTTACACAGATGATGCATAAAATACAACTAAGGGGGCTAAGCCCCCTTAAGACCCCTTGTGACGCCGGACCCTGCTATTAAGCAAACACACTTAAGACCTGTGTCCAGCCAGTCTTAAAAAAACCTGGGATTGAGCCTACCCTCCTGGATAACTATCATCCAATCTCCAAACTACATTTTATTTCCAAAGTTCTCAACAAAACAAAATTGTTTCTAAGCTGCTTCTCGCTGCTGTGGAAAACAATGATAACTTTGAAAAGTTCCAATTGACTGAGGCTGTTACGGACAGAACAACCGGAGACAATGGTAAGGAGACTGAGAGAGTTTATTGCAACACAGAAGTAATATAGAAAGGTATTGATACTGTCCTTGTTTCACTGCTGTTGGAAGAGTGTGGGCACTGGGGCGACACACTCAGGAGCCTGGAGACACACAGGAGCCGGAGGTTAGAGCGACACACTCAGGAGACTGGAGACAGACGGGAGCCGGGAGCTGGGAGCTGGAGCGACACGCTCAGGAGACTGGAGACAGACGGGAGCCGGGAACTGGAGCGACACACTCAGGAGACTGGAGACAGACGGGAGTCGGGGTTCGGGGTTCCAAGTGGTAGTTTTTCCTCAACGTTGCGTTGTAGGTAAGTCCGTGTAACATCCGTAGGAAGACTGCGATGCTCTGTCCTTCGTATGAACGAGACCGGACACTGACTGAGGTGAGGAGCTGGGTTATATAGGGAGTAGAGTGGCAGATTATGTGCAGGTGTGCGATGGGTGACAGGTGCTGGGAATTAATACTCAGGTGAGGGAGTGCAGAGTGACTGTGATGTGGTGGAGAGAACATGACAGACTGTGACAGTGGCACTCTGTTGGCATATCTGGCACTGCATTAGACTGCTTCTCATCTTATTTGTCCAATAGGAAATTCTGTGTCACCATTAATACCTTCATGTCATCCTTTTCAACTGCCATCCATATCAACTATGGTGTGCCTCAAGGTTCAATTCTGGGACCAATACTATTCTACTCATAAATGCTCCCCTATGGGTGATGTCATCTGCAGACATGGTAGTTCATTTCATTGTTATGCGGATGACACACAGTTGTACCTCCCTGTCAAGCCCACTGACCTTAGTACGCTGAGTTCTCTGCAAGACTGCCTGTCTGACATAATTGGATGTCATTACTGCCATCTACTGGCTACCTGTCACAACATGTCAAGCCAGTTGCAAGAAATCTTGGTGTCCTGTTTGACAGCAATTTATGTTTTGAGCAACATATCAGTTAGCTTGTCCAATCATGTTTTTATCACCTCAGAAACATTGCAAAAATACGATCTATTTTAAATTTTAGTGATGTAGAAACTGTTGTACATGCTTTTATCTCCTCGCGCCTCGATTATTGTAACAGTCTGTTCACTTGTCTTAATAAAAAAACTTTGAAATGACTGCAGACTGTACAGAACTCTGCTGACCAAGAGGTACAATCACATCACACCTGTTTTAGCCTCTTTACATTGGCTCCCTGTTTGTTTTAGGATTCATTTTAAGATGTTATTGATTACTTTTAAGGCTCTTCATGGCCTGGCTCCAGATTATATTTTAGACCTTTTAATTCCTTATGAACCTTTACGTAGTTTGAGATCTTCAGGCAGGGGTCTTCTGTCTGTTCCTGAGTCCAGGATGAAAACTAAAGGGGACAGAGCTTTTGCCATCAGGGCCCCGAGGCTCTGGAACAACTTGCCAGAAGAAATTAGGTTGGTCATAGGGTTTTACACAATGTTGCACAAAGTTACCTGTGTCCGTGGCCAATACCATGTTTGTAGAGTGCTTGTGCAGGTACTGCCTTCACCTGTATCATGCTGTAATGGGCACTCTGAAACAGCATGGCCACAAGATGGATGTATAGAACTTTGGGTGCATGATGATCCATTCAACTGAATAGACTCTGTGCCAGCTTGGAAAACAATCTACAGACATAAGACATAAAACTTGATCTGACTACAAGAAATTTTATCAATCATTTTTAAAATCATGTGCTGATATTAAAGTGCATAACATTGTAATCATACAGAGCACAGCATAAATGTTATCAACAATTGATTCCAGTCATGCACAAGCTGCACAATACTGCAGGACAATACTGGACAGCAAGTAATTTATCTCTCACCAGTAACATCAATAATACCGTGTCACTACACATTCCCATACCATAAAGCCATATTCCCAAAGGTAATTTTGGTTGGTGGGCCAAAAATTGGCAAAAGAAAATGCGAATGAATGCTTTGTTTCCATCCACTACTGTAATGTGATTATTAGGAGTTGGTGCATTGAGGTAAGCAGTAGGTGGCGCCAACTTTCCATTATAAGAGGACCGCAACAAGATGACGTAATTGAAATCAATTCAATTCAATCAAACCTCAAACGGTGAAAACAACTATGTAGAAAACACGATGGAAATGTGACATTTCTGTTTGTTTCATGTATGAATGTGAGGAAGGTTACAGTCTCCTCATTGCTCCACACAGATCTGACAGATCACAGGTGGATAGAAGCCCAGACAGCCCAGCTAGCATGACACCTAAGACGAGGAAGTGACTAACGTTAACTAACATTAAGCTGGCTACAGATAATATAATACAGCACGTCGCAAATATAGAACTAAATAACATTAAATTGTTGAACCTAAATAGTCCTGTTAACTAGTAGCTACATGCACAACATCACGCAGGCTAATAGGCAGCCTGGGCATGTAACGGTAGTGACTAGCTTATTGAGCTAAGCTAGCAGCTACAGGCTGACAAAATAAAATAATTTTTTTTAACCCATTACAATATTACAGATCGTTAAACAAAAGCAGTCAACATGGACCAGCTCAAACATAACATTCTTGCAATCACTAAGACAGAAGTTATGTGTAAACATACCTGCGCAATGATTTTCTGTCTTCTCTCTGCTCCCGCTCCGTCTTCTTCATGGAACTCTGTCTGTTGTCTGCTAACAGTGGATGTTGCCAAGCTGTTACTCTGATCAAGGCTGGCCAATAGGGGCGTGTCTTACATCTTTCAGCATAGGGCCCGCCAAAGTTTTTCATTTCAAAAGCAAAACTTTTCATTTCAAATGCAAAGCTTATTGTTTCAAATGCAAAACTTTCGGTTTCAAAAGCAAAACTTTTGATTTTTCATTAATAAATTTTAAATCACAAATTATTTGATTTAATTGCAGTGTCGATAGTTTTGCTCTCAAATTTATTTTGTGATTGCATAATAAAGACACAAAAGTACCCTCATATCTCCAGGGGTTTGGAATTTCAAACAGAGAGCAGAGACTGACAGTAGGTTGAACCAGACCGAGGAGAAGTAGTAGTTAATCAGAAAAATAAAATGTGGTGATAAATAATGTAATGATGGGGATTTAACATGGAGCATAAGCTGAGTGTCACTTGTTGCTCTCCTTTTCTGTTACCAGTGATCAGATAAAAACAATGAATAAAACACACTGTCAGACTGCAGCAGTGTCCAGACAAAGTGGGTTCAGCTTCAGCTCAATCAGTAGAGAAATTACATTACAGGTAAAGGAGTCAAAGACATACACTCAGTAGACAACAGACAGTGATCTTAAACCATGTCACAGTAATCTTTACGGGATTACAAATCCATGTAGACATCATAGTTCCAAAATGATTTTACATGTAAACTCACTGGTTATTTATGGGTCATTTTGGAAGACAGTGCCAACTACTGACTATTGACTCAAACATGCAATTTTGCAACCTGACATTTTGATCAGTTTGTAATATGTTTAATTTTTTTCTCTTTCTGGTTTACAGACTATACCTATGCATTTTGTGCATTTCACATTCCTGCACTAATGTAAAAGGAGGAAATACCGTATCAGAAGCTGAATGGAAATCCACCAGCATCCACTCTAAGTGTGTGGACTTTATGTTTCCTCCATCTACAAATAAATACTTCTTGTGAATCCAGTTTATGTGCATAAGCTGCCCTCTGAAAGACATTAGTATCTGATATCTAAATCAATAAACAGCTCTGGAAATTACTCAAAGAGGCATTAAGTAGGTCAAAGTGGAACCTATACTCACATTCACAAGTACATGCATACAAACACACAGTGCAATGTATTTTGTTTTCTGTCTTTCCATCTGGGCTGGAGACCCAGCTGTGCTGTTTGGAGCTGGAACACATCTGCTGGTTTGGTGGTGGTATCTTCAGATCATCAAGCTGAACAAACAGTACAAAGGTTCTTTGCACCACAGGCCGATCGTGTGAGAGAGTCTCATATCCTCAGTATCTATCTATATATAGTAGACAATATAATCAAGAGGAAGAGAGTTCTTTTTAAAGGTTCAAAGGTAAACATGTTCAAAGCCTCTGTCCTAGATTTATGCAGCTGCTGAGCCCTTTAAAGGTCAGACCTTCCTTTGAGCCTTTAAGGACAAGGAAAGTAGAGCATTTGTAATGACTGATTATACTGTATATAGTATAATCAGTCTATAATGTGAACTTTCAACCAAGGCAAGTATACAGGCCCATTTCTCTGACACAGGTGGAGAGAAAGGATACTATTTGTGCCCTGCTTTGCTTTTGAGTTAAAAGATAAAATGTTTGCTTTTGTTCTCCTTTATTCAACACAGCGTATGAAATGCCTTATCATCTCTTTTCAGTGGCTTTCAGTCCCTCCCAGTTATTTCCCCGTGAGTGTAAGGAAAATCCTGACAATGAATCAAACCCAGTGGGACACCAGGTCCTTTCAACAATACATCTGGTTCACATCCCAACATTAGAAACCAGAGCCTGTACCCTACTATGAAAAGTCAATGCATTATTGATATCATAAGGTGGAAATCAACCAAAATGCAACTGCAACATCCTGGGCAATGTGAGAAAAATTCTTTTTGTTTTCCAATATCAGAGCTCTGCAGGCCAGGCCATAGCACAATGTGCTGTTCTACTGATAAAGGCAATCAGAAACAAATGATTAATATCTAGCCTAAGGGACAGATTTGAATTTATTCCAGAACAAAGTACAATAAAGTCACAGAGTAATGTTATTAGAACACAACTAGCATTGTTTGGTTATTGTTCTTCTTTTATGTGGCAACAAGAGTAAACAAGACACTTTCTGAAAGCTAAAAGAAGTAGGCTTGTGTAATTAGCTCTCCAGTTGGCCCAATTAAATCACACACACACACACACACACACACACACACACACACACACACACACACACACACAGGAGAGAATATGGTTGTTTATTAATATTGACCAACCATATGGGAGTATGTGCTGTCTGATTATTATTTCTCATTAGCTCACCTTGTGGACATTGTGTGTGTGGGTTTTTTTTCCATTAACACACACACACACACACACACACAGACACTCAAACACACATGGTGACCCCATGAAGATTGACAGTCTTTGACGTGTCAGCAAATGAAAGTCAGAGAGAGAACAGTCTCATGAAAAAACAGCTCATGAAAAAAATCATGCCATCAGTCAATAAAAACCTTTGCCCCAGCGTAGGCAAAACTATAGCCATAAGCTACTGTATAAGTAAGATCCATTCAGTCACAGATGTATGTTTTTTTTTCCTTGTATTTTTTCCTTTATTTCATAGTAATAGTTGAGCGATGACAGGAAATGAGGAAACGAGTCTCAAGTGGATTCGAACCAAGGATGTTGCAATTACATTGTAGTGTTGTTGCTTTTAAAACCCCTACTGTAGGACACCAGGAAACCCCCATTGACTCAATCTTTGTGGCATAACATCCCTGGTGCATAATACTGTCTCATTTATCCCAGTGAGGCAGCTGTTATGCAAATTTTAAATTTGAGAAAAAGAAAGCATTGGTATCGGAGCAGTACTCAGTATCAGCACGTTTTATTTTTAGGTATTTAGGTATCAGAATCCTTAGTGAGGGAATAAATGATGGCACTGTACCCACACTGGTCCTTCAAAAAACTTGGGTATTTGGCAGTGAAAATCAATGAAAAACAAAAACAATGAGCCTATACTACTAACATGAACCTACAAAAAGTGATTTGTATGGTTTTAATGTATCTACTAAAGCACAGTTGTTGAAATCTAAAATGAGCATTCTCACAGAATCACAATACTGTCAATAAAATGATGAATGATACTCAGGCGACTGTAGAGGACATCTGCCGTCATACATCTACAGCAGCTTCTGACAGATAACACTGCTCCCCAGCCATCTAAATGCTACTGAGCTGACAGCGTGAGTGTGTTTCTGGGGTTATCAAGTGGTCTCCCCCCATCACTAACGCTTTCTCGACACGTCAAGAACACTTGACTAGAGTGATATCTTGTCGAACGAAAGCACAACTGCTCTCTATGCCAAATATGGCTGGAGTCGCTTCCACTACCCTGAACCTAGACCACCCCATGTTTGTCAAATTCTCAACTTTTACTACACAGTGGTTCAGAATTCAAAGTTTTCAAGCTTTCTGTTCTTTCATGGCACATGCAGCTGAAAATTATAATGGCGTCCGGTTTAATTCTTTTGAAACATGGGTCTTAGATTTCAGACAGAGGTAGATAAAAGCAGCTGCTCATTTGTAGCGGCCGAACATCGATTTCCCGGCTGAAATGGCAACTGTCACTAGCAGATTTTATCAGCAGTAGCTAGCTAATTACGCTAATGTTAGCTTCATGAGTTGGTTGAAAACGCTGTCTCCGTTTCCAGCTGACTCATTAAAACTAGAACCCTGTAAAGAGTACTAAAATATGCACCTGATGCCTACATACATGAAAAATGTAATGTTAGACTGTTATTTAATTTTAACACTTGCACTTTTACTATTGTTCATGTATTTTTGGTTTTGGAAAGGTAAAAAAAAACACCCTCCAATCTCTATATATGAAAGGCCTGCCTTGCCTAGAGTTGCTAAGCTATGATTGGACAATCGCTGTTCAGGGAAGGGGTTTAACAAACAATCAGTTGCATCAACAATTATGACTCATTTACAAAATCTAATTTCTCTGATATAATAAAGTCTCTGTGCTTTTTAGCCACGTAAAAATCACTTATCAGTGTCAAAAACCTTACAAAAATGTATACAGCATTTATAGCTATACTATGACATCCTATAAACTCATACTTCATAAAACTTACCAAACACTATTATTGCAGAATGTTACTGAGTCATAAATCACTACCCAACACTGTAAACAATGACAACATATAAGAGTGCAGGCACCAGACGCGCAGCGGCCATCTGGAAGTTTGGGAATTTTTCTGGTAGGCCGGTCTTGTGAGTGCCGGCCTTTTTTTCCCAACCCCGGCATTATATAGCCTATATACAGATATTCAATAGGTGATCTTAGCTGCAGTAACATGGCTGGTGCAATCCATAATAGCAGGTAGCAGTTGCAATCACAATTGAAACTGAAAGTATCTAGCACTTGGGCAGTTAGTATGTAGCTCTTGTTGCCGAAACATGGATAGAAAGAGAAAACCTGCGGCCGGTGGTGCAAAAAAAAAAGAAAAGAAAAAGGCTTTGCTGGCTGACACCACAAAGTGTGCTAATATAACAGATTTCTTTAAGCAGTTGGCAGGCGATGTTGAGGAAAGTGGCGAAGAGTCAGAAACATAACTAACAAAGTAAACTAACTAAAAAACAAAATGATTATGTTAACCTAAGAGTTTCAATGCTAGTCAGACTCACTGTGCTCTGTAAATGGGTAAAATAAATATGTAAATTTGATAAATTTCTTCAAGACTACCTGTCAATTCTTTATCGCATTATAGCTAATAAGGCATATAATATTTGACAGCCAGCCCAGCAATAAAAATTATTTGTTAAATACTTACTCACAAACATGAGGAGGAAAACCTTGGGAAATTAGTTTTCATCATTTTACATATTAGCCCACAACGATAACACAAACAATTCAATAATTTTTTAAATTAATGATTCATTCATTGACAAACATGTTGTGTCAGTTTGAATTTGGTGTATCAAATTGGGGCCGCTTAACTGCAAATTCCCGGGCTGCTTTTTGTTGCCTGTCTGCCCCTGGCAGGCACTGACAGCTTGAAAAGAGCACACACACACACACACACACACACACACACACACACACACACACACACACACACACGCACACCAAGAGACCCCTGTGATAAACTGTTGACCTGTCCATGCTGTAAATCCCACACACTCATTGCATGCCGGAACTGACTCCATCTTCCCGTGACCCTGAGCAGGATAAGCAGATATAGAAAATGGATGCTTAGATGAAGATAACATAAACACAGTACTCGTTGTTATATACAGTACACACACAAAGCACACACACACATACACACTGCTCTATCATAAAATAAAGAAGGCCTGGGGCATTTCTGGACTGGAAATGGAATCAGGTGAAATGGTGCTTGGTCTGACATAAAAACTGAGAGAATGCAGGGTTTGGGGCTTTGCTGTGTGTATTTGACTGTGTAGCATACTGTGCAGAATTACATCTTCTAATAGACAAACACCAATTGGTTTTGTTTGTTTAGATCCTCAGAATACTGAAATGAAGATCTTATTGCATACTTTTGCTCTCTTCTCTGCGCATTTCATCAGCCTTTTTGTTGAGTCTCACGGGTGTTTTCAATCCTCCATCCTCCCCCACATAAATGTCTCATCTCTGGCAACATTTCCAAGAAAGCTTCCTTAAAAACTTTGGGAACCACAAAACGCACAAACATGGTGTAATTGTTGATAGAGAAGTACATATACAGTACATGATCATAAAAATACACTCAGACAAGAATGCATCCTATTTATTTATTTATTTATCTTCTTTTCCTTTTCTCTCTTTTCTCTTCCTCTTTTCTTTACATATTGCCTGGTGTGTTATATATTTAAATACAATGAGAAGCCATGGAGATTCTAAGTTGGTAATATTTCTCGCCTTCAACTGAAAAGAAGCCCTTTGTGTCATGGACACACTAGGCTCCACAACCCCACAAACACAACACACCCCCTCATCAGAATACTAATCAGAAACCTGCAACTAATCACACACCTGAGATTCATCTGCCCAGTATAAAACCACCTCAGTCACCTCAGTCAGTGTCCGGTCTCGTTCGCAACAAGAACAGTTCTCTGTATCCTGCAACACAACGTCTCGGACTCCTACCTAGCGACTAAAAGTGTCTTCCCTTCTCCTGAGCTCCTGATTCCTGTCCAGTGTGTCTCCTGTCTCCAGTGTGTGTGTCTACTACCTCGGATCTCCACCTTGGCTAGCCAAAGGACGGTATCAGTTCCATCTACTCACTGTCTGTTTTCATCGTGTGTAATAAAACTACCTGTGTCTCATCTTGGTGTCTCCGGCCTACTCTGTCCGTAAAAGAAGACCAGACCGCATGAGTGCCACGGATCCGTTCCAGGAGTTGGTGGACATCCTGCGCCGTGGCCTCATCGCTCCACCACCAGTCGCCACATCACCCACCACTTCCGCTTCCGCTCCTGTCACACCGCCCTCTCCAACATGTGCCAGTCCCATGGCCAAACTAGCGCCCTTCTCTGGCTCGGTGGAGGATTGCAACGGCTTCATTCTGCAGTGTTCTCTGGTCCTGGAGATGCAGTCTTCCCTGTACCTGGCTGAGCGCTTCAAGGTGGCTTTCGTCATTTCTCAGCTCCAGGGGCGAGCGCTGCAGTGGGCAGAGTCCATCTGGACCCAGGATGGACCCGTTACCCAATCCCTGACCAGCTTCCTAGCCCATTTCAGAGAGGTGTTCGGGAGGCCAGCAGGGGATACATCCGCCGGCGAGTGGCTCTATCAGCGCAAGGAAGGTCAGTGCTCCGACCAGGACTACGCCTTGGAGTTCCGGACCCTCGCCGCAGCTAGTGGCTGGAACGAACAATCCCTCATCACCACCTCCCCTCAGGGATTGGAGCCCAGAGTAAGACTGCATCTCACCACATACGAAGATACCATTGGCCTCGAATGGTTCATCCAGTTAGCCATCCGAGTAGCTATCCGCATGCAGGCGTGTTTGACTGAACACCAGGATCAGTAACCTTACACACCCTCCTTCCACCAGCCAGAGAATCGCCGCTCTCCAGAGCCAGACCAAGAACCCATGCAGCTAGACTCCAACAGGCTGTCTCCAGCTGAGTGGCAGAGACGGCTGACCAGGGGTTTGTGCTTGTATTGTGGAACGGCTGGTCACAACATATCCTCCTGCCCAGTAAGACCGCTCCGTCCCATGGTGAGTGCCATTCTTCCTGTCATTCAAAATCGTAAACCACTCACAACTGAGATAACCTTGGTCACACCCAACCTGTCCCCAGTACAAGCCCTCATCGACTCCGGGTCAGGTGGCAACTTCATCGGCAACCGCGAACTGCTGGGCATCAAGTTGGCTCTGGAGGAATGGAGGCATTGGCTAGAGGGCGCCCAACACCCTTTCACGGTATTTACCGACCACAAAAACCTAGAATATCTCCAGAATGCCAAACAGCTCAATCCCCGCCAGGCCCGCTGGGCTCTATTCTTCACCTGGTTCCATTTTAACATCTCCTACCATCCCGGTGCCAAGAACATCATGGCAGACGCCCTATCCCGACTATACACTCCCGACGAAGCCATCGAAGAACCAGAACCCATTCTCCCCCAACTACGGTGATTGGTCTCATCAACAACAATGAGACTGCCTACAGGGAGGAGGTCCAGCACTTGGCCACATGGTGCTCAGACAATAACTTGCTCCTTAACACCTCCAAGACAAGTCCTGGACCACCAACACCTTCTGCCTGGTCAAGAAGGCTCACCAGCGCCTCTTCTTCCTGAGGACACTGAAGAACTAACTGTCCTCAGCTATCCTGGTGAACTTCAATCGCTGCACAGTAGAGAGCATCCTAACTAACTGTCACAGTCTGGTATGGGAACTGCTCTGCTGCAGAGCGCAAGGCACTGGAGCGGGTGGCGAAAACAGCCCAGCGCATCACAAGGACTGCACTTCCAGATTTTGAGGACATCCAGAGGAAACACTGTCTGCGTCGAGCCCACAGCATTCTTAAGGACTCCTCTCACCCCGCCCAGAGACTGTGTTTTCTCAGCCTCAGGTGCCTCCGGACAAGGACCAGCAGGCTGAGAAACAGCTTTTTTCCTAGATCTGTCTTCCTACTGAACTCTGCCCCACGCTGATTCCACTGTCCCCTCATATACCTTAACTTTAAATGCTGCTATATTGTTTTTGCTGCTGCTAAATTGTTTTTGCTACATGTACCACATGTTCATTTACACTACCGGACTATTTATTTATACATATACTGCATCATTGGCACTCCAGTACTATGTACTGAATACTGCAATAACTAATCTACTACACTGTTATTTCTGTCCATAATTTGCACTACTTAATGTTCATTACACTACTGTTCTGCCCAGTCCAATCCATTATTGCACATATCCATCAGTATACTTTGTTTATAGTAATGCCATCTGTATATAATGTCCATAGTACCACTTGTAAAATATTTTCATGATATTGCTCTATCCTGCACATACTTTATATCCTGCACTTGCTTATTGCACTTCTGGTTAGACCTAAACTGCATTTCGTTGCCTTGTACTTTTACATGTGTAATAACAAAGTTGAATCTAATCTTCCAGAAACCATTGAGAGCAAGTGCTAAAACGCTCAATTCCATGTTCCACCTGATACAAGGGTGCCACAAGGCACATGAAATAAGACAGAAATGTGTAGGAAATTAGAATTTTTGAGAAAAAAATAGAGAAAGACACAGAGGTCTATTTGAAGACAGACAGGGATTCTGCTGAACAAATTGAGTCAGGTAATTTGTTCCACCACCAGGGGACCACGCAGGAGAAAAGTTTGGATTGAGATTTCCTTGCAGTAATGGTCATCACTCATTGGCTGATCATAGTGAATAAGGGGCACATTAACCTGAGGGAGTTCATGTAGGTGGCCAAAAGGCCATTACAGTAATCAAGGCATGGCCAGTGCCGATACAAGGAGTTGAGTGGCATATTCAGGCAGGTAAGACCGGGTCTTTCCTCATCTCACCTTCATCATTAGGTATACAGCTGTCATTATAAGGAAGGAGACCATTGTCCCATGAAAAACCACAGCATCAGTTGTTTCAGCAAATGCCCCAAATCAATGTTTATGTTCAAGCCCTCTAGCGGCCATAGTAATTATGACTTTTGTCTGTTGGGAGTAAAGGCAGAAGTCAGATTACGTTATTACAGAGTGACAAAGTCCAGAGGGAGGAGGGTGGGGTGGATGGACGGAATGTGGGACTTAAACACGGAAGACCACGGTTAATTTCCTATTTCCTACCGACAGACAACGTTGGTCTCTTTAAAACATTATCATTCACTAACCTTGACCACATGGTTATTATTGTATGACGAAGAAGGTCTCCTAACCTTAATAAATTTTATATTACATTTTAACCCAAGCCATGATCTTTACCTTACTCTACCCAAGTTGTTTTTGTGCCTAAACCTAACCAAACCTTAACCACAGCATTGTCACATCATAAAACAGTTTTTGAAACAGCAATGTTGTCCTGTTGATAGTGGTGTCACATCAGAAAACGCTGTGTCCCTCTGGAGAGCATGGACCGACAACGTATTTTGTCGTTTCATTTAATTGACTTGTAGTAAGAAAGATCAAGGTGTTGACTGTGAACTACAGGAAGACTAAACACTGCAAACACATCTCAATCTACACCCATGCAAATAAAGTGTAGAGTAAGCAGCTCCAAGTTCCACATCTCTTAGAGTCTGAAAACCTTTCTTGTTCTGTCAGAACTTCAGATTAAAAAATGCCTCTACATCCTGAGAAGACCCACCTAACAGACTCAGTGACTGAGGATGTTGATTGAAGAATCAATCAGAAAACTATTTCTTCAAAGAGCACAAAGCATCACCAAGGACTTATTCAACCGCAACTAGGAACTTTCACTTTCTATTCAGGAGGCAATACAATCCCATGCCAGGAGGCTAAGGAGGCTGTTCAAACACTCATTCCATGAGCGGCATGAGCTCCCACACTGAAGTGACTTTCATTATGGCTTGTTGCTCTGTAAAGTTTCCATTAGTGATTGAGCACAAAATCAGTCTCCACCTAGTAATCACCTCTGACGTTTAGATACGTGTAAAACTCGCCTGCACACATAGGTGCCATTAATCACAAGCACACACCACTGAGCTCTCATTCAAACCTTATTCCAACAGAGTTAAAGGTTTCATTGATCATTGATGCTGGGGGGTAAAGAGAGAGCGTGTGGCAATCACAGGAAAAGGGAATCACAATACTGGAGAGAAGATGAAACAAGTTGAGATGAAGAAGTAAGTAATTAAAAAGTCAAAACTCTAATTTTGTATAGAATACTACAAGCTGACACTGATACAACTGAGCAGTTTGTTTATTATGCAGGGCTCACTATGTCATGGTATGACATGGTAGATGAGCAGTGACAGTGTGGGCCCTGGACTTTTTGACTCAGACCGGTCGATTTACCCCCCGCGTAAAAAACACCATCACCCACACAACCCAAGCCACACTTAAACAAGATTACTGAACAATATTTAAAACAATAACTTTAGTTAAATGTTAATAGTATAATGTTATATAATGTTAGTTTATTCATATAATTTGAAATAATAGTATATGCTATATATCACTAGTATAATTGATTTGTTCCTTCATTAAATCCTTGTGCAAGAAAAATGGTCTACATTGTTGGTCAAACTCTAATTTGTTAATGATTAGTACTGACTTGTCATAAACATAACCATTCATGCATAACAATGAGTTCAACATTTTGAAAGTTTGCTCTAGCACGTCAACCTTTTTTCAATGTCCTGTCCCATCCAGGCTATGATTGGTCGGTTCACGAAAAGTGACAATGATGAGTGCATCATCTTCATGAAAAGTTGAACATGTTTCTACAAAAGGCACCCGATATAGCTAAATAGCCAGCTAGCCAAACCCAAACCTTGCTTATCTTATCCCTATTGTCTATCCCCATGCAAAACAAATATAAACAAGTAGGAGTATATGTATAGAAGAAATTATGGGTTTAAGTGGGTGTTTATATCTCTTTGTTTGCTGTAGGTCAGGTAGCAGTCAAGTACAAATGGCTCTACTCAGACACAGCGGTGGTTTGAGCTAAATGCTAACATCAGCATGCTCACATGCCTGCAGTACTAACATGCTGATGTTTAGCAGGTATAATGTTTACCATGTTCACCATCTTGGTCAAGCGTGTAGCCTTACTAACCCGCATGCTAACCTTACCTAATTAACAATAAACAGAAAGTACAGCTGAGGCTGATGGGGATGTCATTAGTTTTGCAGGTATTTGGGCATAAACCTAAATATTGGACAAATTTCTATTTTGAATTGATGAATTGATGCTAGATGAAAAGCCAAAGGTTCACCAAAGTAAGCATATCAGTATGACAAGTCAAATGTTTCTCAAGATATGTAAATTCATTCATGTTTCTTGAAACAACAGCATTACATTGTGACCACATGAAATGATCATGCATGAACTCATTTAAAAAACCCAGCTGCATGAGAAATCCATGTTAGGAAAGGACCAGACAGACGGTTTGGGGCCCCTGAGGACGACCCATGGGGGTCCATTGTCTTCCTCTAGTTTAGTCAGCGACAGGCAGGATGCAGGTCAGTGGTCAAACCAAACTGCATTATCTGTGTGTATACACAATAAATCTCCACAGGACCTTTAGCCCAAACTCAAGATACAGCCAAACATCCTTCCCATGACTGCAATACAGTACGGGGGCAGTTTCTGTGAGCAGTTAAATAAGGATCTATTCTAGGATCAAATTTAGGACAGTGAATGTCCTGCAAATCCCTGTACATGTTATCTAAAACTGTAATATTCAGGAATAGTGTTGTGTATGGTGCATAGCTGTAGATTACTGGGATAATGACACAGGTGTAATAGTGTTCTTTTATTCTTTCAGTGAGGCTGTACATTTGGTTAAATTGTTGTATGCTGGGAATCAGTGGGATTTCACATGAAATTTCACACATCACTCATTAAAGTGAAGAAGAGGGCAAGATGTACTAGCTTCCTGTTGAGTACCTTTCACTTTGTTTGCCTCAATTCAGTCTGACTGAGCGTAGAGAGAGTGAGGTTGACATACTATTCAGGAAGTACTGACAAGCAAATAATATAGCAACAGCTATGCCTTACTAAGCAATCCATGCCTTTCAGTTTTTTCTGTAATATCTGTTGAAGTAGAATCTTGCTATATATGAAACAACAAGTAATACATGTTTCTTATTACTGCAGGTGAATAGGTAGTGTGCTAGCTGACTAACCAAACAAGCTAACCAAACAGGTGGCAGTGGAATCTGGTAAGTAGATCCTAATACCTGGTGCAAACTAATGGGAGACCATAGACATTACGACAGATTTAACCAATTTTTTATATTTTAAACGTAACGCACACACCAGACGATTCAGTCAAAACACATGCCCACACACTTAGTGTTTATACTAAACGATTTCAGAGTGCTGATTCCAGGGACTGGAACTTCAAGGATTGCCTTTTTTCACCTTGAAAACATTTAAAAAATCAGGCACATCCTGTCTCAAAGTGATGCCAAAAACTAGTCCATGCATTTGTTACTTCTATGCTGAATTATTGCAATTCCTTATTATCAGGCTGCCCGAATAAGTCCCTTAAGACTCTCCAGCTGATCCAGAATGCTGCAGCACGTGTACGGACAAGAACTATGAAAAGAGATCATATTTCTCCAATATTAGTTTCTCTGCAGACACCATCTCCACATTTAAGAATAGGCTTAAGACTTTACTCTTTGATAAAACTTATAGTTAGGGCTGGTTCAGGTGAGTCCTGAACCATCCCTTAGTTATGCTGCTATAGGCTTAGACTGCCGGGAGACTTCCCATGAGGCACTGAGCTCCTCTCTCCTCCTCTCCCTCTGTATGCATTCTTATCTCATTAATGCATGTTACTAACTCAACATCTTCTCTCTCACGTAGTTTTGTGCTTTCTCGACTTGCTCCTCTTTCCTTCTGTCGCTTTCAGCAGGTATTTCTGCCTCTGGAGTGGAGTCTGTGATTGTGGGCCTCCTACTGCACCCATGTTCCTGCTCAACAACTACTACTACTACAATTATTATTATTGACATTATTATTCCTATCATTATTATTACTACTATTATTTTATTATTATTAACATTACCATTACGACTACCATTACATTATTATTTTAAAATTCTATGTGGAATTTGTATTGTGCTACTGTATGCTCTCCTACCTCCTGCTCTCTCTCTCTGTCTGTCTCTCTTTCTCTCTCAACCCAACCAGCATCAGCAGATGGCTGCCCACCCTGAGTCTGGTTCTGCTCAAGCTTTTTGCCTTTTAAAAGGAAGTTTGTCCTTGCCGCTGTCGCCACTGTGCTTGCTCTTGGTGGGAATTGTTGGGTCTCTAAATAATATTATAAAGAGTGCTGCCTAGACCTGCTCTATAGGAAAAGTGCAATGAGATAACTTCTGTTATGAATCGGCGCTATATAAATAAAATTGAATTGAATTGAATAGTGTGGGGCCAGCATAAGTAGTTGGCCCCAACAGCTAAAACAGGGGGCTAATTTCTCTGTTTATTTGTATTGGGAATTGAGACAAGCATTAGAAATGATTTATGTAAAATGCGAGTGTATTTGAAAAGCTTTAGGAGGCGAGCACGGCTAGCACCGATATAATTATTTTTTTGCCTGAGTCGCGTTTCCCGAAACTCTACAACGGAGCAAAGTTTTTATAATCCATAGTCAGAACGGCCACATTTAGAGTGTGAGAATGAAGGTCTGTTGAGGTCAGTCCATTAGTAGAGTGAAGTAAATCCACGCAAAATTTTCACGTCATGTTCAGCTTTGACCTGCAAATTCGCACCGTTGACCAATACCAAGCCTTCTTGACAGAGCTGATCTTTGAGGGAAGAGAGAGATGGAGAGTCCTAAATGGAGGAAGCCATTGTACCTTATCTTACCCATCCAGTTATATTGAGCCTCCTCAGTCGGAGTATAAACTGCTCCACAGCAGATACATGGTTTACACACAGCAAAGTTAGGAGACAAAAGTCCATCATACAAATACGTCTTTGAACGTGTGAACTTATTGTCCCGTTAGTGACCAAGCTAAGCTAACGAGTTTGCAAACTGACCATTGGCAAGCTTGCTTCATTTTCCCTCTTTTCTTTTTATTTAATGAAATGGTGTACAATGGTGAACAAAATGCCAGGGGGGAGTAAACAGAACAGAGAGAAAATAGAGAGAAGCACAGGAAGGCCCCAGTCGGCTAGCGTTTCAGCACTTAGCACGACAGCTATTTCATGAAGACGCGAGGATTAATTCTACTGTACCACTTTCTGGTGTGACCAGGCCTTATGACCTTGGTTGAAGAAAACAAAACAGAATTCTTTTAAAGCAAGACAGTCTAAAGACAGTTTCATAGGGCCTACTAAAATATGCATCATTAGTAGTTTGTGGAATGCTGTTGTTAGCCTGCTAGCCAAGTTAGCTCCTGCAGCTCATACTTGCAACCTACCCCACACTACTTCCAGTCCTGCCTTCTTTTGCCACATCATGGAAGTAAATTATTCTTTGCCAATTCTGGCAATAGAAGCAGAAGGCAGCAAGTTAAAAGTGTAGCTAACTGTTTAAAAAAAATATAAGACAGGGACATGGTAGTTATAAGCTTACTGATTAGAGAGGAACAAAACGTGAGTTGCCCTTTGAGTTTCAAAAGGAGGGAAGCAGGAAAATATATGAAAGGACAAGAGCCAAGGGTGAAGTAAAAAGCCTAAATGAAGAAAGAGAAGAAGAAATGTACTGGCCTCATTAAACCTTTACTAAGCTTCCTGCTTGCCAAAAAAGATCAGTGCTCTTTCTAAAATTGATTTAAGTCTTGAGCCATTTTCAAGTCAAATTCATGATAAAATTACAGCATCTAAATAAAATCATCATGTCTCAGCCCATCAAGACTACAGAAATATTTGAAATTTAAACATTTAAATGTTCCAAATCTATTATTAAATTTAATTTCTTTGAATGTTGTTTATGGAGGGATTTAAACTTTGGATTTTATTTGTTATTTAGATGAAACTTTTTGTCCCAGTTAAATGGGAATTGGAATGAGCACATCCAAATCCTTCCTGAATCATCCACTGAGCATCCTGGATTGGAATTCATTGGCTAAGTTGGAAGATCTTTGGATATTGCCAAAACTGACATGAAATGCAAATAAGCTTTGTATGTGGGAAAATAATAAAATATACAAATTCAAGACGGTGTAGTCCCTCATACAAATTCAATAAACATTTAAACAAGTTTTACTTGGAAGAGGACTATAGTATGTATATTAGAAACTCCACAGCAGGTACTGTAGTCACTTTTATAAGAAATATTACATACTGTATGCTAGGAATTTTGGTTGGCTAATAGCAGAAAGATGAAGAAATATTTTAGTTTCTAATCTAACCCCAAGCTTTTACATAAAAAAAATGGTATGCCTATGGGTAAAAGACAGCTTCAGGAAATTTTCAGGACAAGTGTAAAAAGTTTGTTGAATCAGATTTCTATTAAGTTTTACTTAAAAAAAAGACAAAAGTGGTACTGAAAAGAAAGCTCCAGCAGTGTAAACCCAGAGTGTTTACCATTCACTCCGAGGTTGTTGAGTTTCAAAATGATAAATGAGCATTAAAACAAGGATAAAAGATAAACATGACTGTGTCACCGACACAAGGTCAGTGGCAGTTTTCACCCTCAGACCGGAGAATCTGCGTCATGCCTTCAGATGTCGTTACTCACTTGGATGGAGAAAGCCAATCAACATGCTGGCAAACAGAAGCTTTGTTTATCAGTATATTGTTGGCCATCGGCTGTATTTTTCCACTCTTATTTCCTGTTCCCAACAAGATAAAGAAGATTTTATGCTGAATCGTGACCATAAAAACAGTTTGCAGTGACTGAGGTCTTTTATGATGTGAAAAAGCGAGGGCAAGAAATATCTTTCCATCTTGTGTCATTGTTTAAAACTGTTCAAGGCTGCTGTCATAGTGTGCAGCCAGTGCTGGGAGTGCAAGTTATGGTACAGATATTTCATACATTTCTAAAAAGTAAACATTTCAGGACAGTTCAGCTGGCTTTGCAGCATCAAATCTTATCTGAACACTTGACTATACTGTTATAATCAGAGTGTGCATTGACACTCTAAATGTTATGTAGGGTTAAGAGTGCAGCCTGGTGAATCCATGTGAAGATTCTCAGGCTCCATGTCACAGCTCATCTTCAAATTTAAATTTTGAAAGACTGATGCACAGTGGGAAACTAAATGAGATTAAAGGAGCTTTTGAAGGTTTGATAAATCATTCTGTTGGCATCAGAATGTGGATTCTTGGCACTTCCTGAAGCTCAGGGCTGACAAAATCACAGCTGAGGCTGTTTAGAAGCACTGGAATGATAAAGAGACAACATTTGTGTTCACAAAATCACAACCATCTCTAGGACACTGCAGCTAAAATGTGACTCATTATAGAACAAAAGGAGTGTGTTAAATTATGACTCTCTGATGTATTCATATTCCTGAGGTAAATTGCAATATCACAGCCACAAAAAGACACATTACATGCTGAGATTGATTAAATATAACCACACCAGCTGTTGTGGTAGCAGACATTTACAGAAAAAGAGATACAAGAAAAAGAAAAATATATATTTTTAGGGGAATTTATCTAAAATTGTACCTATTTCTACAGTTTTATCTTGGTTTACATGTAATATTTTAGTTTTTGTAAGATCTCAGTGTACAGCATGAACAATTAGCCTGCAAACTGAGGAACAGAAAGTTTGGGATGCAGTAAAAATATAATCTTGTTTCTGAGAAAAACAAATGGGTAGTTAGTAATTGTTCAAAAGTTTGACAATTAAATTGACAGCGGTAGTCGTTATAAATGTGATAGGAGGCACATTTAGAGATTCTATCCTTTAAACCCTTCTTTTTCCCATTTGTAGTCTTGTTACACTCTTTCAAACTGTTTGCTCAATAATTCAAACTGCTGGCCTGCCTTCACACTGTGTCAGAGGGAAAAGTGTTTTTTTTGTTGTCATGAACACTTTTATGCCATTCAGCTTTTAGGTCATGTTCAGTGGTGAAATACATAATACAAACCTTAATACACCTCCTGAAAGGATAAAGAACAATTTGTGTCTCTTTTCTCTGTCCAGGATTGTCTTTCCCTCTAGCCGACAACAAGGACAAAATTAGCTTCTCTGAAGCATCCAGACAGTGAAGACAAGGGAAGAAGAGGCTCAGCTGTGGACTGAAAAAGAAATGGGGACATGGTGCACTGCCAGCAACGATCATAATGATCCATAATGATCTATAACATCATCCATAATGAAATCATCCATTTGTCCTCATAGATCATTGGCTCCTTGCTTCCATTTTAGCATTTGCTTTGTTGAGTAACAGGATCTCTGGGCCATGCGTCCCAGAGAAGATTTGTATATGAGCATGTCATGTAATGTCTGATACCTGCAACACCACACACATGAACATGCACACAAATGACCATGGCAGCTCCTCTCCTGTGGGTTCACAGGGATCCCAGCCTCTGGGCAGATTCTCACAGCATCTGATCAACATCTTCTCTCTCTCTGCTGTGTCTTTATATGCAAAACTGGATGCATGTCACTCAGACCAAGTTCCAGTGGGATGCTGGCCGGTTACGATGGCAACTTAGGGCACTCAATGATTGCTGTCTGACACATTTTTTGGGCAAGTGGGCTTCAGCCACTAGTGTGACTCCCAGTGACTGAAAAAACAATTTGTGTTTAATGTGTTATTAGTATATTTTAATAATAATTTTTAAAAATGCATCAAGATAATATGATTATAACGTTTAATCTCAGATCACACTGGTGGAAGCTATGCATCCAATGGATTGCAACATGTTAAATACTCCCTTTAAAATTTCTATTTGATTACATTAAAAAAGTAAAACATTTTGAGACCAAACTGGCTCTTCATCAGGTGCAGGTGCTCAAAACATTGTACTTTTTCAAATGTGATGAAATAGACATTTTAAATGGAGTATTCAACAGTGTTGCGAGTCCTTGGCAGACATAAATAATTTGTTTTTGCACCTATAAAATAAAGAAATGCGTGTGTTTTGCACACTGATACTAAGAGTACTTTCAATAGGACTAAAAATATCCTTTTGTTGCATGGAAACTTCAACTGCTCACTTGCTTGCAATGTGTTTGATTGGAGTCAAGATTGAGTTAAGATTGATTGTCATCATCTGCTCTCACATATCCATAACATAGTTACATTGCATTTCAAGTTTAATTTAATTATAGTACAGCCTGATCTAAAAAATGTGGCCATAATCATAATGACAACATAGCATCACTTCTGTTCCCATTTCCCTAAATATATTTTAATTATTCCTACAACCCACCTTATTGTGTTGACACATCCCCCACACAGCTTGTTTTTCTCCATACACATACTGAGTGTAACAGATCTCTTGAATCAACTTTTGAAACTTTTCTTTAAACATTAAAACACCTAATTAGTCAGTTTGCAACCTCTCATAGATATAGAGACATTCAACTATTGTATGAAGACATTTTCTAATAAAATCCCCTTCCAAATATAAAACTGACATATTTATTGCTCCTTCTGCACCTGCTGTAAAAATAAATCCCATGTAAAAATCCCATCAGCAATAGTTTTATGCATACATAAACAAATGCACAACACCCCAGGGTTTTTCCATTCAAAAACATGCTGGTTATAGTGCAAAATGTATCCAAATACTGCAGGAAGGCAGTGAGTTTCATGGTTTGCACTGCATTTGAGATGTCCTGGAGGGACAGATTCACCTTCCACTGCTTCACCCTCTGTGACACTCGATTGTATTTCTCCCTGGAGTTGATGGCTCAATACAAAGACTTGGCAGCTATGCAGGCAGATTCCCTGAGGGGTGAGGAGGTATGCAGGACAGATGGACTCCTGAGGGGGGGGTTTATTCCTCCATCCTCACCAAGCTGATGTGTGTGTTATGCTAAAAACCAAAAAAAAAAAAACACAAAAAACAAAACAAAAACACAAGCCCATACCTCGAGCTGATGGCCTACCTGCTCTCATGTGGATTCACACATTGTTTTCATCATATAAGCTTTTTGTGTTTGTGTGTATGTATGTGAGCTGTAGTAGGTCAGCACAACCTATTCTGTGTATGTAACACATTGCACATTGTATGCATAGCAGACTGACTGTCAGAGCAGCCCTAATAGCCTTTATAAGGATACTAGATGAAAAACACAGGCTGCTGCTGACATTGATTGTAACTCATGATGACGTTGATACATGCACACACATAAACACACACTTGCATCAAGCCTTTTAAATAGGTGTGTGAACACTGCTGCATTGCCGAGAGGCAATATAAGACCTATGTAAACCATCAAAACATAAAATCTGCCGTTTTATCCTTAAAAGCAAATTCCAAGTCTATTGTATATTCTTGTGTTTTGTGGACTTTCCGCCTCGGTTTTGGACTCTGCTTTTGGATTTACCTTTTGACATTCATGGTTCCCGGAGAATAAAGCCTAGCCGGTGGTCCCATTTTCTCTAACGACATCATCAGGTGTAAATTTATTTTTATCTAAAACTTTGTTTTATGACCAAATACCGGCAAAACTAGTGAGATTCCCATCAGCCTCAGTTGTACTTTGTGTTTAGTGCTAATTAGCAAACATTAGCCTGCTACCAAACTAAACTAAGAGGGTGAACATGGCAAAGATTACACCTGCTAAACATATTAACATTGAGCGTGTTAGCAGGCTGACATTAGCATTTAGCTCAAAGCACCGCCGTTGTAAAAAGAAAGAAAGAAAATGTTAAAAAAAAAGGACTCTCCAGGGTTTTTATTATCAGCCTGTCTCAACCCCATCCTTCACCATGACATTGCGTAACAAAGAGTGAAGCAATCTTAAAGTTGAGTTTTCTCCTTCATACAGCTTCAAGCAACATCCTCATGCGGTGTGATGGGATTATTTTCTGGAGTTCAGTGTGACTCATCTGAATCCTTGTCCTCCCTCAGATACTGTTTCTGTCTCCTGCTTCTGATCCAGCCTGTCTTCTGAGCCTCCGTGTCTACAGACAGGTAAGTGTGTGATATGAACAAATGACTCATTTAGTGATATGCTAATAAATCAAATACTCCTGCATACCACAGTCAGTTTGTTTTCATTCTTTGCCTGGCTGTACATAAAAAAAGCTTTATGCAACAGGAGATACAGGGGCTGTTGATGTCACAGGAAATCTTGTTTAGAGACAGTTCAGCTTGTTTACTGGTGCATTGTGGGAGGTCACACAGTAGGCAAAAACATGAGGAAGACCATAACAGTAATATGCAGCATAAAGTATTTACATGAATACAGAATAATAAATACGCAGGTGTCTGTATTAGCATGAAACTGTGAGTGTGTGCATGTGAGGGATATGCATATTCTGTGAATGCATGTCAGCAAGTATAGGTTTCAAACTGATGATTAACGTGCGTGAGCATGCGTGTATGTGTGAGAATGGGTGTAAACAGGAAGACAGAGCTGGAGGGAACTCTGCTTTTAGAAAAAGGCTCCTTTGAATCCACTTTTGTACTCGCAGCAGCAGGATGCAACACCCAGAATACAACAAGTCGAAAAAAACACGTCACCGGAAAAGTGAAACTGACTTCTGAGGTTACAAATACCTCAGAGATGCACTTATGTCACTCTATAAAATACATAAAACACTTCCTACGGACACATTTTATGTCATCCATGACCTTATCTACACATTTCTTGTAGTGATCTTGTTTTTGGCTTCATAAGTAATAATAAAGAGCTTAATCTTTGGAAACTTACTTGGATGTCTGGTCTAAAAAGATTTAAGGGAGTAGTTCAACAATTTGGGAAATGCATTTATTTGCTTTCTTGCCAAGAATTAGAAGAGAAGATTGATATCACTCGCATGTCTGTGTGGTAAATATGAAGCTACAGCCAGGATACTGTTAGCTTAGCTTAGCATAAAGACTGGAAACAGGGGGAAACAGCTAGCCTGACTGTCCAAAGGTAAAAAATCCACTTCTAAAGCTCACTAATAAACACATCTTGTTTGTTTAATCCATACAAAAAAATGGCACATAGGTTTTATGGGGGGTTATCTGCTGCATTATTTCTTGACCGGGAAGGAAGACTTCCTGGAGTCTTGTCATCACTGTGAGTTTTTGTATGAATTAAACAAATGAGACATGTTAATTAGGGAGCTTTAGAGGTGCTGGTTGGCAGACTTTGTTACTAAGCTAAACTAATTGGCTGTAGCTTTATATTTAGCATACAAACATCACGTCATGCAAGTGGTTTCAATCTTCTCTTCTAACTCTCGGCAAGAAAGCAAATAAGCATATTTCCTAGACATACTAGATCATTTAGCAGAATAAGTATAATACTGAAAAAAGTAATGGGTTCAGTGATTCTGTGAAAAATCCTTATCTTACATTACTGGCCTCCCAGCATGAAGATTCAACAGAAAGATACAAGTCTGGCAGAAAATTTAATAGCAGCTGCTAAGGATGCATAGTGGTGTGACGAGCCACTGATGCATATTTGCACTAGTTTCCTCTCATTCCCATGCACCAGAGGATTTTTTTGCTAAAGACATAGCCAACAGCATCTATAGTGAATGATTACTGTGTCACATCAACATTGTGAAGACGTAACAAGATGGATATTTGTTAATTCCTGTGAAAACTGCAAACATCTGTCAGAAGAGAACTTAATAAGATTTCTCTCAAACTCACAGGAAGTCAGCATAAGCACGTATCTTTATCTTCAGCGTGTTCTCTTAGATGTTTTCCTACAGCATCCGATTCTTACTGCAATGACCCAGTTTTCAAATGGGAATCATTAAAATTTCATCTCATCTTATGGCGTTTTACAAATTTAGAGTGAGGAATTTAGCTTCTACATCTACTTGCATGCATGTGTAGCATCCATTTCTACTTGGATGTAGATTTTTGTCTGAATTGGGAAAACATCTTCTGCACTCAGAAAGAAAACAACAAACCAGCATAAATAATTTTTTTCATGTGTTATTGCAGAGCAGAGAGGATAAGTATGAGTTACAGTGTAAAAGTGATTGCTCCTTCAGCATCTTGTCACAGCAGGAAAATTGACCCTAAAACCTGTAATACACACAGTAGAAAGTATTAAAGCAGCATACTCAAAGGAGAAATGTTGCAAAAATACATGAAATGTGAAATAGAGCCAAGAGTCCCCAGACCATGTTAATGTTGTTATTGGAAAAATGATGCAAGATGTTGCAAAAGTAGGAATAAATTCCAAAAGTAGCCCCCAGAACATGGATTTAGACACGCACAAACACGCTATTGCACAAATGTCTGTGCTTATCACATGGCATAAATGAATTTAGTAATGGCACTGAGCAGTCTGTTTCAGCCAAGTGTGTGTGTATGTGTGTGTGCGTGTGTTTGTGTGAGACAGAGTGCAGCTGTGTGGTGATCTGGCCATCAGCGGAGGAGTCAGATGGAGGAGGGCAAAGGGATCACTGATCACTGGGGAATAGGAGAGAGGAGGAGGAGGGGGATGCAAAGAAGAAAAGTATGAAAAAGGTGAAAGCAGGAAAGCGGATTAGAGAAGGATAGAAAAAATGTCAACACCAGGTGATGAGGAACAAGCACTGGAGATGGTGAAATAAAGATGGATGATCAAAAAAGCAGGCTGCAGTAGCCTAAAACATTGGTTGGTTTTGTGTTTGGGCAACCCTGTTTCATAAAAGTTACGTTCAGAAATGTAATGCCGCCTGGATCATGTTTTTCATCAACATAAAAAAGGAAACTTGTAAAAGGTTCACTGTCAAATTATTTCATTTGTTTTACCACAATATCCGCTCCTTGCAAGCTGACAATATTGTATTTATAGCTTTTTTTCACTGCCCTCTAGTGGCCAAAAATCTGTTAATGTTTAACTGAGCGTTTCAGTAGCCTAAACCTGACACAGGACGCAAACCCTGACTGCTTTGTACACTCAACCTGACCACCTCTTAATGTCTGCATTCTGTACAGAACGACACACTTCCTGGATTGAATTTTTTTTGCCAGTGAACATGCAAACATGTTAAAACTAAAAACTAAAAACTATTTGGCATTTCGTAGGAGAACTAATTCAGAACTAATTTTCAGGACTAAACACTGTTGCTTTCCACAGGAAATTCAAGACATCTAAAGAAAACAGGATGCTTTTTACAATGTTTTCCATAGTTTTTTATTACACACATTAGTTACCTACCAATAGTTTTTCCTACCAATGGCAAGCTACTTTTACACAGAAGGACAGAAAGGGCAGGGGAAACGACATCAGTAAGAGGGGAAAATGTCTGTATTTGCTAATCTGTGCAGGATAATTGAGCAACTAGTGCTGAGGTGATGTTAAGAAAGCACACATGGGCTCATTCAACAGTCAGTGTAATAGGAAAAAAAGTTTAAAACTGGGAAAGAGTGGTTTATGGGGGTGGAGGGGGAGAGTGGGAAGTTAAGAGAGTGAAAGATTGGGAGGATGTCCTGTTTGGGTCATGTGCTTCAGAGCTTTTTACTGTGGGAAAGTGTGTGTGTGTAAACTTGTGTGTTTGTGTGTGGTCTGGTTTGGCTATTTCTGAGAACTGACTTTTAAGGGCTGACTGTTCTTGTAAGGGCATTTTGGATGGTCGTCATGGTGATTTTTAGTCATTAGCTGAGGCTGCCATTGGAGTTGGGCATGTGGTTTTTTAGCCCCATCAAATTAATGTAAGTCAATACAATGTCCTCATAAATGTAGAAGACCACTGATTTGTTATAACACGGACGTGTTATACCAGTATTGACAATAATCAATGATATTTAAAAATTAAATATTGGTATCATGTTAATAATACACATATGCTAATATCGTGTAAAGAATCCAGCGCCTCTTAAATCATTACCGTTTCTTTCCATTCTTGTTTTGTCATGGTAGGCGCTGGTAATGCACCCTAACACTGGTTGCCACCGGCCATAAAACGTAAAAAAGAAGAAGATGCAGTAACTAGCTAGCTTTTAGCTAGTTTTTAGCTAGCTAACTTTCCCCAAATTTCTATAGATATCGCAATAAAATCTTTATCGTGAATTCTTTTTCAAACACTGTGCTTAATGTTTCACTATAATATATTAATGACAAATGATAAATATAAAGTAAAGTATAGTATATAAATGACATAAATAGACATTTTGACTTGTCATAGTTATTAATGTTTTTTTCAAGTGTCCCAGTTAAAATCAGATCAGATTTTGACAGCCGAAATTTATTTGCGTGGTGTTTGGTAGAAAGGGCTCAGCTTTTTCACAAGAACACGATTCATTAGCACCTTCTCCAGCTTGTACGTGGCCTTTGTAGCTAGAGGGGACAGAGAATGACAAATACATAAAAGATGATGAATGCATAGCAGCTGAGAGTATATTACAAGATTCTAATAAGAGTTCTTTATGTATGGTGTTTATATGTGTAAGAGAGGTGCAGCTATGTAAATAGAACAAACTTGTTAAAATATACAAGTGTAATGTAAAAATTGTTAAAGTTGCAAAATTTCTTACAGTATGCATGACATTCTGAACGTTAGCGTACTGAACATTAGCGTACTGAAAGTCTAAATTTAACGATAACCTTACTGTCTGTGTTCAATGACTAATGAAAGGGTTTAGGTTCTTACCACAGCAGGAACATCAGAGTGAGGTGCATTCCATGAGTGTGACAGAAGTGTTGTCTTTCAACAACTATATTGTAAATACCTAGAATCTGTCTGTTAACATCGCAGACATTCACAAAGACAAACTAAGAACATGACCTGTCACCATACCTGTATTCTTTCTGTTGCTTAGTGTTCTTTTAGACAATTGTGTGGCCGCAGTTCGTCTGACATCCAACTTCTCTGGTGACTTTCTGCATGTTGTCACACTGGCACTCTGTCTCTCTTGTGGTTGGAAGGGACTGTTTTGTGAACAGATAACAGTTGTAATTACTTGTTTAATGAGTCAAACATACTGATCCATATAAACAAAAGACAACCTGGTAAAACTGGATACCAGTTTTCCAATTACTCATAACCCATTTCCCTTTTCCATTGTGCAGGATAATAACAGCTGAGGAGTAGCTTTAGTTTTGAAATGACTAAAACATGTATGCTGCATGCATGCATAAAATTGCATGACAACTCAAATTTTGGACATGCTTTGGGCAAGTTAAATCAAACTCTCTCTCCGTGTCTTTCTGTATCAATTTATTGAAAATTTTCTTTTTCCTTTTCTTTTTTTAAAATCTTGCCCTATTAAAAATTGCCCGCCAATGTGGCTGGAAGGTTTGTAATTCTACATTCCAAAGCAAAATAATCACCTGCTTTTGGTTTGCTAATTTTACACCCTCCCGGGAAGGCACGTGTGCCATTCAAATCTACATATAATTCCTTGCCATAGCTATATTGATGCACATAAAATATTATCCATCTTTTGTGGATTAGCAGTGTATTTTCCAATGGATTCCGCTCAGGGAACAAGGCCAATATAACATTGCATGCAGTAACGTTAGCTAGCTTACATGGAAATGATGCTAGACTAACATTACACGATGTAAAATCACATTATGGGGTTGTAAAATTTAGTAGAGTTACTGTGGACTACCTACTATAATTATAACAAAAGCACACAAGACAACTTACACTCATTGGTGGGCACATACTGCTGACAATGGCATCAGATGTCAGCAGGACAGGAGGATGAAGGCCAGGGCGGAAGATAATTGGTTTGGCCCCATTCACCAGTAACAGCGGGTTATCAGTGAATCCCAGTTGTCTCCGATGAAAGTTTGTAAAACTATCAGGTGTAAAATGTTCACTGCAGAGGTGGGTGTTGGTGGTGACCCTCAGCTCTCCATCAAGGTGGCTCTTCACAAAATCAATCCACCTCTTCTTGATCTCATTCTTCTTGGGAAATTTAAATAAGGAGGCCGAGCTGTTTCGTAAATTCTGGCGAGATGAAGGCATAGCTAGCTAGCAACTTGCAGGCTGTAGTAACTAACAGCAATGACAGTAACTCTCGATTGAGTTGGTAAACCACTAACGCTAATGCGCTCTAGTCCTGAACACAAAAAATGGGTTACGGTGAAAAACTGTTTAACTGTCTAACTCCACAATTCAGTACTACATAGTTAACAGTCTTTGTAACATGTTTTAAGCAATACATTTCTAACATTTATAATGTGTTTAGAAACAAATTTCTGAATTTCCTTTACACGGCCTTTAAACACTTTACTGTCATTAACCTCCGTCACTGTCCTTGCACTGACTGCACCCAGCCAACAGTCCTTCTTCTCTGCTGCTAAACACAATGAGGTCAATACCACAACCTCTCTCAAACCAGCTGGAAAATGGAGAGCCTCGAGACTTTACCTGTCAAAATTCAATTGGTTTTCCCTCTGCGAAAAGCGATGGAGACTGGTCAATTTGAACCTGGAGGCGAATGTGTCTCTCCCTGTTCCACATAGAAATGAATAGGAAGCAGAATTCGGTCTGACTGCACCGTAAGCAATGATAGTGTGACTGTGAGCTAGCATAAACAATACCAGGACCCTGAAACTGAAGCAGCTAAATGCAATTCAGCCATCATTAATATTATTATTTACACATGTGTTCTTCATGTGTGACCTGTCAAAATGTCAGCAATTAGGTTCAGCCATGGGCCAGTTTTTTTTAACATTCCTCCCCTCTTTCAGGTAGAGGGGAGGAACACATCAGTGAAATCACCTTCTGAGGTGACTGGTAGAATGAAAACCTACAGGCTCTCCATGACACATGGTTCAACACCATTAAAGCACGTGTATGTTTGAAAAAATATTAAGAAGTTTCAATATTACAAAGCTATCAAAAATAACTACAATGCAATGCTAGAAATTGACATCAACCTTGAGAAGCCACAGTTGAGCCACAGTGCTCTGTGCCGTGCCAGCAGTTCACCCGTCACAACAGTGCAGCCCTGCATGCAAGCATGGCACTCTCGCACTTCCTGCACTGCTTTTGGTCAAAACTGTTGGGTCAACCCACTTCCCTGTATTCTTCTGTCAACTCTGGGAAAAAGCTTTAATATCCTTCCGGCCTCCAAGACGCTGGCTGTGGAGGCATTGTGAAAAGCCATCCTTGAGGGCAACTGCACTGCGATGTGTCTCCTCACCGCTGCGTGAACTATTGTCTCCTCTGTTTGTGTCTCTAAACCCTGTTGTTTTGCCTCTCAGAAGAAACAAAAAACTCTTGTGTTGTTTCCTGGACAGTTTCAGATGGAATAAATGTTGTCATATATCTTGCCATTTGTTTGTTTAGGTGGAGTCAGTAATGAAACTGTGAATGTTTTGTGGTCATTGAGTTTGTCGTTTCCGGAGTGTCGACAGTCAACATCATTGACCATCACCCACTGACAGTGATGACTGCATTGTTTAACTCTGAGTGTATTTACATGATTCAATGATAAGATTTGAAACTGCATGGCTGGGTTGTGTTTGTATTGTTTCAAAGGTTTACAGACACATAGCAAATCTGTCAAGGATTCAGCTATCTGGCTGTTTGTATAGATCGAGATAATATTGTTGTCTTAATAAAAGAATAATGTCTGAGTCTGAATGCACGCACACATATGCTTGCCCGACTAAACTCTCCCAGGGCTTCAGTGTTCTGAGATGTTGTGAATGAACAAAGTCGATGCAGTTCCCAAAAGCACATTTTCTCTGGAGTGTGAAAGAAGAAACTTCCGGTTTAGCCCTCTGCTAACTTGAATGGAAATAAAATGATTTAATTGTGCGGCTCTTCTAGACCTTCCAAATGTTATGAACCAAATGGATCAAATTCTGATAGCTGTAGTGACGCTCAAAAAAAAAAAAAATCCACCAGTTTACAGCTGCTTCTTTCACAATGTAAGTCTACGGAAAAATGTCTTTTTGGGCCAGTCTGCATCACGTAACGGACCCGGAAGTTGTAATTCCACGGTTTGGCCACTATGTCAAATTGGCTTCAAAGCCCTGCGCACTTCCTGGGAGCTTGGTATAGATTGTAGTTCTGTCAGCTCATGTGACGGAATCTCGCCACCTGCTGGTGTAGCTAGTAACTACACCTCACATTGCGGATTCCTTTTTACAGATCTGCTGGGGTACGAATTGGTCAAAATTCCACAAATAAATGGAAGGGAATGGAGGGATGTCACAAATGTCACCTGGCCCACAAGCTGACAGGAAGCAATCTACAAATGTGCAAAACCTGTTTCACATGTAAAAATGTATCTAAAAATACGTAAATATCACTTTTTTTGTAAAACCTATATAATTGTTATGTTAAATTAAAATACGTTTTTACAGAGTAAGTTATGCATATTTAAATCGCTCTGTATTTTTGTGGATATGGCTTTACACAACACAAATAAAAAAAATTCATGTTTGTGCACAGTAAAATATTTGTGGTCATTCATGGTACACATTTGTGGATTGTCTTCTGTGGGTTACAACTAATAAATCCAATAAAAACTTCCATAGGTGAGGTAATGGCTTTTCGCAGGGCTAGTTAGTTAAGTAGTTGACGAGCTAACGGGTAGCACGTTAGCAAGTCGGGAACATGCTAGCTCTAGTTAACCACAATAGCTCTCCAAGCTTCTTTCTAGTTTTTCTGTACTTAGCTGTTAACACCCCCCTGGCAATTGCTAAGCTCAGCTCAGCCACTACTTACTGTTTAAAAACCACACCTCTTTTGAGGAGTAGTTTATACCTCGGCAGAGGGTTGAATAAAAGTGGGTATGTAAGTAAGGAAAAGAAGTAAATAAAAGTAGCAGCAGCTAATGAGCTACGATAGCTTCCTTCATTTTGGACTCACCGACTCTCAGTTCGCACAAACATCTGCACTGTCAAATGGTTGTCAAAAGTTTAACTCCACACAAAAGATTTTCATGAATTTACTTCACCTCACAAGCTAATCCACTGATAGTGGCGATTTCCCTGAAATGAAATAACTTTGCTGCAAAATTTTGCCATTTTAAATTCTGGAATAACCGGGCCTTTGGTGAGCGACAACTTACCTTCATAATTCTTTTTAGTTCGTGAAGTTAGATGACCTCATGTATTTCTAATCAGACAGCATATTTGAAAACACCTGTCACTACCAAGGCCTTTTTTAATCTGAAATATGTCTTCCTCATCGTCATATTGTAGCCTGACTGTCATCAAATGTGTATTTGTCATAGAAATTGGGAGGCTGTTAACCTTTCTTATGGTAATGTTGCTGAGCATGGAAGTAAATACTGTATGTATGACTTAATAAAGTTGAGAAAAGCTTAATTTCACGCTCCTATGGCACAATGCAGATTGGATAGATCGGAGATTGGATGTGTGAGTATTTATGCTAGTTTTTCTGTCATATGGTCTGTTCACCATATCACTGCAGAGACCAGTGCAACCACAGTGAGAAATAGCAAACTGGAATCTTCAAATCTACAGTAAATAATACAGCAAGGAGATGTTCAAATGATAAAATTAAAATGCCCCTTCAGCATTTGATGACGCAAGCCACTAATGATTGCATTTCCTTTTGACAGTGATGGATGTTTAGTCATACACACACACACACACATTTACACACCTCTCAAATGACAGATGACGTGAATTGTAAAGATGAATTAGATAACCAGGCAGGTTTTTATTTGTAAGCAGGGGCTGCTCAGGTGGGTGGAGCACCTTTTGCACTTCAAAGCAGACAAACTCCAGGAGGAATTGTTTCATGGAGGAAACACATGTGATAAATCATGATACTTAATGAATGTGGAGCATGTGAGTGTTTGTTTTAAACGGTTTTGAATCATGCTTGACCTCATGACCCCTGTGCTGGGCTTCAGCCCAGACAGGGGTCTTCAGTGGAAAGGAGTCTTCAGTGGAAAACTAAAGAAAAGATTTACTCATGAGGTGGAGGGAGTAGCATTTTAAAATTTGTGCATGTGACTATCAGTTTGATATCATGTGCTATACTGTAATTACTAGAAACATACAGGAGTCATCTCGTGGTAGCCTTTACATCATTCCAGACATAAAGTTCACATACATGCATTGTTTTCTGTGAATCCTTCATGCAATGGAAGGCTGTCTGAATCCAGCACGGGAATGGCGGACTCTGTCACTAACAATGAAAACTACTATATAGAGAGGTAATTACAGAATGAAAATACATTGAATGGCTGATGGAGAAAAATGCAGACCATAAATAGTGTCAAAAATGGGGTCTGATTTTATGAAAACCTTAACGATTATAACTTTAAGGTTTGTACTTGATTCTTTAATTGACACCAGATGAGATGAGAGACATGTTACGCTCTGGCAAATTTTCACTTTCATTTAGCTTCCTCTTGAAGAAGATCATCAGTGTCCCGTTTTAATCTTTATGCCATGAAGCAATATTGTCAAATCCAACCTGGTAAAATACAATGTAAGGAGGCCAGTAGAGTCCAATGGCATTGTATATATTTTCACTGGGTTTATGCTGGTATCTTAGGTCCAGTCCCTGAATCAAACCAATGCAAAGATGATAAGCTTTTACAAGTTTCAAACTGGTCCGGTTTACGTTCACAAAGGCAAAACTCAAACAGTCCAGAAATTGTAAATAAATGCCATGTGGTGGAAATGTTGTTCGATTATTGGTCATACAGTCTACGGGTAAAAAGACAACAAACCCATCCAAATTTCTACCTAGATATCGTGGAGCAGCGTCAGATTCTTTTAATGTTGATGTTAATCTGGAGTGCATATCAGCAGACTTTAGAGGACCATGCATATGAACGTCTCGTAAGACCATTACCATTCGTATTGAATAATTTAATGCAGGCATTTCGAGGAAGACGGTCGGCCATCAGACAGCTGGTTCTGATGAGATCCTACCACGACTTGTTTGCATTTGCCAGTCATTTTGGTAGCAAACGTGATACTAATTCACCAGTTACCAAAACAGGAAGAGGTTTTTTTGCCAATAAAATTACACATACAATGGTAAGCTTCATGTGATTGGTGCGAATGCTGTTCACACCAGAAATGAACCACTCCAGAGTTCACTTGACAGCGGTCCGAGACCACCCCTTCGAGGCGGTTGTTTGTTCCGCACCAGAGTTTGAGTCCAGCGTTCACACCGACCCAAACAAACTGTACCTAGGGGGTAAATGCTCCAGGGTTTGGTTCAACTATACTAAGCAAGACTGGTGTGATCCCACCCTAGTCTGACTGTGAAACAAATAAACAGAAGGTGATAGCAGATGGGTCTGGTTTTGCAAAACACTCAAACATCAATTCACAGATATATTAGAAAGTGTTTGTTTTCTTTGTACTTGCTTTGCTCATGTAATGAAGGAGAGCAACCAGTTATTTTAAGAGAGATTTAATTAAGTTACTTTTGCTGAGGAGTTTCAGTTTCCATAGACAAAAGTGTGCAGGTGAGAAGTGAGTTTGATGCCTTACGCTTTGGAAGAAAATAAAAAAGCAGTGCTTGGTTTAGTTTGCCTCGTGGCTGGTGAGGACTGTGGTTCAAAGAACCAATGAAGTGTGTACATTAAATCAAGCCTATCCCCAAAGGAATTAATTTCAGTGTGTATTTCTTACTCTTCTAAGTAACACTGGAGAGGCAATGCAGTTACAGTAGACAGCACGGACAGAGAGCATAACTGTACAATGAGGTCTCAATATCAGTTCATTTTTTTTGTTTCCATTGAGAACCCCTCTTTGTGAGTATTAACAGTATTTTATTCAGTATCGGATAAGTTACGCTGTTATAAAACAGTCCCTTGAGGCTCAGGTAGTCACACAAGAAATTCAAGTCCCAAAATATATGAATCATAGTGTTGCCTTGTCTTTGGGTTGCACACCAGTGTATCCTTTCCAGTGGTGACAGTCCATTGAGTAACTTAACAGTAAGGTAAATCTTACAGAATCAATATAATGTCCAAATTTGGCTTCTTTTTGTATCCAAGCCATCATACAGTATCATGTTAAAATATTTAACAAATGGTGTCCTCTGGGAGTTTCATTTCCCATCCAGTCACTGCCTCTGATGCTTGGTGGATACTTCGATCTTCAGCAACGGTACAGTGCTTTGACAAGAATCTCCGAGATCAGCGGTCCACATCCATGAGCTTTAAAGAATGCACCAAGATTTGGTTGATTGTGCCACTGGTCAAGTTACCGAATAAGTGATAAAATCGTCAAATGACCAAAATCCTCTGTGTTTTGAAGGAATAGTTATACAATTAGGGAAATAGGCTTATTCGCTTTCTTGTCGAGGCTTAAATACAAAGATTGATACCACTCTCATGCCTGTAAGCTACTTAAGAAGTTACAGTCAGCAGCTGGTTAGTTTAGCTTATCTTAAAGACTGGAAACAAAGGCAAACAGCTAGCCTGGCTCTATTCAAAGGTAACAAAATCCACCTATAAAGCTCACTAATTAACATGTTTTATCTTGTGTGTTTAATCCTTACAAAACCAAAAAAAAAAAAACAAAGTGTAAAAGGGACACATGGTTTTATGGGGGGTTATGTGCTATACTATTGAGTGTTTCCAGTCTTTATGCTAAGCTAAGCTAACAAACTGCTGGCTCCAGCTACATATTTACCATGCAAGAAAGCAAATAAGCATATTTACCCAAAATTCTACATCAGATGTGCAACAGCACAGTCAAATTCTGTGGTAAAAAGACCTGTTGAACATGTTGAGTGATAGTGGGTCAATGTCAGAAATGAAAAATTACACATAATATATAAAAATTTTAAAGAAAATACAATCATTTTCACAGGACGTTTAGGTGGTTTATGGCACTACTTATGGGGTACTTTGATCAACTGAAGCAATCTCCCAAAACCTCTGTGCACTCCTTAGTACAGTATTGTTTTAGTGGAGAGGTTGGGACCTTGAACTCAGTCCTTCTCCTGCCCTTCTCAATCCTCTTCCATCTTCCTCTTCTTTTAAGCCAGGATATCACTCCTCTTGCTGCACCAGACCACCAGAGCAATCATGGCCAATGTGAGGAAAACAGGGATGAGGATAAGGATGGTTAGCGTGTCGTCCGGTGGGTCCACCCATACCACCTGCTCCATGGTGCAGTTAGAGAAAAAGTGCTTGTGGATGCGGATGATGTAGCCCTCCACCAGCGGATTGGGCCAGTAGCAGTGGACGATGTGGGACTTTGTCTCTGTGCAGAGTGTGAAGAGGTGGTACTCACTGGGGAGACAAATGGGAGGCAGAGAAGGGAAGTATTAGAAGAAAAGACGGTGTAGTCCCTCATTCGTCCAGGAGTGTTCTATCGTAGAAAAGGTTTCAGTCGTAGTCATCTGGACACTGTTTTCAGAATCAAGACGTTTCGGCTCCCATCCGGAAGTCATTCTCAATTGAAAAAGTTTAAACACAATTGAGAATGACTTCGGATGGGAGCCAAACGTCTTGATTCTGAAAACAGTGTCCAGATGACTACGACTGAAACCTTTTCTACGATATTAGAAGAAAATGACTTATTGAGTATTTTGTAAATTTCTGACTTTTGATGCTATTTGCGTTCTACTTGTACATCTGTTTTAGCATACTTTTCAAAAGAAATAAGCACAGTTCAAGGTATGAAATTACTGTTATGCATATCATAGGGGAGCTGGACAGTTAACCATCTATTAAGACTCAACACCTCACTTATTATAGCCCAGGTTGAAGGGCACACAACCATTTAAAACCCTACTACGGTTTAGCTAGTATTAATCAAAGCATTGGAGGTTCGGTAAGTAATCCATCATTGTGACTGGGGATGTACCGCATTTTACTCTCTTTTTTGGCCCACTACTCTCCTCTATTTCAACAGGCATTCAGAGCCGTTCAGAGCCTTTATGGAGCTTTCCAGGCTTAAAGCTCTGCTTTGATGAATCCATTCAGCCAGCCCTAATCCCTTTTTCTCCATCCTGAATTCTCAGTCTTCAAGGTCCAGATTTGTTTCTCATGACATCCAGGAGCGATTGGTATTCTCACCACCAGAACAGTGAATAGACAAACAATTACATTGTCTGCATGTACGCTCACACTGGCTCCAAATCTGAAGATATCGGCATTGTGTAATATTAAAACTACAAAGAAGGCACAGCTGTTAAAATGCATTATATCTCTGCCCTACCAAGCTAAAACACAGTAAATACTGTACTTATTTGGTCAAAATTAGGTTTAGACCAGAATCTGACTTTTTGACATATGTTTTAAATTTGATCAGATTTGAAGGAGCTATAAAACAAAGGAAACAACTAAACCGCAGTGACTGCATTCTGGCTAGTTAAGGCTAGCTGGAGTGCAGTCACACTGTTTCTTGTACTTGAAAAATAAATTCTGATGAAACAGCATCTTAGTAATTGAGTTTGTTATACAACATAAAAATCAAATCATACATCTAATCATAATGGCGAGAAAAAGGACCCATATAAATTAGTCCAGGCTAAAAGCTAACTAGCCTAACTTAGATGCCCTTTGGATTGTCCAAAATAGATTGTACAAATATCAAGTACAGTATCTGATGTTATCTGACAATTTTTTTTCTTTTTGGGGGAGTGAAGGTGGTGATCATCCTAAAAAATTATATAATTTATGTTTTTCAACTTAGTTTCTTCAGACTACTGTTTGCAGACTTTCCTGTCAGACTTTGCACAGCCCCAACACGCTCCATCAATCAGATGGTTAGAGAAGCCTGTATGAAGCCCGACAGGCGAAACAAAGGGAAAATAAGCCCACAAAATAATGCCTGGTGTTAGAACTGAAAAAAATAGACACACATAAACATCAGTCTTAACAATCAATCTCTGATTTACTTACAAGATAACATCTAGAATATTATGTTAAACTTCTATATTTATTCACCACACTATAGAATATTATTCACACCACTTATAGAAAACAGCAACCATTACCAGGATCAAGAGGATGTTATGACATCTAATATATTGTATATATTGACTGTTCAACTTGCCGCCCTCTATACAGCACATATAAGTTAGGCAGGGATTAAGATGCAGGGAAAGGGACCAAGTCATTTTAATATAGGCTCAACTGCATTTTGTATGGCTCTAAGTTGATGGTATGTTCTAACAAATTGCAAGCTGAATAAGGATTTTTTAATGTATGTGAACAGATCAAATCTGTTCTAAAAATGTGGTTTATGCCACTGCCAAGATCTTGAGAAAGTGGCAGCACGGGAAATGTTTGGGAACTGAAGAAAATATAAGGACAGAGAGAGAAATAAAAAAATTATGTATCAGAGCTTTCAGGCAGAAGTGATCAAAATGCAGCATGCAGGACTGAAGGGAATAAAAGAGTTTTGAAGTTATTTCCCAGATGTTATACACATCAGCTAACAGGTTTTCAAACTGTTGTCAACATCAAATAATCAGCTGGGAGGGTAAAAAAATAGCTTGATCGGGTTTACAGTCGATTTTCAGACTGATGGAAGAACTTGGTATTGAATTATATAACTGTGAACATGACCACAAATAAAAACATATACAGCACATGCATAAGATACTTTGGCAAAGATACAGTATATTTGTGCATGTAGACACATATGCACACACACACACACACATACATAAAGGTTTCTGGGTACATACAGATATGTTTTGTACTAAAGCTGCTGATAGCTTATCTTTTGTGCCAATGTTGAGTATGAGTGTTTCCCTCAGGATGTTCCATAACTCCACCTGAGACATTAAAGCTCCCATGAAACCCACACTAATAAAACTGTTTGGAGGCTTGTAGCTCTGAAAGACAGGAAAACCCACCACATCTGTTTAACTCTGCACATTCATGTTTCTCAATGGTGTTATAAACCGTTTGCCTATAGATGTGGTCATTTGATGCAACTCCAGTTATACATTTTAGTGAAGATGGATCCCATGACTGGTTGATATTTGAATACTGCTTACGTCTACTATATATATGCATCCATCTAACACACACATTAAGACGCATTAGAATAAAGATGCAATGCTCCTTCTATTTAGTAGTTATTCTAAAATGAATAAATTGTTTGTTTCTTCTGAAACTGATGACTCTACTAACTAGTATATTAGATTTTTGTTTCACATTTTATATGAGCAAGATTAGTTATGGAACTTCAGCAAGAACTTATAGGAATAGTTAAACATTTTCAGAAATACGGTTATTCGCTTTCGTGCCAAGACTTAGATGTGAAGATCGATAATACTCTCATGCACCTGGCAAAGAAATAATTCAAGCATGCAACACCACAAATTGTCATTTTTACATTTCGGCTTTTGTGCGGATTAAACAAACCAGATATAACATGTTAATTAGTGAGCTTTAGAGGGGCTGGTAGGTGGATTTCATTACATCTGTACTGTTCATATTTACCGTACAGACATGAGAGTGGTATCAGTCTTAATCTAACTCTCGGCAAGAAAGCAAATAAGCGTATTTCCCAAAATGTCTCACTATTGCTTTAAACCTAAAATAAGAAAATGTGAAATTCTCCTGCTGCTGCTACTTTACACTGTAATATTGATGTCTCTTTTGTTAGCTTGAACATATTCAGAATCTACATTCTCTTGTTTGAAGTTGGTGTTCTTTAAAGTAAATCTAATTGTTCCTATATACTACCTTATTCTTTATTGAATAGGATATAACTCCTGTGCTGTGGAATACTGCTTTGCTGCAATTTGCTTTTATCGATACACTACCACCTCAGCCAAGCATAGAAACTTTCTGTAATATTTCTGTAATTCGCCTTTTTTCCCGAATTTCTGGCATTTCCACTCAGTTTTTTTTATGCACAAGTTAAAAAATCTGAATAAAAACAAGTGGATGGAAACACTATGGACACTTCAACTTGAACAAAAATGTGCGCGTATGTCCCCGTTCCGGGGCTTTAATAAATCTGCTTCATAAACGTACGGAGACAAGAGGAACAAATAGAGAGACTGGAGTGAAATAACAGAAAGAACTGGAGTTTCTGATAAGTTCTGAGATCAGTCAGAGGCTGAGCTGAACACAAACACACACAGAAACACTCACACAGACACGGCCGATGCGTCTGTTGCTAGCTAGCTTACAGCTAATGTACAGTTGGTACACCATCTGTTTGGGGTGAATAAACAAAAACTGTCTAGTGGTCAAATTATTTCGAATGAGATGAATTTGCTTCGCTTTCTGTCTGAACACACCTCGAAACACTTGACTTGCATTTTGTTACTTGTGCTTTGTTACTTTTATCTTTGTGCAAAGCAGCGCATCATTCTATGACAATATCAATTGACAGTCCTCAAGTGATTTTAACCATTAAATGTCATGTCTTTCCATGGCTGGCTGGCTTACAGTTGTTGGTAATAGTCTCTTGCCAGATGTGCGGACCACGTAATCCACTTAAAATGACACTTGCTCATCTAAATGGTCAATTAGTTGTCAATAGTAGCAGCAGGAAAAAGCTCTGATGACTTCAGAGCAGCATCTGGTCCGTACAGGGACTGACCATAATTCCTAACATTGAATATTAAAAGGTCCAAATAGACCAACACCACTGTTCCCTTGTTCCTGTGCGCACAACATTAAGGCTGGCTGCTCCTGGAGATGCTCAAGGCAGAAAATCAATATGTTATTAGAGGTAAATGATTGAAGTGCGTAAATGCACGTACAGACACACACAACCTCTTAGCGGTCTGTTCATAACCTTTATGTGTGTTCAGACAAGCTCATTTCAAACAATAACAGTCACGTTGGCTGAGTTTTGGCCAGCAGCTATCATTGCGGAGAGGCACTGCTCATTTGTCAAATAGAGGAAGCTTTGCAGGGGTCACTGCTTGTTTAAACATGAGGCCCCTCACTCTCCAAGCCAGATCCTTCTATGCACTCTCTGGTTCCTCTAGTGCCTTCACTCTCCCTCTTTCCCCCACTCTCTCTCTCTCACCTTCTTATCACCGTCCTCCAGGCTGCCGAAAAAGTCAGCGTATCCTCCACAGTCATGTAAATGAAGTCTTCATTGAAGTCTTCATTCATGAACTCATGAATTTCTATTGTGAAATCCACCAGATCCCACAGGGTAAAGGCACGTGACGCAGTCAGCAGAACTATTGACTTGAATCACATGACTTGGACTCCAGTTAGAATCCTGTCATGAATGTAATGACTTCTGACCCGCCTCGACAAAAATCAGAAAACAACCACTTGGACTTTGACTTTAACACCAATGGCTTGTGATGTAATATGAACTTGAGCTCTATAATGTAAAAGACTTGATACTCTTCTAAAAGCCCACAGTGAGAGAATCATGGTTGGACCAGCTTCATATTCAGAGACAGAGCAGAAATGTAGGCCAGTGTTTAAAGTGTATGTCTACTTGAATATCAGTAGCACTTGTTTTGATGTACTTTTTAGCTGTCTCTGTACTGAATTTAGAGAGAAGAGAGAAAAGAGAGGGATGGCTGAAATTAAGATGAGAACTGGCAATGACACCCTTTAAGAAAAGACCTTTTATCTTTAAAATTACGACTCATATTTAATTTTTTGATTTGTAAACTTGCATTAAACTGATTTTTTGGCCACTTGGGGGCAGTGGAAACTTTTTAAAACACTGACAGTTATTAACTTTTAAATTGATGTAGCATACTTGTAAGCAAACATTTGGAGTCGTATTTGTGTCCACCCGACAAATGTAAATTCACTTTATTTTAGCCCTGTTTTTGGTCTTCACCAACTCCTGTTGGAAATATCAAACTCTTTAAATGTTCCACCATTTTCACCAGCTAGTCGCTAACTTTGTCCGTCTGTCATTTGGAGCTGGGCAGGCAGTGTACAGTGGATTTTGAACTTTTTCGCTGCCTGCTGCATCTGGGAACAACGCTATGAGTGGTGAGAGTGAATCAAAACAGTTGCGAGCCAGGCATCCATAAACAAAGATCTGAAAGACGCTAAAACGCTCCATAAAGCTGAGGGAAATTGAAGTTGCGTGATAATTGTCTGTGGGTTCGTCACTATGAGCGACATCTTTTACATACAAGTTGTCCTGTGATCAATTGTTGATATAAAAATAGTGACTATAGCAGCTTTAACTTCAGTAGCTTTGGCAAATAAATCATAATCTAATTTCACGTACAACTGCACTATAGTTTTTTTATTTGGTATCCAATTATTGTTTCTGTCAATCTATTTGCATATAAGTGCAAAAGAAAGAACACAACACAATTTTACAAAGCATTCATGACATATATTGGTTCGCAGTTGTTGGTGTTTACATTTTGAAATGGCAATCTTGACTTCAGTGTCAAGACTCTAGTCTTGATTGTGACCAGACCAATCTAGCTGGCAGCCGATCATTGTCTAAATGTAAGTTGCTAACTGGCCTCCCAGATGTTTACCCTGACCATAATGCCTAAAGTCAACCATCTGGCTTCAGGTGCTTCATGTTTGGCTGACACAGTTACTCTTGATGTGGTTAATTTTATCTCAAAGCTTACCTTTATCTCACATTTCGCCTTTTATTTGTAATAGTGGAAATAAATCAATGTATTCTTATAAAACGCTGTGTCGCTGGAAAACAGCATGAGTCTCTGACAGATTTTCCTGGAAAGAAATAATGGTGAAAAAGAAAAACAGAGAGAGTGCATGACTGATGGATGAAGCTGGTGGTTCTTGCCAGAATCTTGGAATTTTTCCCGCAAATCTGTGAATCAGATGATATTTTGACCTTTATTTTAATCTCACATATGTATGTTATTGTGCAAGAAACCAGTCCCATGGCTCTCTCCCTCCCCTTCTGGCTCTGCAGTTAAAGGGAAAAACATGGGAGGCCAAAGGTGCGAGAAAGGAATGAGGTGAAAATCTGGTAAACGATAGATACAGATGGGTGGTCGGGGCTCAGATAGTTCTTGAAAATAGCTCTCATTTTGGAAAGCAAACCTCCAACTCTTCTCCCACCCACATACATAAAAACCAGCTGGAGTCGGCTGTGATGGATTACAGTCTTTCTATCAATCTAAGTGTATTTTTGAAAGTGCCACCGTGTAGGATTGACAACCCCTTAAGTAAAACTACAAATATAGAGCACTCAGACAGGAAGACAACAGTACTTGAGAAAAGAGGAGTGATAACGATAAGAGCTAAAAAATATGGGTGGCTTTTCAGTGTCCAGATGTCTTTTGTCTTTCACAGCCTTCTTCTGGTTGTTATACAAAATGACACATTTTCGCCTTAGTAACTCGTAAAAGCTGCTTCCAGTGTGGTTTCCTGATAGCACATTTGCTATTCCATCACTTTTAAAATAGAAGCAGCACCAGGCAACTAATGTAAGGAGAAAATTTTACTCACATCCTGTGTTTAGAGGAGATTCTCTGCTATTCTTAACATCAACACTTAATTTTGGGCCAACAGGTAGAATTTACGGGCTCTCTCTTCTCTGTTGCAGGCCAATTTTGGAGTCTGAGTAATTAGGAAACCATTTTTTTGTGAAGAACACCAAAACCTATTTTAAGAAACAAACAAACAGGTACAGTTATTCGTCCACTGAAATCGCCTTAAGAACATAAAGAAGGCGTAGGAGTGTATGTTACTGCTGATCATCCCTTTTGGAAATATACAAAATCAGGTTAGGCAGTGATAATTGCCTCAAAATGCAATTACAATTGAATTGATTCTTTGTGTATGTGTCTAAATGAATGCCTCTGCTACAGTACATGTGATGCAGACAAATGCATAGCTATGCAGGATGCAGTAGGGATGTAAATGAATATGAAGACAGTATCCGGATACAAACAAAACATTTGCTCTGAACAGATACCCACCAGCATCAACCCACTGATTTCTCATCGATTGACACAATTTGCCACAAATGCCACACCACTTGACTTATAAAGTCAAATTGAATCACAAAGACATCATTCACACACTACTGTCTCAGTCTTTAAAATTGGGGTAGGCTCTCTGAGGATAAATGCCCATAAATCTTTTTAGAAATCAGACAAAAAGGCTTCACAGCTTGGTTCATGATCATTAGACTCAGACTTCAGTATCAACAGTAAACCAGGTGTTTATTGTCTGTACAGTCCAAACAGGAACTGCTAACAGCCAAAGCAGCATGACTTTCAATGATGCAAAATTTCCAAAATGTAAACAAAGGGGATATATGCTAAAATCACAGAGGTGTAAATAGTTTTAACTTTAATATTCAACTTTTCATCAGTTTCCACCAGATTTGCTGTGCAGTGCAACATAAAGCTTGCCTAGGTGTTGCACAGGTGTTGTTTTTACTTTATGATCCATTAATGAAGCCTGCACCTTGTGTGACTTGACAGAAGACAAGATGAAGTTAGGGACCATCTTAAAAGTGCATGCAAAATGGCCAAGAGAACTGCAGACTAACTTTTATTTTTATCTAGACCTTCTCCCATTTCATGCTCAATGTTTTAGTTTTAATATGCAATATGGCCCAATAAGGGATTTTAATGCTGATGTGTCAGATAGAAATTCTATATTTGCAAAACACTTGTTGAAGTTTTGTAATGACAGCAATCTTATTTTATCCAGTAAAATGTTCCTGCCTGATAAGAGTTTTACTTATATTGGTGGAGCTTGGCACACAACATCTTGGCTTGTTCATTGTGTATGCACAGCAGATGCTCATGCCTCTCTGGATAATATAGAGATATACTATGGGATGGCCACCTCTGATCATATATCAGTTGTTATTTCTTTAAATGTTGAGAATATACCTGTGCTGGCTGTTTCTGATAATTAACTCAGGGAAGCTGGACTGGACAAATCTAACTAAGGCAGAGATTAACAGATATTCCACCACAACTGACAACTTGCTAATTAGGGATGCTGTGTTTTAATAAAAACCCACATCATGGTATTGAACTCTGTGCCTTGTATGAAAATACTGTGACAGCTCTTAATGGCTCTAGTTTTGTAAACATAACAACAAGGTGCATGACATACATACATACATATATAAACCGGGAAGGAATGATTTTGTGGCTGAGCAACATGCTGCAGCTAGAGAAGCTTTTAAACGCTGGTCAGAATCAGGAAGGCCTAGACAGGGGTCATTGCTTGAACATAAAAAACTAATCAATGCAAGATTTAAACATGCTCTTTGTTTTATTAAAAGAAATGAGAATACAATGAGAGCTGATTCACTTGCCAGGAAGCTGCAGGATAATAACCATTATGGCTTCTGGAAGGAGATCAGAATTATGAATAACTGTAAAACTCCCTTACCATCCAACATTGAGGGTGCATGTGGCCCAGACAAAATAGCTGAGGTGTGGCATAGTCAACTGTGTTAAAATTAATGTAGTTGTAGTTGAAATCATAGACACTTCAGACCAACTATATATTCACAACCTCTAGTTTTTAAAGAAAATCATGCAATATGGCCCAGTGCAGTTCTGACTTGTATTTTCCCATTTTTAAAATCTCTTGTGCTATTTCTACCTGGATCATTAACATTTACAGAGCTGTTATTTAGACGCAGTTTACTTGGTTTAGACTTTTCTCTCTTTTTTAAAGGTGCGGTTGAAAATTATGTTTCATTACTTGATTAATTTAGGCACATGGTTAAAATCCTATGTTATTTTGTATATTTTGTTGGCAGCTAAACTATACAGTATATATATATATATATATATATATATATATATATATATATATATATATATATATATATATATATATATATATATATGATGAACCACTACATATGGTTGTACCTGATGAAGTGTGTGAGGTTACACCAGTACTGTGGATCTATGTGACCCATGTCACGCTTGAAGTCCTCTCCACAGACCTCCACCTCCCACTGCAGACGGGACTCATTGCAGGCTTTCCTCGGCTGAGGGGTAGTGGGCTCAATGTGGAAACTGTCCGTGGCTGAGAGGACAGAAAGAGGAAGAGAACAGAGCATGTATAGGTCACGTACCTTGCAATGCGCGTGTTACTTCTGATATAGTAACTGAAATGAAACATGACAAAGATGGATGATCATGGTTGTTTGACTCTTGTATTATTTATGAGCTGTATACTGAATGTATTTTTTGACACTTTTTAAAAATTATGTTATATCATAAAGCTGTAATTTATATTTTTCATTTTTCCATCATTTTTACCCACTACGTTTTTGAAACTATGTCTCACTCCCACAATCTTATTTTTCTTTGCTGTATATTGTTGTTGCTATTTTTCTGCTGCAATGATTCAGTTTTCCCCAGAGACTGATACAGTTTCATCATATTTTATGTTATAGATGGATGGATGGATGGATGGATATGCTTACCTGACAACCCTCTCATCATCCAGGCATTGACTGTAAAGACACAAAATAAGAAGTCATTTTTCATCAGAGTGACGTGACAACTAGGTTCCCACATGTCAAATATATTCAATGAGAAAACATTTATTTCTTACTTTACATTTTCTGATCCACAAATGACATCTCTCCTTCTCTCTATGGCCTTTGGCCCTGTCAGTTTACCGTTCCATCTTCCCTCCCATGATTGTTGTGATCACAGATGTCATGAATGGCGGAAATGTGATCGGCTGATCGCGGTCAACTTGTCAATCTTTGTATACTTCAGAATTGATTTCAGTTAAAACATCACCAATAAGAATAATCTCCTAGAGCCACATTTGAACTGCATCTCTTGTGTTAAGTTACTGCTAATTCAAACTTCCTGTTGCTTTTGTTTTAGACTAAAAGCTATTGGATAGATTGCCATGAAATTCAGTACAAACATTGATGTCCCCCTCAGGTTGAATTGTAATCACTTAGATAATCCCTTGACTTTTCATCAGGTTAAAATTTCATTTGTCTCACCAATACTTTGGTTCATGACTAAATACCTGCAAAACTATTTCCATCAGTCTCAACTGTGTGTTTAGTGCTAATTCGCAAACATGCTAAACTAAGATGGTGAACATGGTTAACGTCATAACTGCTAAACATCACCGTGACATTAGCATATAGATAAAAGCACCACTGTGCAGCCTGTCCTCACCAGAAAAACGGCCGTATTGGTCGTCTGTGCAAGCAGCTTATAACGACCTATATTTATGTTTATTGTTAGGCGGCAACCTCTACAGGCCATAGTAATTATGACGGGAGCAGTAAAAAGAGCGAGAAAGTGTGCGTAGAGAGGGGTGGATGGTTGGGTCAAACAAACACAGGACTTACACCCAAGATACTGGGGTTTGTGAAACCAAAAGTCAACATTGACTATTTAAAGTTTTAAGTTACATAATGTTATGTCACTTACGTAACGTAAGGTATATATTTTAACCAAATTTTTTTTCTTAACCTAACCAAGTACGTTTGCTGCCTAAACCTCACGTTACATCACATGACTTAGGGAACGTACTTAAGGTCCGCTGGTACTTTCCAACGGTCATATATGTCGTTTTGGGAGTCATTGGCAATCGATGAGGACGTGTTGCTCTAAAAGTGTAGCCTCACAGATCAGCCAGCATAGCTGTAGACTTGTTGTAATGTCTTTCACATTTGAAGGTGCGAACTGAGGGGCTTTCACTTTATGCTGTGCCTTAACTGTGCCTCAGTTTCCCCTTAACAAAACATAAAAAAAATATCATGTTCATGGTCAAATGTGCAGTACAAAAAAAAAAAAAAAATATATATATATATATATATATATATATATATATATATATAAAACACCCCTGTGGGCTAATATTTCTGAACATCGTTTGGGTAGAGCTTAAACTTGCACATGAAATGTGATGTATGCCTGGAAAAGGTTGGCGACTGCTTTAGATCATTATCAGGCCCATACTGACAACCCATCATTTGCCAGGCAGCCAATAGACAAGAAGAGCATGTTTACACACAACTGAATGTTGTTTTGATTGATTTGAGCAGATTATTAGTGACAGAGGTAAGAGCAAGATAATCTCACCACCTGTGGGAACATTGTCATGACTGAATGAGACAAAAAATCAATAAAATCCATTATTTTTGACATGCACTATGTTTTCAAGAAGGTAGGAAAGAGAGACATAGAGGGAGCGAGAATGAAAAATGGTATCCCAGTGATAGAACTCCACAATACAAAAGTGCATCCATCATACAAACGTTGAATTCGCTTTCTCTCCCCTCCCTGTTCACTGATCCAAACTCTTACACACAGCAGCTCATTTTTACTGCAGGAGAGTGTTACGGATGACCAAAGCAAAGCGCGCTACTGCACAGGAAGGTGTTTCTTCCTTTGAAGTGCCACATTTACAAAGCAGAGAATCAGTTTGATAGACGCCCCGGGGGACAAAGACTGTTACCAAGTTAGCATTCTAAATATAGAGACTTCCCTGTTTGCACATGTAAGAATGTTTTGAGGTGGAGTATTTGTGATGATGAGATTATTTCACCTAGTGTGTTTGTCTTAAATATGATAAAATGAGCATTTGAATAGCTTCTGGTCTGGTATATTTTTAGGTGTACTATGATTTGGTTTTTATGTTGTTTCTGACTAGACTGAAAGACTTGATAATTAGATGAGAAGATTGGTACCACTCTCATGTCTGTGCGCTGAATATAAAGCTACAGCTAGTTTAGCATAAAGACAAAGGGAAACAGCTACAAAGCTAGCTGTGTCCCCCTGTTTCCAGTCTTTATGCTAACCTAAGCTAACCAGCTGCTGGCTGTAGCTTTATATTTACCGTACATAGCCAAGAGTGGTATCAATCTTCTCATCAAATTATCAAATTATTGCTTTAATATTAGCACAAAACTTTGGCTAGTGTTTTCTCCAATTCAAAAGTACCAGTATTGGCATTGAAAACCCCATATCAACCAGATTTTGTACAAATGTGTGGTTCTGGTGTAAGTTGTAAAGGGTTAAAAATCCTAAATATGTCTGTTAGGGACCTACAACTGTATCAACCTGTTTTTTAAAAAGACATTTTCAGAGTGCAGAACAAATGAGGTGTTTTATGGCAAAGCCCAACCTTTCAGACAGGCCGAAGATGAGCTGCACTGTGATCACCTGAATAGAAATTATTATGGCTACTTTTCGGGAATCATAACACACCCTGTCATTTAAAGTTCAGGTCAAAATATTTTCAAAAGATCAAGAAAAATCTTTCAACTTAGAAAGATGTCTCATAAAAAAGTGTTAGAAGCACTTTTTCTTTTCAATGATCCAAAGACTGCAAAATACCAACAGAACAGTGGCCAGAAAGAAAATCCTCAAATTATAAATATGATTGGGTTAGCTTAATACTACGGAAAAATCTTCCATCAAATACTGTTAAACATCAGTCTATGATGTTCATTGTTCAGTGCTGTATTTTACTCTTTGGTGTCTCCACTTTCACTCAACCTGCCTCATCTACTTCTACTCCAGTTAGTGATATACGTTTCCCAAAAAGCCTGGGAAAACCTTCGGAAAACTGAACTGAACTTGCTGCATTCAAAGATTTAGCAAAAGCATAATAAGAGCAAGAATGTGCAATCACGGAGTTCCTGTCAGTGTTGGGTTTGTTTCTACTAATCAATAAATCAAATCAAATTACAGAGCACTCTAATAATTGCTCTCTTTGAAAGTTCTCCATCTCTGACTTCAAAACCTGTCTTTCAGCCCTCTGGTTCCCACAGGTGTCCTTTTGCATTTAATTTCCCCTGACAATAAGTCTCATGCAGGGAGTCCAAAAATAACATCTTGTGTATAACATCCAACATAATTACATCTTGAGTACATACGCAAAACCAAATATTCCACATGCACTCTTTGATAACAAACCACTTTTGCTCAAGCTCTATGGTAGCCTCCAACAACATTTTAAAAAAGATTATGTCAAGACATTTTAAAGGTTATTACATGTGGGTGCAACAATTGCTACTGGTTTGTTACTTGTTTATTTATGAACTGAGCAATAGAAAGAAAGAAGCTGCCAATATCTTATTATGCATTGCATTGGAATTTGCACATCAAAAATCCTCAAAAGGTTTCCAGTATTTCATCCAGATTATACTTCATAAGGTGGAAAAGATTCCGAATTAGCATCTCTATTGAAACCACTAATAATAATAATCACATTGATGATAACATATCTCACATTTATGGTACTACAGGTAAGCGCTTTACATAGATAACCAGTGTAGTTGTAGGTTAAGAATATAAATGGTTGATAAGCATTGAATTCAGTGAACACAGTTTTGTACTGACAAGAAATGCCGGCATAGAACAAATGTAAAAAGAATTAAATCAAAGTGCTTTCAAGGCGAGTACAGCTCTCACTATGCAGCGTGGATGATTTGACCAGTACATTCCTAACTCTGATTGTCATATGCTGTTGACAAATAGACCCGCCAAATAGACTTGGTACCAACTGTTTGTCTTCTAAGTTATTAACAAACACAAGCAGGAAGGAGGAACTACAACAATCTAGCAGCAGTATCCCCTTCAGCATGAGCTCTGCACAACAGCAGGGGGAAGTTTGAAACTAAATCTACTCTATCAGCTTTATGAACTGAGGGAATACAGACAGAATTGGCATCAGCAGTGACTGAGTGTGTATGTGAGAGATTTGGTTGAGTTATTCAGTGATTCATGCCAGAGTATGAATTATAGTAGCCTGGTGAATCTCTCATCATGTGTGACAGTTTGCCAAATCAATAACACTCTGGATTTAGATAGATAAAATATCAATAGGGGTGACTTTAACCAACTTTTTAAAGCAGTATTAACAGATTTTTTTCTGGCCACTTGAAAGCATTGGAACAAGCTGTAAACACAATGCTGACATTATTACTTTGTAAATTTGCTGCAACATAAGCATTCATTTGGAGTTGTTTGGCCACCTGATTAATTTAAAGGAATAATTCAACATTTTGGAAAATAGGCTTATTCGTTTATTTCTTAGTCTCTCCCCTATTTCCAGTTTTTGTGCTAAACTAATCTTCTGCTGGCTCTAACTTCATATTTAACTTACAGATATGACAGCGGTATCAATCTTCCCATTTAACTCTCGGCAAGAAAGCGAATAAGCGTTTTTCCCAAAATGTCAATCTGTTGCTTTAAGTCCAATATTCACTCTCATTTTAACTCTGTTTTGGTCTTCACCAAATCCTAACCTGGCTCTTTAGCAGCTAAATGCTCCACTATGAACCAACTACTTGCTAACTTTGTTGTGTGATGCTGGGCAGTTTTTTAGAGCTTTTTTGCTGAAAACAGCTGCCTGCTTCTGGAAATGACGCTGATGAGAGCAGTGAAAATGAACCAAAACAGTAAAGTTGCGGGCCTTTAAACCAAAACTATTTGCTAATACAGGCTAAAACCCTCTGTAGAGCAGAGGGCAACTGCAGAGTCAGGTGATTATTCTCTGTGGGTTCATCACTACAAGTGACTCCTTTTACATTACAGCTAGTCATATAAGCCAATGTTTATATAAAAATATTGATTAGTGCAGTTTTAAAGTTTGCATACAGCACTTATATATGGAAATATCTATTTTTATGGAATAGAAAAGCACAGAGCTCTTCAACCTTAAGTGTGGCAGAACAGCGGGGACTATCATCAACAAATATCCATTAACAGCCTTCCAGCAGCATCTCTTACCATGCCTCTACAGAGAAGATGAATAGCAGCAATGCAATTTATCTGTAGTTGCCTCTACTATCACAAATACTTACAGGCTGTGAGTTGTATATTGTAGCAATGTCTTTTCAGTTTACTGGAGCCATGAATGTAGTAACTCTATGTGAAAGCCTTTTTTGAATTGCATGAGCTGAGTTGTGAAAGACAGATGACTGACAGTCTGTGTTCTTCATATGGCATTTTCACTTCTTAGAATATGTAAATTAGACGTTTAAAAAGTAATCAATTTGACATTTATTCATTCATTCACAACCTCTCATTAAAACAGCTATTTAATCTTGGGGTACTATAGACAACTGAATCGCTAAATCTCTCATCAGTCACACGTGGACGAACGGTCTGTTCATTCATCCAGCTGCTCACCTATTTTCATAGGTGAGCAGCAGGCTGTCAGGCTGTCAGGTTCCTCTAACACTGAGGTTCATGGGGCTGTGACTGCTGTTGCTGAGAAACAACTGGCTAGGCAACAGAGCAGAGACAAGTCACACACACAGCCATGCTAATTAAGCCGTTCCTGGCTACTGTGGACAGCGCTGGTCATGGATCATGATATAATCACATCAATTAGGATTATAAAAAGGAAACTGATTGCATGTCAGCATCAAAGTTTTTTAAACATCATAGTGCGAACAGGGTATCATGCTGGCAAATTAACATTTTAATGGCCTATTCAATAAGCTCTTTTCTGGCTTTGAATACAATTTTGCATGACTCTTGTCTTGTTAAAGGGATGATTTAATTTGGAAATACACTAAAACTGCTATTTATTGAGCAATAAACAACTCTTGAAAAGACACAGGCAGAAAACACAGACATAATAAAACTGGCAAGGAATTACCCATACTGCAGGATATTCATTAGATTCTGTGCATGTGGGGCAATTAGCAAGAAGCCAACAGGCTGCAATTATTAGCTTCCTTCTAGCCTCCATAATCCAAAACCCCCCAACAACTTCCACTTGAGCAGGATGCTTGTACCTATAAGCAATAATCATTAAATACTTGTCGATAAGGGTGAGCTTTAAACCAACAATCTTGTGCACTCAACTAGAACTGTTGAGTCAACTGAAAGTAGCCTTGGTGCAACATTAAAACAGCATTACATTTGTAAATTATGCAGGCCAGGCAGAGCTATTTTAAACTAGGAGAGACTTAAATCAAGGTGTATACTAGTATCAACGTGCCAGTTGAGTATCGGCTCAGTTGGCACACTGTCACTCTGTCATCTACTGCCTGTTAGGTTGGCAAGATAAATATGGATGAGAGGAAATAGAAGATGAAAGAAAGTAGATGAATTGCCAGCACTGTCCAAGCAGATTCAAAGCACATGCACAAGTGGCAGGGCTTGTCATATAACCTCCACCTTATTTCAGATCTGCCTTGTCATCATCATCAGGACAGGAAGGTAATGACTTATGGTGGTCAGTGCAGAGGAGGTTTCTTAATAACATTCAGATTTAATTAGAGAGGAAATGTTTTTGCATTTGGCTACACTTTTTCTGTAAATTGAACTTTAGACGTTATGACGCTACAAATCGTTTGTTAGTTTAAACACATGGAAAGATGGAATAATGCATACCAGACAGGATATGAAGGTCTTGTCTGACTCTGTATCTATGCCTACAGCAATAATGTGTCCTTTGTTTAAAATCTAATCTGAGAAATGAAAAAGGGATATAAATCATGTGTCCCTTTGTCTCTTTCCCTTCCTGCTGCACCATCTGTCTTCTACTCTGTCTTTCTGTCTCTTTCTACACAGATAGACAGACCAAAGTCACTGAACATCAGCTGAGGTTTCTACAGGCAGATAGAGAGAAAGAGGTAAAAAAGAGAGGGACATTTAGAGGGTGATAGAGCGAGGTGGAGAGAATTGCACATTGGCTTCTTGAACATCAGAAAACATGGATAGTCTATCAATAATTGACAGATGTTGACTTGTTAATATTCATTAATGTCAGATAATGTTGCTTTCGTGCTTTCCTGCAGGAACAACAAGAATCTAATGCTCCAATCAACATACAGTTTGTTTGTTTTTTAGCCATGCAAGTGGCATGGCTCTAGAGAAACTATCACATGGGTTGCCATGAAATTTTGTACAGACATTCATTGTCCCCAGAGGATGAATCCTACTGACTTTGGTGATCCTCTGATTCCTCTAGCGCCACCATGAGGGTGACATTTGAGGTTCAGAGTGAAATATCTCAACAACTATTGGATGGATTGTTCCTAGCATGCTAGCACTTTAAACTAAGATGGTGAACACGGTAAACAATATACCTGTTAGCATAGTCATTGTGACTGTGTTAGAATGCTGACATTAGCATTTAGCTCAAAGCACCACTGTGCCAAAGGACAGCCTCACAGAGCCACTAATGTGGCTGTAGACTCTCTTGAGAGTCTCGTTTCCCTTTATTTAGCCAGACTCAGACAACTGTCACACAAAAAGTAGGTACAGGTATGAGTTTCCAAAACTATTAAAAAATTAAGTAAAAACAATACATTTAGACACAAATGCATTGACGAACAGTGTTACTTTGAGATCCTTTAAAATTGACTTAAATTTGTAATCAGCTATGACAATTTCAAGTTCCTCTGTGCATTGATCCAGGAGAAAGAGGCAGTGTATTTAAAAGTTTTTTTGCCCAACTCCATCCTAACTCTGGAAACTGACATTTGTAAAACATTATCCTAACATAACCCTAACCCTAACCCTTACCCTTCAGCAGTTGAGAGTTTGGGGACGTTAGCTGTTAACTCTTTGCCATTGGAAAATAGATGTTGTCCACATTTAGCAGCAACTTTTTGGTTAAAACGAGACTGGACACTGAACATTAAAAGTAGACTGCAGGAATTCAAGGGTTTGTACAGCTGATAATGAATAGAAATAGATAACAATATTGTCAGCACAAAAATAGTACAGTGCATTTGATAAGTAATCACAAAGATTATAGACTAATATGGAAAACTGGAGTGGTCCTACAATAGAACCCAGAGGCACACCCTTTAATATATGGAGGAAGGAGGAGAAAGAGCCTGCAAACTGGACGCATTGAGTTTTCGACAAATCAGTTTACAGCTTGCCTAGATAAGTTCATACTGCAGAGTCTGATAACCAAGGTGGCATGGTCAACTGTGTTAAAAGACTTGGACAAATTAATAACAAGAGCCGTACAATATTGTTTGCAATTCAGTAGCTCAGTTATGTCGTTCATCAGAGAGCATAAGAACAGCAGTTATAGTGCTGTGTTGTTGAACATACACAAGCATTGAAGACCACTTCTGTGGTTCTGAGCAAACTGAGGACACGAGGTGAATCATGCAAAACTGCATATCCGAATAATTTTGAAAATCATTTTCATCTGCAAACACCACTCAGCATTCATGAATAAAACCCTAAACTCCCTCTCTGCTCTTTGGAGATACTTTGAAGATCATTGAGATCTTGGCTTTCGAGCCACCCACCCTCCCCGTATTCACCATCTGCAAAAAAAGCAAGCAGGCTAGATCAATGAGAACACAGACCTCTGAAGAAAATGTTTATTTTGTTTGCATTGTAGATGACATGTAAGCAGGCCAGAAGGATGCAAAGGAATAGAATGAATACCTTATTTTAGAGTAGAGGTCAAATGAAATGTTTGTGAGGCACTGACCAGCAGATTTTTAGCAGAAATCATAATCAATATAGATAAAAATTTGACAATAATAAAACAACTTAAAGAAACTGTAGGGAACATTCAATATCACCTAAATATTCTTTAGCAAGATGATCAAAAATGAAAAATAATGTCTGCTTTTACAAGGATAAAGTTACTCCTTTCTCCTTTGTTATTCTTTCTCCTCTTAGATCCAGGGGAACTGACAGCTCTGAAAACAATGACTGAGGTTATCTGTCTGAGGTCAAGTGAGGCAGATAGCTAAAGGGGAGCTTGCTTTTAAGGAATATTTTCACTCCCCTACAGATGAATAGAAAGCCTTTTAACTACAGCAAGCAGAAGTAGACTTAAAGTGAATGTCAGGTGCTGAAGAGTGTGATGTGGGCACACAGGGAGCAAGCAGATATAACACAACTTACATTTGAAAAAACAGTAACACATGTAGCCATCATTACCATTGTTGAATTAGTTGAGACCTTCATATAATTACTTTAATCAAATTAGTAACAAACATAATTAGATGATTGCTAGCCTCACACACACGTTAGCAAGCGTTTCCCAAATTCTTCCTGCCACACAGAGGATGTTGCTACTTATCTCCCCTCCTCCTCCTTGAAGTAGTTTATTTTCTCTTTGGCTGAAAAGGATGCTGACATGTAGGCAGGGATTTTCCATCAGTTTTGTGCTCTGAAGCAATACATTACTCCCAAAACTGCCTGTCCTTTCTATGTATCAAAATCAATGTGTTTCAATGTGTCAAAGTATTTAATTAATGTCGAAATTAGACATGCAGCAGCTTTAAAATGAAAGTTGGACGGAGATCAAACAAACTGAAGGCAGAAGCTACATCACTGATTTCAGAAGTGACAGTAATAGACTGTCAGTCATCCCTGTTATCAGCAGTGCTCTCTGACATGGAAAATGAATGACCTTGTAGTAGAGGGCTACCATAAGAGGCCACTGTGGTGTCCTCATCTGACAAAACAACAAGGAGAGGATGTTGTCGTGATAGAAACACTGACCTGCCCGGTTCATGTTAGGTCACAGAGCATGAGAGCAGCACTGCAAATTGTTGTTTATGAGAGTGGGTCTCTGCTGGTCCAAGGTTAAAAAAGAGCGGAGAAAACAAAACGTTTGGGTGACAATATTATGCATAATATTATGGATTTTTATGAAATTATAGTTTCTGATCATGTTCTGAGTGTAGTCCTGTGTACAACAGCAAATAAAAGTAAATCTTGTATTGACTTGAGTGACAAAGTTTTGCTCAATCTGAGAAACTGGCAATGTTTAAACTAATAATAAGCTATTAGAGTAGACATATTGTATTTATGGTCCCTGCACTAACCCATTTATACTTGCTAGAGTAAAGTAATAAAAGTTTTTGAAGTACCAATATCTTTGTACTGTCCTTCATACTGAAGATCAGATATTGAAGGGACACCTTAATTAACAGTTGACAGGGAGGATTGTGCATTATCCTGAGTAACTAAGACATTGTTTTTGGAAAGAGATAAGCATCAGCAACAAGAATATCTTACAAAGACTTAAAGCTGCATTTTATTTTTGCCACTTGGAGGGAGCACAGCAGTGGCATATTACTGACTTATTTAAGTTGATATGGCTAATAACATTGACATTCATTTGGAGTCATGTTTCTGGCCACAAACTCCTGAGGAAAATATCTGGCTTTAAGCTGCTAAATGCCCCACTATGTTCACCAGCTAGTCGTTAACTTTGTTTGAAAAACAGCTGCCTGCTCCTGCTATTGATTACTGCAGCTTTAAGTTATCATAATGAGTCATACAATCCATAGTAAGTTATATATTTTATACTGTATCTGCAAAAACTGCTATATTGTGACTATATGTTTTTCGGGATTTTCTCTACATTCTCCTAATTTGGAATGGAGCCCAAGTAGCTTAATTTTCAGCAAACATGAGACTGAAAGGTTGCCAGTGCAAACTCTTGGATCAGCTCAGTAAATAAGTAGATGACACAGTCGGTGTTTCCCCTATATCCTGTTTGTCTCTAACACTCTTTATACCTCTTACTACCCCTGCAGTTTCTGAGTCAACTTTGCAGCAGTCAGGTCTGGAAGCGTATGGAAGCGTAAAGGGGACTATTTTAAAATAATAATGTAAACTTGGAAATGAAAATATGATTCCATATAATTCTAATGCTATTGTGGAATTACATTTTCATTTCCAAGTTTACATTATCATGTAATACAGTCCCCTATACGCTTCCATAATCAGGAAGCTTCGGGTGTTTATCCCATTTCTTAAAATGCCCACAGCCACAGGAGAAACAGACCTGCCAGACACAAAATGTGAATCTCAACTTGAGTTATTTTACTTACAGACAAAAGCAATCACTTGCCATTATAGATGAGAAAACTGAGAGTGGAAACTACGTGATCAGTTTCCTCATACAGTCCTCATAAAAACTAGCCTGTGGGATTCACAGTGAGGAAAGCCACAGTGATTGACTGCTGAGTGATTATTATTCACCTACCAGCTGATGTGCCAGGTGAGGCAAGAAGAAATTAATTCAGAAACTCTGTGAAGGGAAAATGAACAACAGAGACGTTGGGAGAAAAAGCCATTCTCGAGTTGGAAAAAGTACAAAGGAGGTAAACCTAGAGGGTGAATGTTGCACTAAATTCTCATGGTCTGGTGCATATAGCCACTGTATCTCTTTCAATCCAAAACTGGTCTCTAAAAGATGAAATTAAACCACAATGAAGAACAGTAACACTATTTGCTTGCAGTACCCAGGAGGACTTTCCCTTCTCTCAGGCCTGAGTGTAAGTGTCCAGGCTGTTTCTGTCAGAGTGGAGTCTTCCATGTGGGGGGATCTAGGGATCAAGGAGGAGGGAAAGGAAGAAGAGACTGACACAGATGTGCAAGACAGAGGGGAATTCTGGGTACTTGGCAAACAAAAGCAGGAAGAGGGGGAGGAGAAGAGGTAGTGTACTGGATGACCATGACGGAGACAGACAAATAAAATGCCAGTGGCAGAGAACAGTGAATCCATAATGGGGGACTTTCCGGAGAGAAATGCTCTTTTTTTAACCTCCTACACTGTATGTGTAGGGCGACAGCAGTTCAGGTGGTGGCACAGATCGGCTTGTGATTGTGGGGTTGGTGTTCGACAGCATGTCGTGGGTGAATGTGAGGCTCCGTGAAGGGCTTTTGGTATAACAGCTCTATATAAATGCAGCCCATTTACCATGCGGAGAGGGAAATTACAGCCAAGCTTCAGCAGAATAGGCCCCGCGGAGCGAATCCATCTGTCTATGAGCTATCATGGCTTGTTTGTGAGGAACACTGGAGCTGCTGTGCTGAGCATCTCATGAACATTTTGTCTGTGGTGCTGTGAGCATCTAAACAAAATAGTGTCATTTTTTTTGTGAAAAAGTGTATTCGTATGAGCATAAACAGCTGTGTTCTCACACAGATGCAGGTTGTTAGTGATAGATAAGGAGTCCGGATGCGATTATAACAATGAACTCGCAGAATCAGCCCACTTTATAAATTCCCAATCGTTCTTTGTTAGCAAACATAATAAACTGGAAAAGCAGCATTAGAGAGGCAACGCAATTCAGGCTTTCAACAGTATTCCCCCATGCACTCTTCAACTCCAGACAAGTGTTTAATAAAAGCCAAAAACGGCCTTTAGCCACTCTGTTTCATCCCATAAAAACGAGCTCCACTGGAACGCTTGCATCCAACAAAAAGCAAACATTTGTTGTTTGGAATAACATGATGGCAGGCATTAATTATCCGCTTTATGTAGGCTTTCAGAAATATACCACATGCTTCTGACAGGAGTAACAGTTGCATGGCTACAGCGCTGTAAATTTTGAGGTTCAATTGAAATGGGTCACTTTTTCTTCTCAGATAAATAAGCTGTTTAACTTCAGGCTTAGCTCAGTACACCTTGTACCATGATATAAGTTCTCAACAAGCACTCACTCTGCAGTGGATGTTCTTTCTGCCTGGTCATTCAACCTCAATTTTCTGCCTCCTTTAGTCAAAATGACAGATACAATTGATGCACTTTTCCTTAAATGTCCAAACTTGTTGAAACACAGCAGCAGTAAACATTGTGAGTCCCTCACACAGCCGATCGGTAATAAATATGTCAACTTGTTCTGGCCATTAATTACAGTCATTTGGCACAATCTGTGTGATAAAAGCCAGAGCACAGCAGAGGAATGCATTATCACTCCGACATTGACCACAATCTCATCAGGGATGTGATGGATATACGAATAACAGATAGACAGATACTGTAGCTAGACCACTGAAGTCTGATATAACACATAGGTGAATTAAGGGTGATTGGAACATAATGTCAAATGGGACAGTATAACTATACAGGGTTTATTTTCTCACCTGATGAGTGAAAATAAAATAAAAATAAAATTAAAAATGAGTGTGACATAATGTAGGTGGGCGGGGCAAGCATCAAACAGGAAGTTGACCCTGCAATGCTTGAGGTGAGGAAAATGACAAGCTTTAGCTAGTTTTCATTATAAGGTCATAAAATTGTCATAGCTAATATATTGCACAAATATTTGATGGAAACATGGATATGATGTACTTATGTACTACTGCTAATGAAGAAAATGATCAGCTTTGCAATAGAGGACCATTGTGTATGCTCTGTATACTTCATGTGTGCAGACCCCTAATCAACCACAAAAATGTTCATGGACTAGCTGGATTTTGCTAGGCCTGCAGGACCTCTTCTTGTTTACAAGAGTTTTGGCTGAAGTAGGATCGCCCTGCTTTGTAATCACTGCTACTGCTTGACGGACACAGCAGCCATGTGTTTAACACTGAGTTCCTTACTCTCATGAGACAACAACATCAGCATGCAAGCTGGAGCTCTGTTTTCTCCCAGTTTGACAACGGAACGTGATGAAGAACCTGAGGCCCCAGAGACCCCTCAGCGTCCTCACGCAAGCCCTCCCCCAAGCTGTGGCCCAAGTCCTCCTCCAAGCCCTCGTCCAGGCACTTCATCAAGCCCTCCTCCAAATCCTTGTCTCTGTGCAGAGCACCCCACGCTTTGTTGACCTGGTAGATATTCCCATTCGCGTGCTACCACAAGCAAGTGGTGGTGGTGTTGTGACACTGAGGAAAGGCAGCTTTATATTGTATGAATTGTGGACAGATTTTTAAACCTTCAGTAATAAACAAAAATGAACATGGAGTCTTATTTCATAATGATGAACAGGAAAAGGAAAATGTGCATGTGGAATTATATCAAAGTATGATTTAAATTGTGCAATAAATATACTTACACTAACCTAAATCAGTGATAAGATGTGTTGTCCCAATCACCCAAATGTTACAACAACAAAAAAGGTTTTGGGTCAGTTTACACAAAAGCGTATGCCCCGCCTCCTTGGAATATGATATAACCTTCTTTCCTCCTCAAATGGATAGGTAACATCTTCAGTATTACAGAAATGTATCATATGTTGGGCTATTTTTTTAATTTATAGCAAGAAAGCTTACACAAGGCTAAAATTCAAAAACTGTCCCAATCCACCCTATGTGTATACAGGTATGGTCAAATCCTTCACATCTAATTATCCCCATCAGTCAGTGTAATTCAGAAAATGCGGTGACACAGTGGTGATATGTATCATCCTCCCATTCTGTCAAAATCCATTCAGTATCAAATCACACATGAATTACAAGCAAGCAAATGAAGACCACCATATAACCATTTTCCTCCTGCATTGAAAGAACTGAGCAAAAGAAAGGCTTTATTTCTGTCAGCGGTTTGACCAGCAGTGCCAACGACCTCTGCCTTGGAGGCAGTCAGGATGGTGCCAACAAGCTGTTCATCTGCCTGTCTGAGAGACAAAAGGGCGAAAGAGAAAAGACAGCAGAGGAAGAAAAGAGGGAGACAGACAGAGAGAAAGTTTGGTATGCAGAAACAAACCCAGAGACACTGTGACAAAGTCACAAATTCAAATTGCAACACTCAGTGACTGTGAGGACAGACGGGAGTGTTATAAGGGCATTAATGAATCTAAGACCTTAACTGACATCTTTGTTAGGGTCCAGTACCAAAGAGAACTGCAACAACACTGGAACACTCATCTTAACAATGCATGAATAAATACACTGTCTGATTGCTGCAGGTGAATTTCTTATAGAGCAAATTGATGCTAAAACACAAAACTGACAGTTACTTGAAAAATGTAATCAGTTACTCATTACATATTACTAATTGTAATTACTTTACAAATTATTCAACAGCAAGAGTAATTAATTACATTACTTATTACTCAGCACAGCTCTGTCAGAGGTGCCTCTAAACAACTCTAAACCTTCACACTCACACATCCCGTCTTCTGTATTTATTTAGTAACAGAAAACATGACTTTATGGTTTAACAAGCAGCCAGCCTACAGTTTAGAAGTATTTACTGACCATCAACAGATAGCTTAATGTTAGCGGTGTTAGCTTTCCAGATGTGCCGTTATCACAATGAAGCTGCAGAGCTCATTCCTGAATGTAGGGTCATTAGTGAGTAGACAACATTAGCAAGAACTCACAACATAGAGCCAAGCTAGCACAGCTTGGCTCTATGTTGTGAGACTGCTCCGGAGCAGTCTGGCCACTGAACACAGACACCAAAGTGATTTCAACTATCTATCAAACCCTCTTTAAACTCTTGTCAAAGTAACAGCATTACTGTGATTAGTAACTGTAATGAAATTACCAAATTTCAAATAGTAATCCCTTACATTACTCGTAATCACATCACTGTAAAGCATTAGAAAGAGACTGTACGAAAATTGCTGGGATGGGGACGGTGCCTGATCACTTTTTAAAAACCAAGGCCCTCCCAGGCATTATTAATATTTTCTTTGGACCCTCCTCTTGACTAAAGAAAAACTGCAACACCCTTCCCACAATAAAAGTAATATAACACTATGGAATTGGTACAATTCATTTTGCCATTACTAACCAAAGAAAAAGAATTTACGATGGTGTACTCTAATTAAAACCTTAAAGAGTAACTAAACCCCAAAACCACTTTTTTCAGCTGAAAACCAATGTATTGACATTTTTGCTTAAGAAAATAAGAAAAAGAAAATTATTTAAATGACTTAAATAATTAATCAGTCATCAAAATAGTACCAATGAATTTTATGCTGAGCAATTAATGAATTAACTGACTAATTGTTTCATCTCTAGTTTGCTGCATTAATACAATTCATATCAGAATTCAAATTCTTTATGTAGGTATTCCTTGTGCCCCATTTTTAGTTCACACTTTATACAGATACAAAGTATATGTGCAATGTAACATTATTTGTGGTGTGTGAGATCTGATGGAAACCCACTACAGCTTCTAAGACCTTTTTTACTGAAACTTTTAAATAAGGAATGGTCAGCTGGATTACTAGTAATAACAGATAGGCAATGAGCTAAAAGGTGCATCTACTGTATAAAGTGTAAAACTCCTCTGCAATCTGTTGACCATATGGTGCTCAGTCAGTAACACACTGTGACTTGGAGTCAGAAAGACCTCAGCATTAGACTTTGATGTACGCAGGATGAGCGAAGAGACAAAGTTCAAGCCCCTTCTGGTGCATGAATCTTTAACAAGCAACTGAAAGATTAATAATGCTCTTAACATGCTTGCACTGCAGTTGAGCTATGGAGGAAGCTCAAATGTAACAATGTGTGTGAATCAGCAACACGTTTATAACTATAGGCTTTGTTACACCCAACATGTTTGCAATGGTTTTAACTCTAAATGTTGACTCTTGGGTGCAATGACAGAGACATCTGAATGCTCAACAAGCCTAGCATGGCAGAATAAACCAAGTACAATATACAGTCTGGACTAAATCACAGATAATCTTATAATATTTAGCTGTTTCCTTGTGTGTTTGTAAGTAAAGCGAATACCAGAGACCTCACAAGGTACTTTTAATTTAAATTTTCTAACGTGGTCGGAGGGCAGGTTTTCTCAGTTCTGACTGGACATCCCTCCTCTGAGTCCATGTAACTTTATATCACACATCTGGGTGTTGTTGTAACTGGGTAGTTTAAAGAATATGGCTTGCAATATTAAAATTTTTTTGTTATAGTCAACAAATCCTATAAAAAGAACAAAACAAATGTGTTATCTGTCTCGCAATACTTCCCCTGTCTGTTCTTCAATCGCATTTGTTACAACTTAAGACTTAAATCTCATAAATACATACTTTCTTTTTAAAAAAAGGCTAAATAATTGTCTACAACAGCTGGCCAAATAGCAAATTGTCACTCTCCTGTGAAAACCATGCCTTCAAAACATTCAATTTTCATGAGCTTAGAAAAAAATAATCCTGTTTTCAGCTTTATGAAAATGCATTTTTCAGATAATCCAGTGGGTTTTTAAAAACTTTATTCATTTTAAGAAGTAGGAGAATTTTCTCAACTCATGAAGGAACAGTTCCAAATGTCTGAAAAATTCAAATGTTTAAAATTTGGAGATACGTGGTTTTAACTGGACAGCGATGAAATGTTAAGTCAAGTCAAGTCAGTTTTATCTATATAGCCCAATATGACAAATCACAAATTTGCTTCAAGTGGCTTTACAATCTGTACAGCATACGACGCCCTCTATCCTTAGACCCTTGTTTTGAATCAGGACCCCCCCCCAAAAAAAAAAACTTTTAACAGGGAAAAAATGGAAGAAACCAGGAGAGCAACAGAGGAGGGATCCCTCTCCGAGGACGGACAGACATGCTATAGATATCGTGTGTACAGAATTGACCAACAGAATTACAGTATGGACAATCAGGATGACAAAAATATAGATTGTAAACATATGTGAAGAATGTATATATGTATGTATATGTATAATGTATATAAATGTTACTCAAATAGGAGTAAATAGTAAATTGTTGGGGACTACTTTCAGCGGCAGAATTATTTATGGCAGCAGGATGGTGTGTGTGGAGTCAAAAATAAACTACAATGTGTGTGTCCATGGAGATGAAGGAACGCCCAGTGTAACGGTGTGGTTGACTGATGTGTTTATAATAGTTTTTGGACAACAATGGAGCTCTATGGCACAGAGGAATAAGATATATCAGGCTTTGAATACACAAACAATACTTGTTTGTATGATACATTCATTGATGGATTTGGTCTTTTTATGGGATTTGGTGACAATAAGAAAAATACCAAACTTCTTTCTTTAGGCTGAACAAATCAAAATATGAAAATACAAATGTAAACTTTTCAACTGATCACATTGTTAATCAAGGTTGCACTTTGGCAAAAAACAGAATTTGGGTAAAGACACAATCAGCCCTTTTTCTGACTTCTGACTGAAAGCAACATCTCACATTGTTTCACTTACTGTAACAAATGATTTGCCTTGATTACTAAACTTGAAAGCATTTCATTTCTGGAATGTGCAGGTGATAAACACCACCGTGTATAACAACATCCATGTGTAAAGCCATCAGCCACATGCACCGAAATGAGCTCAACACACTGAAATCTCACCACGGGTCTTTGAATAGCATTTTACAAAAAGCTCTTGAAAAAATATTTTTTCACAACAATGTTTTTTTTTCAGATTGCAGAGGAACAGAAGAACCCCAAGGCATTTTCCCTCGCTGTGAGAGTGTATGAGTAGCTATTTATGGGGTTAAGCAGATGTTTCAGTCAGTGGGAATCACTCTTTTTTTCTGCGGTGCAGATGGGGACCTTATACTGCATAGATCACACTGGCCTTAGACTGAAAGTAACGAATCAGAATGATGGTTTGATTTTAATGTGTTATGTTCAGGTGTTCTTTGAATGCACAGCACCTGGCTTCCAACTTTCTTTTTCCCAATTGGGATCTTGATGGGAATTTCTTTCAGTCTAGACAAGAGCTATCACAGGAATCCACTGCTGCATGTTTTTACAGCATGGGGATATGACCTCTCATTGCTTTGATAGCAGCAGCTGCAGTGAATTCACACCACTCAAAACATAGATGAGAGTCAATTTGATCACACATAAATCTTTTTTTCTCCTGTTTGCCATCACACTAGATTCGGCATTTTGAGAGACTGAGCATAAAACATGTCAGTAAAGGACCATCTAAGTTCATTTTCTGCTTGGCTGTACAGTGCTGTAGGGCCACAGCTGTTACGTGGCAGAGATCCAGGGGAGTCCAGGCTCAAGGTCTTGGCCGGACATAGACCACATCCTCCTGTCTACTATACACATAACTCTTTAAAATGGAAAAAGGACTTGCTAAAACGTGTTGGATCCATGATTTTGTCGTTTATCCACTTTCAGGTTTATCCCTCCAGAGGCACTCTGTAAACAGCAACACTCCTCTGGATAAGAGCCTGAGTTTGAAGTCTTTCTGAACCACACAGACCTTGAAATTGAAATCCTGTATTACCTGGCTCCTATGTCCACATGGGAGGAAGCCAGGTAATTTCAATCAGCATCAGACCAGATGGCACCAAGACCAAATATCAGCTCAACAACTGCACTCTTAAGAGCACTGCTTAACCAGCTCCTGGAAAGAGTCACTGAACTCCTCTTCATCAGTGAGTCATAGTACTGCTTCTACTCTGCTGATACTGCCACTACTACAGTTACAGCACATAATAGGGCTTTCGAATAACTACAGCAGATTATCTCAAATTCATGCTTTGACTCATCTCAATCAATGCCCAGCATCTCTATCGCATCGATACACACACAGGACACAATAACATCTAAATCACTAAATCAGTTAAACTAGTGTGTATGTTTAAGCGAGTGGATTCATCAGTCACAACCACATGAAACACATCCAGGAACGATATAGGTCAGGTCTGTCCACTGGGGCGTGATGCCATGGCACAGCAATGTATGTCCCCCATTCAGTGCATGTGCTATGAGATGAGATTGATGTTCTTGATACTTCTTAGCAATCCTAATTATGTGCACTTTGCAGTCTGACACACTCAGGCAGTGCCCAGGGACACATAATGTGATAGAGAGAAGCATGGTATGCAATTTGCTGCTGTAAATGTACAGTAATATGTGGGAGCACTTATAGAATAGCATGAAATTATTTACTGCTATATTAGATATCTGACTATAGTGGAAAAGTGGGCAAAAACTCCTAAAACAGCAGGGTTTTAGTGTGATGCTATGACATGTCTACCTATTGATAGAGTTTGGTGTTGTGGGGGAAGGTTTCAGTCGTTAACATGTGTTCTGCAAATAAATATTTTAAAAAAGGACAAATCTATCACACTCACCCAAAAGCCCAACAACAAAAAGTTTCAGTACTGCGAACTCATTTGTATCCATCACGCTGTGAGAATCCCGTCGGACTTTGAATGAAACCTCAGCTGCAGCTCCGTGGAAATGTACATTTGAAGCGAACCATTATTTAATTATCCCAAATGTGCAAGTCCGAGTTCCGTCATGCTGTCATGAGTCAGAAGAAATGTGTGAAGGATTTGGAGGGAAGAGCCAGACAAACAAAATCAAAGAAATCGGATCCCAGGGCGTGATTTCTGAGGGTCCTCGTGATGGTCGCGGCCACTTGTCTGTGCCGTCAGAGTCAGAGCTCAGGACCACTCACTCTGTCCTGCATCCTCTATGGGAGGAGGGGGGAGGAGGATGATAGGGTTCCTCCAAAGCACTGAGACTGGATTATATTTACTGAATAACTGCGCAGACTGAATCCCTTTCATTCTCTGCATGCATTGGAGACATTTGAGACAGGAAACTATAGTGGATATATGCAGAAGAGCCAAGTGGAACAATAGGGTTGCACTAGTTTTCTTTTTTTCTTTCTTTTTTCCCTTTATTATAACAGACATGTGAACAGACATGTGAACACATGCGCACATGCACACACAACTAAAATGAGACGTTACCTACAACCATTTTATTGTAAATTATACCTTAATTAAAAAATAATACGTCATAATTATAATATAATTATTATGTAATTATGATCATTTAGATTCAACAATTCTGTCAAGCTGCATCACTGTACCGCTGTTAGTCATCCAAACGTTTTGGGGGGGGGTTCCTGTAAAGCAACACTGACCTCGTCTGGTTTCCTTTTAAATTGCACCTCGATCAGACAACAGACGGGGGCAGTCTGCCTGGATTTAGCACAGAAAATGATTGAAGACTTCAGTGTAACATCTTTGCAACAGTATTAGTTCCATTTGAATTTGTAGGCCTCTTTTTATCCACCCAAATTATACCAATTTATCTCTGCAATGTCTTTTATCCTTGTAACAATTAGACTCTTATTATTAAATATCAATGTCAGTATTTGTAAGTAGCAATAATGAATCATGTAGGTTAATATCTGGGGATCTGTGGAATAGCCTAACAGAATTTGATTCTTCAAATTCCAGGTGAATCAATGCATTAAAGGATAGGTTCACTATTTTTCAAGTCTGTTTTAAAACGATAGGCAGTTGCCCATATGAACATTCAAAGAGTTATTGGTCGCTGTAATTATTCCTCCTGTTCATACAATAATGTAAGTATATCTGAAGCTAATAAGATGAGAAGGAGGATGTTGTTTGTTTCAGTGAACATACAGTATGGGTGATTGTGATTTCCTTTTTTAAGACAGATTTGAAAAAATGTGAACCTATTCTTTAAGCTGTTTGGAAAAGTCCCTCTTATTATCTGCTGAGTGGATCAATGTATGGCAATTTATTTGGTCATTTGGGATGATTTAGATTATGAATTCACAGTTTATTTTATTGTATTTTTAACACTGGTGGTTTTTTATGATGAATGAAAAAAATTATGAGCCAATGAATATTGGCTTTGCCCTGTAGTTTTACAGATTCAACTATTATATAGCCTACATTTCCATCCAGTGTAGGTGTGTTCTTGAGAGACACTTGTTAATGCTGAGGAGCATGTAAGGGCATGGTGCCAATGCAGGAGATTGTTGTCCAGCCCCGGCTCAGTCTCAATCTAAAATGTTCCTCCCTCAGCTCTGATTGCTCCTGACTGCCCTGTTCAGTTATTTGATGTCCACTGCTGCAATGTGACAGTATAGAGTAGTTACAAACTTTACAATTCCTTGCTAAATTCAGGTTTTAGGCCAGGACCGCATTAACTAGGTCTATTGCAGATTTGCAGATACTTTCTGTTTTTCTACTACGAAGAAAAACCCTTCTTTACGCCAGCAGAAATGAAAGTCTGTCAGAGCAGGAAGAGGGCACTGTTCTTCTTGCAGAAACTGAGCCAAAGTTGTCAAGACTTTCTGGCAGGTGGTGAAGGGTGTGGAAGTCTGATGGACAAAAACCCTCCAACATGTTTGTCCTGTTTTGAAAAGTAAAAGTATTGTCTCATGGTCTCTTTTTTTATACTCTTTAACAGTTAAATTGTGATCCCTTACAGTAGTTGCTTCTCAAAAAAAGTTTGGCTCTGGGAATATCTTAAAGTATATAGTTTTTTATTTTTGTATAATATTTGTTTTATGTATCCTCTTCCAGCTTACATCAAACAGTTTAGCTAGATTCCTAATTCTGTCATTTATTATCTCCATTTTCTAGAGTTTGTTAATTGTGTCCTTCCATTTGCTTAGTTGTGGCCCTCTGGTTTCAGACAGTTTTTTGTTATCTGCTTAAGTTCTTAAAATTCTAAAGACATATGTATCAATTTTTGAGAGAGCGGCAGTGGTGTTCTACCAAGTAATAACTGCTCAGGCCCCAAAAAGAGTCTGCACTGAAATGGTATCCATAGCTTTGCTTATTTCAGTCCAATATTGCTGCAAAACCAGGAAAAGACAGGAAAAGAATATATACAGGTGTATAGTATATAGGTGTGGTTGGCTTTCACCTCCCTACATATTTGCCAACAGCTTGGTGTCGCCTCCTTGGTGTACTTTGTTTGGAACAGGTGTTATACAGAAACGTAGTTGAATTTTTCAAGAGTAGTCTCTCCAAATTAATGAACTTTTGGTTTTCCATGTATTATTACTTATGTCCTTCCATATTTCTGGTGAAATAATTAAATTCAGTTTCTTCTCCCAGCTGGTGATTGCTTTGATTTCCTGACTTCTAGATTCTTCTTCCAGAATGCGATAAATCTGTCCTAGTATGTTTTTTGTGTTAGCTCTAGTTATACTTATTTCACAAGCTATTTTTGTCACGTGGTCTCAATTCTGAGGAACACAAACTTGAGCAGGGTTCCCTGGAATTATGCACCACTTAAAATCACAACAAATCTGTGCATACCTCTCTTAACAATCTCTCTGTGCAAACACGTTAGCCAAAACATATTCCCATATTCCTGCATTGCCTTTAGATGGCAAACAGGACAAAGCCATCAAATAAATACTTCTCTACTCTCTGATTGTGTGGTTTAGGATTGTTTCAAAGAATCAGAAAGCATATTTTACCTTATTTGTTTTGAGATTATGATTGGTTAATGATCAATTTTGATGCCTAGTGTAGCTGAGAACTGAGTATTAGTGAGTTCATGTCATTGTGTCTTGAGTCTTGTTGTGTTTTCTGAATTACAGCACATGAACATGTGATTTATAAAGGAGTTTGTATTAAAGGTTTAGCACAAAACAAATTTGCAAAAACAGGGTCATTTCCATTAGAATTTGAGGAAATGAGTCTCTTTGTAGTTGATTAAAAGGTTTGGGAGTTTGTCTTGTGTGCTGAGAAGGAAATGACCAGAGGGGAACTTTTCTCGAAAGGGACGCGGCCAGGAGTTATTGCATGGTCACAATAGTCCCGCCGCTCACCTGTCTGACAGGAGGTGTTGAACTTTCACCTCCAGTCAATAGGAACGGATACTTGGCCTGTTCACAGGTCAGTTGCTGTAAATTCCACAATACATTATAAAGATGCATTGTCTCATCAGTCTGAATACTGAAGGCTTACTGAACCGGTTAAAATAGGATGTCAACAAGTGACGCAGGAGAGTTGGAGCTCAGAGTTGTAGGAGGAGAGACAGCTACGCCTCTGTGCAGGACAGCACGAGCAACACGCACTGCAACTGCACGGTAGGTTAAAGTGTATTTAAAGGGCATTATAACAACGAGTTTGTTATTATCCTACATTTGTTGTACTTCTTATCGACCTGTTTAATGTTGCTACTCAGTTTTTATATCTCCGTTTGCTTGCTGGAGACTTCTTAGACGCGATGCGAGCTGTTCTCTTGAAGGGAGAGAAACCGCACGCGGAACTGCGTGCATAAATGTATATGTTTAATGTTGTAACGCGTGTCTGGAAACATATACGTCTCTCTCAGCCAAACGAAAACGTCTCATGATCCATGACCTGATTTTAGTAAATTCGGCACTAAGCCATTCCATCAATTTAACATTGTACACTTGGTTCACTGGTTTATACTGCCCACAACTGTGTTTGACAGCATAAGGAGGCGGGAATAACTTTTGGAAAACGTCGAATTTTTAAGCTACTTAGTGAGTTTTATATGCTTTTTTGGATAAATGTAGGTGTCCTGTCGATGAAACGTAGCCGCTAACGATTCGTAATAAACTTGTGTACTCCTTGGTCTTCTTTTACGCAAGTTGCCAGATTTTTGAATAAGGTTTGGTGTGACATGCTCGTCTTCATAAAACGTAACGTATCTGTTACGTAACGTCACTCGTGTTAACTTTCCAGAGGTTGAATATAGGAAATAGCCAAGCACATTCTGAACGTAGGTTTTTGGACTCAGTGCTGTAGTATTATGTATCAAATATTAATTTATTATGCATCCAGTTTTATACCTAACATGCACACCTGCGCCTACATTTGTATGGCTGTATGCATTTGTCATACACTTAACTAACACTGTAAACCAGCATCATCAGGTTGATGTATTTTAGAGCAGTTCAGCTTCAGTGGCTTAGCAGGCGAGCTCATACATGCACATCCAGGCCTGCAGATTAACAGAGTTACTACCATGGATACACAGTGCTGCTGTCTGTGCATGTCCTGAGCTCTACCTCTGTTGATTATCTGCACATCCTCCTGCTAATACCCTCTATCTGCACATCCTCCTGCAAATACCCTCTAAACCTATCTAACCCATCCCATCTATAAGCTCAAAGATAAACAGCTCTTCTGGAAGTCTGACAGACACAGAAGGTGTGGCAGCAAACAGAACAAGTCTCACTTTGTCCTGGCAACCTTTTGTTACCACTCATGTAGTCATTGCAAAGTCATTAAGTTCTCTTTGGATGAATCTTGAAAAGAAATTTAAGGTGTAAATCATTGGCAGTAGTTGGAACATTACATGCGTTTGTCAGTGTTGAGTACACACCCACACTTTAGGCTGGATCCTTGTTGTTATGTAAGTGTTAGCTGGCAGATATGGGCACACACCCACAGCGAGGCTGACCTCAAGTGAAGAACACACCACCATACTTGTATGAGACACACAGCACATAATGGAGCAGCCCAAAGAGCCTTTCAAAGATAACAATTAGTCATCAGCTCACAAACCATCAAAACAAACTGAGACATAGTCCAGATAACGTGTATGTTACATGGCTGCAGCACTGACTGGAGGTTGCAGGTTGTCAATGCATTGCAATAACTTTTAAAAAACATTCAATTAAATCCATACTAAATAATAGTGTCCTTTCACCATAACACATTTGGAAAAAGTAGTCCTGTAAAGTAGAGCTGCAACCAACAGTTAATCAATTAATCTGTCAATTATATTTTTCAAGTAATTATTTCAAGTAAAATTGTTATGCAGGCTTGCAGAAAAATTTAAAAAGCTCACTAAAAGTAAGGCTGCAAATAATAAATATGTTCAATATCGATTAGTATGCTGAATATTTTCTCGATCAATAGATTTATCTTTTGGTTTATACTACTTCAGGAAATAATGAAAAATGCTCATCACAATTTCCCAGAGCCCAAGTTGACATTTAAATTGTTTGTTTTGTCCAACCAACAGTCCAAACCCCAAACATATTCAGTCAAATATCATAGAAGACAAAAACAGTATAGATCCACAATTTCGAGGCTGGAGCCAGTCAATGTTTGGCATTTTTGGCTTAAAAAATTACTTTAAACAATTATCCAAATTGTTTCTGTCGATCCGTTAATCAAGTCATTGTTTCAGCTCTACCTAAAAGTAATGAATAAATGGTTGTAACAACTAGCTTCTGACACTCCAAGTGGAGGTAGTACGAATGCAAACTAGGCTACTATGGACCAAACGTACGAAAAATAAGACCAAGCCCACACATCGTTAAATGCAATGATCAATAAATGATCAATATGTGTGTATTCACACCTGCAGTCACAGATCCACCACAGACAATGTGTTCTCTGTGCAGCGAAATGATGTTAGGGCTGAAACCATTACTCGATTAATTGATTAGTCAATCAACAGAAAAAATAAACATCAACAATTTTGCAGTTTTATACCATTGTTAATTGAATATCTTTGGGTTTTGTACTGTTGGTTGGATGAAATAAACAAATTGAAGATGTCAACTTGAGCTCTAGAGAATTGTAATGGGCTTTTATCACTATTTTCTGACTTATTATAGACTAAACCATTAATCTTAAGAAAAGAATCAACAGATTAACCCACAGGTTCAATGATAATGAAAATAATCGTTAAGTTGCAGCCCTACTATCAAACAATTCCATGAATGCCATCCCATCTATTGGAGCTGAAAAATTAAGGGGTGCTGGAGCCCTTCTAATAGGGCTATGGTGGTACATCGCACAGAAAACGTTCTGAACCACTGGATTACTTGATTAATCAAATAATTGTCTCAGTACTACTGTAAATTTCTTGTGATTGCAGACTTCAGACACTCTGTACCTATATCTATAGGCGTATTAATAATGAAGACTGTAGAGTAAACTATGCGGTTTCAGTTTGTGGGAATGCTGTCTAAAAAACAGCTCCTCATGCTCCACCATTACAGGCCTATCACTGACTGATTAAACTATCCAAACATGGTTTCCTTCTGGTTTACAAGTACTAATATTGGTGTGATGTGATATGATTTCTTCTGTTGCCTCCAGGAGAGGTAGGATTAAAAACACTCCGTACCAACCACATGGAAGGCGTGTTGGCTTTGGCACTGAAGTAGCTGTTGAAGAGCATGAAGATCTCCCTCCCTCCTCATATTTCTCTCTGCTTCTCTCTCATGTCATGTCATGTCAGGCTTTTATAATAGCCTGAACGAGATTAAGCTCTAATGAGGCCAATGAGTCGCCCCTGAAGGCAAGGTGGAGAGGTAGAGATGGTCCATGTTATTAAGAAATGTCGAGAAAGGAAAATCAAAGTCCTTCACTTTGTGATCACATGAAGCACCGCATGTTACATAAAGATTCTGGATCTTAAGTAGCAATTTCTAGTCACTTATAAACTGCTGAATCGGATTACAAAGAGAAAGTTATACTGGAATGTCCTGTGACAGATAATTGCTGTCATTTAATTTGTTATGTTAAATGAACAAAGGTTGCAGTGACACGGTACATTCATATTCAGAAAACGCCTCATCTTTGTTCTTGTGTCATCATCGTGCTTGGTGGATGGTACACTAGCGTGGGTTCAGCGTTGGGTTGCAGCAGTAAATGTGCATAATGCATGTTTTAGTGACTGTGAGTGGGTGTGTTAGCTCTGTGCTCTGGTTTTAAGAGAAAGTGTGGAGTGAGCAGAGTCGAATTGTTATATAACCACTGCTTATCAGTCCAGCACTGCTGAACTAATAAGATGAGGGAAGCATGGCTGTTTGAATTTCCTTCAATATACCTTTAGCACTAATTTAAAATTTCTGTCTGGTTACAAATTACATTTCAAGAGAAAGAGAATGGTGTACGTAATTCAGCATGAAAGGTTAAGAGCTGCTTGCGACTAGAGATGACGTGATTAATTGATGAAACTTTCACTGGTTCCAAATTTGAGGATTTGAGGCTTTTCTTTGTCATATATGAGTAAATTGAATGTCTTTGGGTGTTGGACTGTTGGTTGGACAACACAAGATATCACCTTGGGCTCTAGCAATATATAATGGACATTTTCACTATTTTCTGACATTCTATAGAAAGAACGATTAATCAAGAAAATATTCAGCATTAATCAATAATAAAAATAATAGTTGCAGCCCTACTTGGGACTGGAAAGCCACCAATTAGATCAGAAATCAGAATCAGAATCAGAAATACTTTATTGATCCCCGTAGGGAAACTCTTTGATCCCCGTAGGGAAACTCTTTGAAAAGATATTGGGCAAATTGGATGCTTAACATTTAAGCTTGACTTATGTTGTGCATTACAGGGTTACAGTGTAGCTATGGAGCCTACACACGTAGCCGTTGAAAATACGCCGTAGGCTACACCATAGCTAACGTGCACCTCCTCAAAAGTGTAACTACATGTCGGGGCTATGGAGATACCATGTGGGGACCACAAGAACTGTGATTGGTCAGAAGGAGCTGCTTGTGTTTTAATCTTCAGGTTTCTGATTCAGGTATATATTGTTACTGTGGGGAATATAATTAAAGCACGATACGGCCTGATCACACATGATACATGTGTCTAGTGTCTAGTGTTATCAATGCATGAAATCTGACGCTGAACTATAAATCAAAACATATGCCATAGTCATATGTCTACGGTGGGATTCCCATTAACCCCTCAACTACAAATCCAGCTTGATCTTACCTGTTGAAATGCCCTTCAGCAAGGCACTTGCTGCCCAGCTGCTTCATTGTGGGGCTGTACAGTGTAAGGGCTGGAACCAGCAAATCTTTTGCATTTTTGCATGAGTAAGTCTTTAATGATTTTGTACTTTTTTGGTATGTTGTTTTTTTTTTAGAGAACAGCAGGATGAAACATTCGGTGAAAGGTTCAAGCAGGGGAATCATCATGGTGATGAAACCCCGACCGGACAGCTGTGTCACCCATCAGCCATCAGACAGGAAGAAAGACACAAAGGTGACATGCACACACTCATCAAACACATGTTGCGCACAACATTTAAGATACAAGAATTAGGTTTGTACACTTCAGTAATCTTATTTAGCCTCAATTATTGAATTATTTGAATGATCAAATTATCCCCTATTCTGAATCTATTACAGCACTAATATTAAGAGCAGACAGCAGCAGACATTGTGGTGATTCAAAGGTCCAGACCCAGAAGCCTGTTGAACCCAGATTCACCTCCTGCCTCTTCCTCAGACTCTCCAGCAATCCAGACCTTGACACCCAAGAGCTAAGACTCAAGAAGAATTTAGACCCCTGTCTACACAGGTAAGCAAGGGAATGAATAAATTTACCTTGAAACAAGTGTTAATGAAATTCAGTACTGACCCTGATCACAGGCTCATTAATATATTCTGTTTCCTGGTCCATAGTTCAAGGAATAACAGAGTACTCTGTGTACGGTCTTGTTCTGTTTTGGCATGTAGGACTTTATGTCGTCACGTCGTCGTCTATCTGTCTGTGTGAAGTGAACAAAATAACAAGCACAATCTGTTTTGTGTATGTATCTACATACAGTACACATATGCATAATTGCATTGATCTGTTGGACCAGCAAATTAGATTCAGAGCATGAAGTCACAGACCAGTATTTGCACAGTTTCTACGAGGTACAGCTTGAAATCATTGAGGCATGGATTTAGAGAAGTGCTTAAAGCATTCATCTGGGACCTTGGGCCATACAGGCTTAATAGCATCATGCTGCTCCTGCAGATTTTTTTTGGTAACACATTCATGCAGACACAATCCCATTTTACTTAATCTGTCAAGTATTCTTGTAACCATCTTAAGAAGATGATGGTTTTGCTTAGATATTTAAGACCATAGGGGGAAGCGCCTGGTCCATGGCAATGTTTTGTGTCAATATCACATTGAAATGATACGTACTTGGTTCAAATAGACCTAATGTGTGCCACTAAAACATTTAATTACACATAGTCATTCTGTACTGTACTGACACAAAGCAAGTTGCAATGTTAGATCTGTGATATTTCTGTTTTTTGTGGTGCAATCATTATAGTGCAGCAGAATTCAGGATTTATCAGGTCTGGCAGAGTCTTCATCTATTGGTCAAGTTTGCTTTTCATGTACAGTATCCACTGTAGCTCATCAGCTCATTTTGTTCTAAGTAAACAGGATTAGAAGCTGTCACTGTCTTCTCCTCTGTTGTTTTTGTCAGTCCTCTTCAAAGTTTGACTAGTTGTGTCTCCCAAGGTATTCATCTGTACATCACTGCTGACCTGATTTGTAATTTACATGATGTATTTATTAGCTGCTTGTTATGTTGAATGGGTCTTGCCATTCCCTAAACTTTCCCAACAATGGGGCATTTTCTCTCTGTCTGTCTCATCATAATTGGTAAGTACAGACCAGCATCCCTGGAGCTGTATCTGAGGTCTGAAATAGGTACATCTGGCACTAATGGTTGTACCATGCTCAGAGTCACTGAAATCACAAGTCATCTCCAACATTTAGTCAAACAGTAACTGAACCACTGAGCCCTGTCTGCAAGCCTGTGACACATTATCTGGAAGAGTCAGCTCCTTATATAAACAAGGAAGTGCACATGTGACCCCTGGGAGTAGGTTAGACATGATTGCGTTTGTGTGTTTGTCTGTCGATGAGTTTACAGTATGTATGTATTTGTTTGCATTTTAACTTCACAGTGCATGTCCTGGTATCCAGTATAGGAAGATAAGAAGCTCTTACCGCCCTTTCAGGAAGCCCGACTTTATCGTCCTTACCTTCCTTATCACAAATCATCTATCTGTGGGCTGATTTGCATGACAGTACTTAAGTCAGCAATACAAGAGAATTAGAGGTCATTTTAGGTTAGACTTGTTGCCATGGTTTTCTGGGGGAAATATTTAACTTTTTCTTTAGATATAATCTGATATAACAATTGCTTTCTAGCTTGTGCGTGGTGGAGGTGGTTCGTATAAGTATGTGCTGCACATTTTCCTTGGGCATATTTGCATGCCTATGTATGATGCAATGTGGGCCAGAGATTAAAGTAGCCTTGTCAATAGATGCCATAGATCGAACTGGCTTTATTCATTCAAGAGAGAACACACCCCTTTAACTGTCTGCTAGGCACCTGCAATTTTCATACCATACAACATGACCATATATAGACATCTAGTACTGAGTGTGTGATCTTGTGTGTGTACAGTACGTGCATGTGTGATCCATGTGCTTACCATGGCCAACATAAAAATACCATGTAAGTGCTTTCATAAATGCTTATGAGGTGTGACTTTAGTGCACATGTAACTGTGAGAAAACTGTTTAGTAAAGAGAGAGGGACAGAGGAGAGGAATGCTGACCATCCTGTTGATCAGCATTGCTGTGGCAAATGTTAGACATCTAATCCCCCAAATGTTTCACACAAAAACATTATGGTACAGAATACAGGAAGATGGGAGATTTGTTGAATGCAGAAATTACACTTATACCAAGTTTTAAAAATAGAGATATTTTATTAGCTTTTACTGTTTATTATCTCAGCAATACATTTATGAACACCCTGATTATCATGTTCATAATGTTCTTTGCTGGATGGTCTTAATGCCAATGACGTCTCGCCAATCCCCTGTCTCAATATCAAACATTACACAATTCATTATTATATGAGTCTCAAAGTGTCCATTATATATCACTGAAGGTATATTTACTGTAAACACATACAACAGGGCAACTGACATGATGAATGAAAACAAAAGTTACATGTTATCTAGATGATTAACTGTTTTGTCATATTTATTCCTTGCTGCCTTAATTTTTGATGTGGATGACACGCTTAGCAATAACAGTAATAAAACATATTCCTGTAACCTTTTTATTGTGTAAAGAATATATAATCAAAAAAGCTCCACAGCAACCATATCATATCAGAGATGTGTGACAGTCTTTATTTTTTTATTAATTTCTTTTTAGGAAATCCAACAGCTGCCCAATGTGTCAGAAAACTGATATACTGGTCTAACCTTAGTCAGTATTGCTCTCATAGATCATATGTAGGGTAACATGACATTTTGTGCATACTGTACATTATGTCCAATCTACAGTTAAGTGAGAGGTGCAATACTAACTAGTATCCCTAATGGTTTTTATGTCTTTTCTTTCTCCTGTTCTGCCAGTTTAACTGAAACACAAAGGATTGAGACTGAGAACAGCAGCTGTCGGGTAAGAATTAGCCACAATCTTGATCATTAAAATCATAATGTTTTAGGACTTGTGCTGGAATCATTACAATGTAAAATACCATCTAAAAACAAATGTTAAATTGCACCTTTAATTCCTAGTTAATTCAAAGTATTCAAAATATAATTTAAGGCAACTTTTGAAAACCACATGAAGTAGTTATCTATGAAAACATCTCGAGTGACATCGCATACTCTTGTAAACATCTGAGATTGAGTATTATTCTAAGAGTTGGAAGGGACAGGGTGTGTGTGCTTTAGTGTGTGTCCTTGGAAATCTCTCATGTCTTTCAAAATAACCTGTTTGTCAAGGCCTGAATCTCTTAAATAGCTACACCATGGGAACATAAGCATTAGCTGTGGCTTCTTCCAGCACTCAATTTGTAATTCAGATAACAGGCCACTGTTGCATACTTACTGTAAATGTAGAAGGCAATTTACTTTAGTCTAAGTCATTTGCATTGGTATGATATGACAAGTTCAAGTTGACATATGAAAAGAGTTAGGCTTTAATGATACAGCTAGACATATCTGATCCGTGGTTACAATACAGAAATCTAGTGTGGGATATTGTTTGGTCATATGACCAGACAATATCCCACAATTAATTAATTTAACAATACAAAAAATTATTTTAAAACCTACATTTCTAATGCAGATTCCAGATGTTTGGCAAAAAATAAATTAGTATACAATATCTGGTCAATATCTTGGAGTAATTCTTCTTCTCTTAACAGGTTAATGGACAAACATTACCACCAGACACCTCTATAAAGGTAACCAGTGACTCTCCATTATCTGAAAGGATACCATTTCCAGCAAAGAAGAAAGAAGAGGTTATCACAGTTGTTTGCAATGAACTGGAGACTACCAAGGTCTTGAATATAACTCGCAGTTTCTCAAATGGGGAGTCTGGACCACATGAGCCTAATGGCATGCACATACTTTCATGTGGGTCACAACCAAGGACTGGCACTAGATCAGTTGAGTTAGAAGAAGATAGAAAAGACCATACAAAGCTTAAGAAACAAACTGAACTTGTGGAACTGTCCAACCCTACTAGAACCATGTTGTCTTCCACTGTAGTAACAGTTCTTGCCCCACACTGGAGTGGCAGACTAAGACGGACCAAAAGATTTGAGGGAACTGGCAATTCAGAAGCCCAGGGGAATTTACGAGATGTGACAAACACTGCGGCAAACGGTACTCATGAACGCTTTCAGGAGACTGTGGACAGGTCATTGACAGATGGATCACAAGCCCAATTAAGGGTGCCATTTTTGGGTACCAGGAGGAATACAGTGGACTGGTCAACTAAGAGTGGTCCTGCAAGCTTGGACTATGAATCTAAGAGGAAAATGATTCAGACTGTCTCCTTGGATGTAAACTCTGGAATGATGGACAATAGAAAAATAGATGCAGGTGCTTTAAGCCCTGTAGCCACAACTGCATCTCCCGTGTCACCCCTCTCCCTTGACCCAAATGAACAAAGAAGGAATCCACAAACTGGTCATCAGGGAGGACTGTCATCTTTAAGCTCAAAACCAACAACCAGCAGTCTACTTCTGTCTTTAAGAAGATTCAACTCAAATGGCAGGAACTCTAATGTAACCTCCACCCTCTCTGAGATAAACCCTTCACCTCTGAGAAGTTCGCAAAGTGATCGAGATGGAAAATTTTTCACAACACACCTTTCTCAAACCTTTCACAATAATAATGAGCAAGAGAGGTCAAAGCCGCTCTTCTCTCCAACTTCCATTTCTTATAGAACTGAAACTGAGCCTTTCCTTTCCCCATCATCCTCCAATCACAGAGAAAGGAACATATTTGAAACACGCTTCTTTTCAGCTTCACCCACAAACAAAGACGCAGAAGACACACCCTTCACCCAGCAACCTCAAACAATAAATAGAACCCAGCCTAGTCTTTCATGTTCGAAACAGGCATTTCTAAGTAGAGCACCATCAGAGAGGCAACAGAACTGCAGGGGTTCAGACAAAAGTACAAAACTACTCTCAGAGAGCTCTGTCACTTCACCCAGACATTCCCCATATGATCACTCTGCCCTCCTAAAAACCCATTCCCTCCCTAGGAGGACCACCCTGACATCCACTTCCTGGTGGAAACAAGTTAACCAGGAGGGCAGTTCCCTTCTAATGCTCAGTGATGCAACGAACATCAAAGAAAAGCCAAACACACCCTTAGTTACACCCTGTAATGATAATAGTGACTTGGCCTCTTCAAGCCTGACTGACAACAAAAGATTTAGTAGTCAAATCCACAATAACAGAGAGAACAATAACACAACAGAGTCAGTTCGCAAAAGTAACATGAACCTTGTTATGAAGACGCAGGGAGGAACGCACAACATCAAACAAAGAAATGTTGAGGATTTACCTGACCACGAATCAGACAGGCTTGTCAAACAGCAATATGGCTCCAATTTAAACAACAGAGAACCACAAAAGCCTCATAGTTTGCCTGATGTTTTGTCTAGTTCTAAAATTAGCAGAGCTACAGCACAAACAACACTGAGTCACCCTAAAGATATCGGCAAGCATGATGTAAGTAGTAGTTCATTTACAGTAAATGTAACTGAATTACCACCTGCTTGGATAAATCTTAAGAACTCAAATACACCCACTGAGAGCAGCAGCAAACACAATAATAATCATTCTACATCCAAAACCAGCAGCATCCCTATATCTCCTCAAAACAAAGACTCTCAAAAGTTTACCAAACCATATCTTTTTCTTGCTACCACCAACACTCTCAGTAGTCAAGCTCTTACCTCTAAAACTACCTCTATTCTTCCCCTAACCCCAAACTCTAGTTCCTCCTTTCACTCTCATCCAGTTGCTTCACAGACCAATATTCATGCTGCATCATACAATGGCTCTTCTTCCCAAACATCCAAATTTACCAACACAGCTGACACCACACCTCTTGGCTTTGATAGAAGCTATGCTTCCGTTCCCAAGCCATTCCACCCTAAAACTGTGTCCAGCATGATTCCCTCAGTCAATGCTTTCTCTAAAACAAAGTGCAGTCCTGTATCCACTGCTTCTACCACCTCTTCCTCTATCACTGGAAGCCATCCAGCAGCCACAATTTCCCCCAGCCCATCCCTCTTTACTCCTCCTATCACTCCTGCCATTGCATCTTCTCCCACCACTATCACTATTTCCTCTCTCTTAACCCCCCCTCCCACCCCTGTCATTACCAGCCCCAACTACTCAGACACTTCCAGCCCTAAGGAAGGGAAGACATTCTCAAGCAGCCTAGAAAAAGACCCAAAGAAACTGCGCCCCTGTGTAGAGGGAAAGAGAGTGAGACGAGTAACATGGGAGGACTCGGTGGATCTGCTGCATTCTGAGCCCATCACAGTTGAGAAGCCAGAGCCATTTCAAGTCCCAACAAGCCCTTCATCTCCCTTGAGATCCCAGCGAGGCATTAAAGCTCCATCCATCTTTTCCTTTCTAAGATCAAGCAGTCCTACCACAAATTCATCTTCTCTTTGCTCCCCTTTGCCTAAAACCTCCAGCATACAGGTGGTGAAAGGAGGGAAGTATCGATCCTTATCATATGACTCTGCTGATTTAGCATTCAGAGAGCGAGAGAGATCGAAGCAAAGACCTGTGAAAGACACTGTGATCTTTGATCAGGGAAGACGAGACTTAACCACACCCAGACAAGAGAGGACACTATCAGTGGAGTCCAGTTTAGTTCAGTGCCATTCTTCTGCTCCTTTCTCCCTCCCTCCTGACTTTTCAAGTGGTTATAAGCTTCGATATAGCTCCCCACCTTACTCCACTCTCATGTCTACCAGGTCAACACAAGGAGAAACTAAGACAATAACACCCAGATCACCCCTCTTCCAACAACCCTCACAGTCAAATTATACCCCACATATTTCCATACAAACTGACCCAGTTGCAGCCATGACCTTACCCACTGCCAAACCCCCTCTTTCACCTATGAGACTACCACAGCCCCTGTCTTTGCCTTTCCAAAACAAAACTGCCACCCGAGAAAGTTCAAAGTGTGGTGTTTCAGAAACCGATCAAGTCAACAATAATAACGGCAAGAACAACAGCCGCGATTGCCAAAATGGCCAGATATTACTTATCGACAACAGAGTTCATATCAGTTCACAGTCTCTGCAGGGTGATAAGGCCCACAACTCCTCCTCAACATGTGTAACTGAGACACTGGTTTACAGCATTAAATCTAAAATAGATACAGTGACAGTTGCCCCAAAAAACACCACACCTAAACCTTTGCAACATACCACAAACACACTGGTTTCTGTGGAGACCAAGTTAAGTCAAGAGTCCCACACAGTGCAGAGTAAGGAAACCACAGATGGACCATGCAGTCATTCAGATCAGAGCTCCAGTGGTAGCAGCTCAGTAGAGAGTCAACCCCCTGATGATGAAAGCTCTAACAGAAGAATAAAGGAGAGTGTACTGGGTAAAAGCAGATTTTTTTCAGTGGAGAGTAACAATGAACAAAGCCCAAAGAGAAGCCGGTTTGCATTGAAGAAAAGTGTAAGCACACCAAACTCCAGTTTATCAAGGTCAGAGTCAGAGAGGGCCAACAAGACTAATAACAAAATGGACCAGGTCCTTAACAAACTGAGACAAACATTTAGCACTAGACGGTCTGATGATGATATTATGTTTCCATGGAAATGGAAGCGAGCCTCCCAAACACCCTCTGTTAGTGGATCAAGTGACATCAGCAATGTCAGTGATATCACTGAGAGTACCAAAACACTAGAGAAGCGAGAGCAGGAGAAAGGGATGGTGCTGAAGGACAATGAAAAGGGAACAGAGGGTACGAATAGATGGACACAAAACAGATACACTCTCATACCACCCTCAGCTTCTGGGAGCACAATGGCAGAAGATAAGTTTTACATTTGGTCAGACAAATCAACATCAGAAACTGACCAAGACAAGCAAAATGTTTGTGCAGAACACATGTCTGAAAGTAAAAACCAACCTCATTTGACAATCCACACCCCAACAACGCACCAGTTTGACCTTTACAAAGACAACAGGACAGATTATAAACAAACAAACCAGTTCCTCTCTTGTAGAGATTCCAGTCCTGGTAGGAGCCCTAACCCCTCTGGTACTCAGTTCATGAAGTCCACATCCAGCCCCAGGAGCCCCTTCTCCCCCTTCTCCTCTCTTTCCCCTCTCTCCCCATTTCCCACACCTGATGTTACAGATGACAGTGTCTTCTACAGCCCAAAGCTACAGCGTCGCAGAGAATCCTCCTCACCATGTGAGCCAGGAGAGGGAATCAGCTTGGGTGGGTCAAGAAGAAGCCGGGCATCCACTGGTCCTCCAAGTGCAGGTCCAGGACAGGACAAGGAATGCTTGGCATCCTCCTATGCAGACTTGAAGTATGGCATTGAGCCAGGGAGGTCATTTTCTGTGAGTTCTGTACTGTCCAGTCGACCCTCAGGGCCGGGTCGCATCTCCACTGGATCCAGGTTCATGAGTGTGGGTGACCTCTCTGAATCTGCCTTGACTTGTGGAGGTATTGGCAAGGACTTGGATCAGTGGTCTGTTATTCCTGATTGGACCTCAGAATATGATTTCCAGCCCAGTAAGGATTGTCGAATGTCATATTTTCCCAGTGACCCTGGTAAAATGAGATCGAGATCTCTTCCTCGATCACTGACCAGGCGCCTGGCAAATTGGAGCTCAGGAGTCTCCGCTTCTCCACCTGTAACTACCACAACCTCAAAGCCAGCCCGCCTCTGGAGCCCTAACAAGAACACTTGTCACTTTGCATGGGATACAGAGGGTCCTCCGACCCCTCCTCCAACACCTCCACTGTCACCAGTGTCCAAACGTATGTCCAAACCTCCCAGCCTTTCCTCCCCTACCTTTCCCAGCTCATCAGGAGCACCACAGCAAGTGGACAACCAGTCCTCCAGAGGGCATTTGCCCTCCAGATGTTATGTATCCAGCCTTAGCACCTTTGAGGAGTCTTCAGACAGCAGCTCAGACACCACAACAGATGATGAATATTACTTAGAAACAGGTGAAGACAAAGAAAAAGAAACAGAATTGTAAAAGCAGAACAATTGCTTTGAATCCTCCCTGCTGTCAAGTCTCTGATCATGCACATGAGAAAGAAACATCCACGAGAAGAAAGATTGGCTTTAAATCTATTATGTAAAGTGACCTTCTCTGCTTGTCTCCTTTTTTTTTTTTTTTTGTCATTTTCACAAAGGAAACGGACAGGTGGTTGACTGCATGATTAGGTTTTCAAAAGTGGTAGTTGCTGTCATGTAAAAAAGACATTAAATGAGCAAGCATGATATTATCAGCATAGGTTTAAAGATGATAATGTGTGCATGTACAGTATACTGTATATGACTGCAGATCTGCAATCTAGGGATATCGAACTTTGTTTAACATTTTATAGTTGCAGTTGCATGGCATCAGTGAGGGATGTAGCTACATCTGTGTAGTTGTTTTAATGATCAAACTACTGTTAGGATTTTAACATAAGGCTAATCGTAAGGTTTGCATTTCGTCCTGCTACTTAACAATAAATGCTGAGGTAATATGGATAAATGTGTTATCATATGATATTTCATTATCTGTTTTATTCTATGTTTGAAGATTTAAATGAATTGTCGTAATGTTGTAAGCATAAAGCAGACACAATTTATTTTTTTTGCCAAATTGTTTTAAACTGGCAGTGTTGCTTTGAAAAATTTGAAAAGTTTTGTTGAAAAAGTTTTGTGTATTCTGGGATGAAATATAATCATACTGTATGTTAAAATTAACACTTGTTTTCAAACATTATAAACTGCTCTATACAGTGATTGCTCCTATTTGCACAGCGACAATCTAAAGTCTTAATATATGTATTTTATAAATAAATGTAATTTCCAACAAGAAATCATGTTTTTGGATATATGTTTGGGTTAAATTTCTGCTTAACGAGTTGGGTACACTCTTGCTATTGCTTGATATCAAATTATCCAGCCTTAACCAGGATGATTTCTCATCGTGTCATTTAATTGTTGTGTTTCCCATCCCAGTATTTACATGCCATAATAAGTGAAAAGGTATGCTGAGTATTGGCATGACAAACAGAAGATTTGGTGCCCGAGGCTACATTCCAGTCTACAGGGAGCTTTTTAATGACCATATTAATCACAGTGCTTTGCTGGATGCTGTCTACTTTAAATAGTGTCTGCTATAGGTGGGGCTGTTCAACAGTTTCACATTATTCAAGTGGGTGTTCTTTTGTTCTTCTTCTTAAACTGTTACGGCGATGGTTAGATAAAATGTCCATTAGACTGGGTGGATTGAGTTGTAAAATCATTACTGCATGTGTATGTTTACCGGCAGTGTACTTTGTGTCCTTGACTTTCTCTTTTTATGATTTTTACCAGAGAGACATTCACACTGAGACAACACAATCTGCTTTGTATTATTAGCCATGACATCAACTGGGAAAGGCATGGCTGAATCACATCATGTGTCATAGTCTTCAGAGCAATGATTCTGAATCTGTTTTTCCATGGTATGTCATAAGAAAAGGGCAGCACTGGTTCCATCCAGAGCCATGGGTTCCTGAGTAAAGAGTTAAAAAAAAGTTTAAAAAGTTAATGGCACTAAGCTGAGTCTATAGACATAGAGCTTATCTTGTATTTTATTTTGTACAGTGATAAAGACCACAAGTGACAATATTTAAGGGCTGCAACGGGCTATTAATTTGATATTTAGTAATGTAGCGTCAGATGTACTTGGCTTGTATACTGAAGGTGTGTAAAGCCCACAGAAATGTTTTTCTTGTGTAAAGTAAGTCAGTAATTTTTTTTCATTTAAGGTAACAAATCCACAACCCAAACATAACTGATGCAAACCTGCAAGCAATAATTTGTATTTTAATTAAATTAATTTAATTTAATCCTAATGACATAGAAAACATTTTTTCAAATGCTTTAAAACAGCCTTTTTTATAAAAAATAAGATTTAAGGGTCCTTCACTATGTGCATTTCATTACATAAAGCTGCTACGCTGCTGGCTCTGCAGTATGAAAGCTACAAAATGCACATGATAGCTGTATCAGCTTTCACCTAACAATAAACAGTTTTTTTTCTCATGAGGGATTGCAGCACTGGGCATGGTCATGGTGGCATCAAACAGCCAGGGAAGGTGATTGTTTTGTGTGCATGCATGCTCGGGCTGTGCAGAGCATATAGCAGGTGCAGTTGTTCAAAGTCAAACAAAATAGCCAACAAGAGTAACTGCTTTGAACACTGATTTAAAGCACAATTATAATAATATCATATATATTTTTATGAAATGATGCAGTAAGGTTTTGTTTTTAAGATAAAAACAAAAACTGCTCACCTCTTTGTTTTATTTTTGTTTTTTTCTGGTAATCCTATTTAGTTAAACACAGAGCAGTAATATGATTTCAACATGTAATCAATTAATATGCTACAGTTAACGTCACTCCAGCCTTATTCCACTGTTTTACTGTGTAATTACACTGTAATATGGTGACATTCCTGAACCAAATCCTTCAAGTATTGAATTTGTTACACAGTAAGAAATCTATTTTAAATGTAATATTTCAATTTGATTATATTTACAAAAGTGATTTTGTTCCTCTGAATGATGTGTTTAACCTGTTGATGCACATTAACCACTACACTGGACAGATGTGCTACTCCTTATATGACTTCATGATTTAATAATTGATGCATTCAAGAATTTCTGAATTTCATCTGTGTTTCTTTAACAAAGGCCAAAACTGCTTAATATATAAGTAAATCATAAAGTTACCATGAGTACCATAACAAATATTTAGCACGGGAAATTGAAACTGGATTTTAGTGATATTCCTTCTTTCTATTTTTTTTTTTCTTTTTCAATTATTATGGAGAAATACATTCTTGTGAATGTAGCTCTTTGACCATCTAGTGGTTGCTGAGAGTAGTTCATCTCAACTGCTCATTTGTGTTTGACTCTACACTGCTATGTGAGTCACCTATCAGTCATTTGGTTTACATATTGACTTTTTTTAGGTAGAATAACCATGTACAGTATAAGGGTATATCACATTTAACGCTATGTTTGCAGTATGAGAAACAATTTTAACTGAAAAACTCATCACCTGTGAGCAGCTTTTTGTAGCCATGATCAGATGAGATGATAACACCCATCATACACAATTCTTTCTAGTCAGTTTTACTTTTTCTTACTCAAAACCTTCATCTACTCCACTGCTTCACCAACTCATGATGCTTAATAAGTCTCATCAGTAGTCTCAACCACTTGCAGCTGTTTTGAACTTAATCTTGCTTTGTTGGTGCTCATTCTCAGCTGTGCAGTCAGCTGCTCAAGCTGGATATTGCAGGATATTGTCTTACAAAAACAAGGAGCAAAAGTTTTGAACTCTTCTGCTCTTCTCATGTGAAAGCATGAAAAGCAACTCAGTTTTCATTTTGTGGGTTGGATACCGCTGTTGGTAGGTGCTGCATGAGTTTTTATTACAATTACTACCTCATAGTGCAGTTCTTTGTAGTGTAGTGATTCACTTCTCAGTCATTTCCTTACATCTTTTTCCTCCAGGTTTGAAGGTATAAAATACAGGAAACATGAACAAAGTGGTGCATTCAAAACGCATTTATTCTTTATTCCACTCATGTTGCATGGAGAATAATGAAACTAAAATACTACAATTAAACTATATCCTTGAAGATCCCATTAAAGGTTTCACTCTTCAATGTGTGCTTTCTATACAAAGAAAGAAAAAATGTTAGATAATCAGAATTTTTTGTTCTTGCCAAATCATTAAAGTTACTTGCTGTGCATTGCATGTTTCCAAGACATAGTTACTAAATAAAAGTTGCATTATTCTGAAGGGTTACTGACCTTAGCACCAGAGTCACGGCTCTTTGCTCTCAGCTTGTTGACCTGAGACTCTGCAATGTCGGCCCTCTCCTCTGCTTCCTCAAGCTCATGCTGTAACTTGCGCAACTTGCCCAGATTTGAATTGGAGTGTTCTTCCTAAAAAACAAGATTAGAGTATGGAAACATTTTGAAGTATAGCTATAACACACAAGAGCTGACTCATAAAAAGGCATATAGACTTTATTTTAGTAAATGAAAGAGTAGTATTTTCACTTACAGCCTCCTCTGCAGCTCGCTTGTAGGATTTAACTTTTAGTTGCAGCTTATCCACCAGGTCCTGCAGACGGCTCAGATTCTTTCTGTCCTCCTCTGTCTGTTAAATTAGTATACCACACATATTGCTTGTTAAAGCATAACTTTTTATCTTTTGGTGAATGTTTATGAGTTATTGTGTCAGTAGTGTATACCTGGTAGGTGAGCTCTTTGATGCGCCTCTCGTACTTGCGGATGCCTTTCACTGATTCACTGCTTCTCCTTTGCTCCATATCCACCTCATTTTCCAACTCTCTCACCTTGGAAAGGACAGTTATGGGTGCAGCTTTTATGAGATTGTTGAAGCCAGATAATCCTATATTGTACACTAGTACTGAAAGGCAACACAGCGGAAGTTAGAAATACTCACCCTGGCCTCCAGCTTCTGGATCTGCTTCTTGCCACCTTTCATGGCTATTTGCTCAGCTTCATCCAGACGGTGCTGCAGGTCTTTGATGGTTTGTTCCATGTTTTTCTTCATACGCTCCAGATGAGCACTGGTGTCCTGCTCCTTTTTCAGCTCCTCTGCCATCATGGCAGCATCAGTAATGGCCTTCTTCGCCTTCTCCTCAGCATTTCTGCACTCCTGCACAGCCTCCTCCACCTCACTTTGAAGCTGGGTTGAATCTCCCTCCAGCTTCTTCTTCTGGTTCAGCAGGCTGGTGTTCTGCACAGAATTGTTTCACAGTGAACACTTGTGGAAACATAAATAACTTGGACATATTGGTATATTGTTATACTGTATAGTGATTACAGATTCCGACATACCTGAGAGTGCAGCAGCTGAACTCTCTCACTGACATCCAGCAGTTCTTGCTCTGCCAGTTTTCGAGCTCTCTCAGTCTGCTCCACCACAGACCTCAGCTCATCAAGTTCAGCCTGCAGCAGGTTGTTACGTCTCTCCACAATGGCAATGTTCTCCTTCAGATCATCATTGGCACGAAGAGCATCATCCAGCTGCAGCTGCAAGTCCTGCCAAGAACAATAATAACATTCTTACTATGATTAAAAGGACAAAGAAGACAATCCACAAACATACTCCCATCATTCGTAGGACTTACGGAATTACCTTCAGATGAGCATGCACTCCCTTGAGCTGCTTTTGAGCCTCTGCTGCCTGCCTGTTGGCCTGGCTCAGCTGGATCTCCATCTCATTGAGATCTCCCTCCATCTTCTTTTTCACCCTGAGAGCCTCGTTTCTGCTGCGAGTCTCAGCCTCAAGGGAGCTCTGCAGAGTGTCCACTACTCTCTGATGGTTACGCTTGGCCTGCTCCATCTCTTCGTCCTTCTCAGCCAGCTTCCGCTCGATTTCAGCCTTCACCTGGTTGAACTCAAGCTGAGCTCGGAGAATCTTACTCTCCTCATGCTCGAGGGTACCCTGTTAAAAACAGCAAATCACTGTATATCTTTCAGAGCATCAGAATGGTAATTACAGTGAGTTGATCAATGAAAAAATGGCATATCCATTAGACGACATTTAACATTTGTTCACCTCAGCTTCCTCCAGAGCAGCTTGTATCTCAGCCTTCTCTTGATCCAGTTGTTTACGGATCTTCTCCAGCTCATGGATGCTCTTTCCACTCTCACCAAGTTGCTCAGTCAGGTCAGAAATTTCCTCTGTTTTGTGAATATTAATATATTTTAATATTAATATATTTTAGTATTGTCCCAACCTCCGTACTGTATTCAGTGCATGTTTAAAGGTAAATCATGGTTTAATTATATCTTCCTACCTTGGAGATTCTTGTTTTCTCGTTTCGTGGTCTCCAGGTGATCCAGAGATTCTTCATAAGAGTTCTTCAGTTTGAAGAGCTCTGTGCTGAGAGAACGAGCCTCTTTCAGGGAACTTTCCAGCTCAGTTTGGGACTCCTCATACTTCTGCTTCCACTCAGCAAGTACCTAATTAAATTGTATTTTAAATTATGTTACACACTTTAGAAACATTCAGAAGCCAGTCTCAATTTATACATACAAAACTTTATTCTGTACTGTATGCTTATCTGGAATGAGTCCCTGTCATTTCATATGCCATTACCTTGTCAAAGTTTCTTTGTCTCTTGTCCAGAGCTGCGGCAGCAGCATTAGATCTCTCCACATCCACCATGAGATCCTCAATCTCACCCTGAAGCCTGTGTTTGGTTTTCTCCAGGGAGGAACATTTAGCATTAGCAGCTTCAACAGCTTCTTCTGCATCCTGTAAGCGTTGAGCTAGCTTTTTCCTAATAGCAAAAATAAGTAGGTGTTGTTATGTATGAGTAAGTATGAAATTGTTACCTCACAGATAAAATGGGAATATCACTGTAAAATTTAGGAACTGTCTCAAGATGGGTCTTGTTTTCAGTGGTGATATAACTTTCCTAAATGCTTGAAGGTTTAGAGAGAGAGCAATCCTCTATTCTATAATTTACTGAATCCTTACTTTGCATCTTCCAGCTCCTCCGTTCTCTGGATGGCATCAGTTTCGTACTTGGTTCTCCACTGAGCCACCTCAGAGTTTGCCTTGGACATGCTGCGTTGGAGCTCAGCTTTGGCCTCCTGCTCCTCCTCATACTGCTCCCTCAACAAGTCACAGTCATGGCGAGAAGACTGCACTGCATGGGCAAGTGCATTCTTGGCCTTTGATAAAGAAAAAATAGGTCAAGTCATTTTGTCTGTAGCCATCGGGCTCTGTATTTTAAAAGCAGTAGTTCTTAAAAGAAATACCTTGACTTCCTCTTCTAGTTGTCTCTTGAGGTCTTCAATCTGCTGAGTGAAAGACTGCTTCCCTCTGGTCAGCTGGGAGACCAAGGAGTCCTTCTCCTCCAGCTGCCTGGTAAATTCACCTGAAAAATAAATATTTATAAACCCCCATATCAAGCTGCAATTGGTGTTTAGTTATATTTCAACTTGCAGCCTGTAATATTAGAAATGTAAAACAAACATGCCCCCCCCATCTTTCTTTTCTAAACATAATGCTGTTCTAACACCTGCGACTCCATGGAAGGGGAGCCACTCCCTATGTAGATAAAAACGGCTTATTCTAAGGTAATTAAAACAATTCTTATTTTCAGGTGATTATACACTAATGAAAACATACTAAATAAATTATACTTAAATATTAGATATAAATATTAGATTCCAGTTCTGCCAATAGATCCTCCTAAATGTTACGCACTGGGCCTTTAAATGTGAGTGTATGTTAAACTGATTACCATTTTCTGTTTGAAGCTTTGCTTTTTGCATTGTGAAGTCATTGATGGTACGCTGGCCTTCCTCCGATTTCGTCTTGTATTCAGTCATTTGATCCTCCAAAGTGCGGCACATTTTCTCCAGGTTGGCCTGTTAAACGAATTTTATATTAATATGTAAGTCATAGAATGTATCCGACCCAAGCATTGTATTCTCATAGAGTTAAATGAGAAGATCAATACCATTTTCATGTCTGTGTGTTAACTATGGGACTAGAGCCAGCAGGCGATTAGCCTAGCTTAGCGTGAAGAGTGGCAGGAGGAAAACAAAAAACTAGCTGGAAACAGCTAACCCAGGTCTGTTCAAAGTTAAAACCTGTTCAGAAGCACCTCTAAAGCTCACTAATTAACACAATGTATCTTGTTTGTTAAATCTGTGTACACAAACAGATATGTAAGAATAACAGTTTGTGATTTTACTGAGAGTTATGTGCTGTAACAATTTCTTGGCAAAAAGCAGCGGGGCAGTGATTTCCTTCATTCTTGTCATCTCCATGAGATTGCCAGCTCTAGCCACACACACAGAAGAAAGCCGATAAACATATTTCCCAAAATATCAGCCTGTTCCTTCTCTCATGTCTCTATGGTAAATATGAAGGTTACGCAAGCAACCAGTTAGCTTAGCACAGAGACTGGAAACAGGGAAACAGCTAGCCCAAAGGTAACAAAAGCTGCATACCTACACCAGTCTTTTGTGCTAAACTAAGCTAACCAGCTGCTGGCAGTAGTTTCATATTTACCGCACAGTAGCAATCTTCTCATCTAACTCTTGGCAAGAAAGAGAATACAGCATACTTCACAAAATGTCAAACTATTCCTTAAAATTTCTGTTGCTTTCAGCAGGTATTTCTGCCTCTGGAGCTGCAGAATCTGGATCTATGATCGCAAGGCACCTTCTGTTCCTGCTTGATTATTATTAGTCTTATTACTATTATTATCATTATTATTCCTATATGATTATTACTATATATATATATATATATATATATATATATATATATATATATATATATTACCATTACATTATTATTATTTTAAAATTCTATGTGGAATTTGCATGTTGCTACTGTATGCTCTCTTACCTCCTGCTCTCTCTCTCTGTCTCTCTCTCTTTCTCTCTTTCTCTCTCTCTCTCTCTCTCTCAACCCAACCAGCAGTGGCAGATGGCCGCCCACCCTGAGTCTGGTTCTCGAGGTTTCTGCCTCTTAAAAGGAAGTTTTTCCTTGCCACTGTTGCCAAGTGCTTGCTCATCGTGGGAATTGTTGGGTCTCTGTAAATAATATTATAAAGAGTACGGTCTAGACCTGCTCTATAGGACAAGTGCAATGAGATAACTTCTGTTGTGAATTGGCGCTATATAAATAAAATTGAATATAATTAATAGATGAGTTCAATGAAGACTGATTTGTTTGTCTTACTTTAACTTTGATGATCTGCTCCATGTTGGACACCACATCATCCAGCTCCAGTCTGAGCTCGCTCTTCTCTTTCTCCAGCTTCTGTTTGACTCTTTGTAGGTTGTCAATCTGCTCTCCCAGGTCAGCCACACTGTCTGCATTCTTCTTTCTCAGTGTAGCAGCAGTGGCTTCATGCTGCAGAGTGGCCTCTTCAAGGTCTCTGCGCATCTTCTGAAACTCAGCCTCTCTCTTCTTGTTCATCTCAATCTGGGCAGCAGTGGCTCCTCCGGCCTCCTCCAGCCTCTCACTGATCTCCTCTAGCTCCCTAGTCAAGTCAGCCCTCTGTTTTTCCACCTTGGCTCGGGCAGCTCGCTCTGCTTCCAGCTCTTCCTCCAGCTCTTCAATGCGAGCCTTGATGAAAATCATCAGATGATTATAAATTTTGAGTAGGAATTCACATAATGAAGAGATAAAATCACAACAGATAAAACCTGTTTGTGCAGTTACCTGTAACTCCTTCAGTTTCTTCTGGAGTTGAGCGCCCATGGCCTGTTCATCCTCAATCTTACTTAACTGCTGGCTGATTTCAAAGTCTTTCCTACATTTAATGACAAAATGATTCACATTAGTAATCAGCTGTTGTAGCATAATGGGCATCTTGTTTGTGATTGTAATAGATTAGTTTTACTTTTTGAGTTTTTCCTCCAGCTGCTGCTTGTCATTCTCCAGATCCATCACACTTTCTTGGGATAACTTTAAGTCCCCCTCCAATTTTCTCTTGGCTCTTTCCAGATCCATCCTTATTTTCTTCTCTTGCTCCAATGATCCTTCAAGCTAACAGACAAAACAATCCAAACATTTACTCCATAAGTTGTGTCTCTAGGACTTGAGATTTAGTCGCATATACCATTGTACTCACATCATCGACTTGCTGCTCAAGCTTGGCTTTGGCCTTGGTCAGAGTGTTGACTTTGTCCTCCTCACTCTGCAGATCGTCCAGTGTTTGTTGATGAGCTTCCTGAAGAGCTTTCTTCTCTTTGGTCAGCTTAGCAATGATTTCATCCAAAGCTGCCATCTCTTCTGTCAGGTTTTTAACCTCAGAAAACAGATCACAGTTGGTGTTAAATCAGGAATATAGAAAGATTCTTCAATAATACAAGTTTCAGGTCTTTAAACCCACAATACTATTTTTTGACCACTTGTGGGCAGCTGTGAACACAACATTGACATATAAGTTGATATGGCAAATTTGTTAGCATACAGTTGCCTATTTACATATCAAGCAGACACGGAGCAACATTAACATTCATTTAGAGCCGTGTCTCTGGCCACCTGTCAAATGAAAGTCCAATATTCACAATCCCTTTAGTTCTTATCTACTCTTTACCTGCTAAATGCTCCATTAATTTTAACAGCTAGTAGCCAACATTGTTTGTCTGCTGTTTTGTGCAGGTCAGTTAACCTACAATAGTTTTTTCAGAGCTCCTTCGCTCAGCTGTGCCTGAAAGTGAAGCTATGAGAGCAGTGATAGTGAGTCAAAACAGTAAAGTTCCGCAGCGGCCCAGGTTCGAATCCAGCCCGTGGCCCATTTACTGCATGTCATCCCCTCTCTCTCTCTGCCATATTTCCTGTCTCTCTTTAGCTGTTCCTATCAAAAATAACGGCAAAAAGCCCCCTCAAAAAAATCTTAAAAAACAGTAAAGTTGTGGGCTATAAAGTAAAACAATGAGCTGAAAGATACTAAAACACTGCTTAGAGATGAGGAGAACTGCACAGCCAGGTGATAATTCTCTGTGTGTTTGCACTACGAACAACCTCTTTAACATTACACATAGACATCTGATCAATTGTTATTTTTAAAATATGGATTATAGCTGCTTTCATTACCTTGTTCTCTGTGGCATGCTTTTCCTTTTCCACTTTAGCCAGAGTCAGCTCCAGATCATCGATGTCCTTCTTGAGTTCTGAACACTCATCCTCCAGCTTCCTCTTCTTGGCAGTCAGCTCTGCATTCATCTCCTCTTCATCTTCCAGCCTCTCTGTCAGCTCTTTGGATTTGGCCTCAAGTTGGATCTTACTCTTGATCAGACCCTCACAGCGCTCCTCAGCATCCGTAAGATTGTCTTGTTCCTGCAGACAGTATATTTAACAAATTTTGTTACTCATCACATTTTCGCAAGTATATTGCTGTAAGTTTTACGTAAACTAAGGGACTGATCTTACAGACTGGACTTGCAGCTGCAGGTCGTTCTTCTCTTGGAGAAGGGTGACCGTTTTTTCCTCCAGCTCTTTCCGGCGAGCCTCAGATTTAGCATAAGCCTCTTTGAGCTTCGTAAACTCCTCCTTCATGTTTGCCATCTCCTTCTCAGTCTCAGCTGATTTCAGCAGAGGTTTAATTTTGAAGTACATCTTCATCCAGGGCCAATTCTTGACACCCATGAAGGCACGCACATTCCACTGGATCACCAGTAAGGAATCCCTATAGATAACGTCAGTAAACTTGAATCCATTTGCCTGTACCTTTTTTTTCTTTTTTTACAGTAAATGTTATACACCAAAAGTATTACACCAACCTTCGCTCAACAATTTTCTGGAACTCAATCCTGGCAAGTAGTCCTCTGGATCTCGCTTGAATTCCAGTGATGATGAGAGCGAGACGATCATCTCTCATCTCCTCAAGAACACCCAACAGACCAGCTTTGAAGAACACCTGAGATTGACAGAAAGTTTTTTTTGTAACATTTATTCAAACATTAAACCCTGCTCTTTGTAATCATTGTAGAGACAAAACCAACCTTAGTGTGTCCCAGTTTATACTGCTCATGGTCAATATCCAAAGAGCCTAAAAGTTTTTCTGCTGCTTTCTTGTTGTCAATGAACTGTCCCTCAGGGATAGCATTAGGGTTCAGGATGCGATATCTGAAATGATACAACCATAACATCATTACAATTATTGAATGAATGTGCAAATGAATTCTAAGTACATATCGCGGGCCGAGCAACTTTGGATCAAGTTCCTGATCTAGCCGTTTTACAATATCCTCCCCAGCCCATCCAACCTTTTCTGCTGGGGTCTGGCAGACACACCGGCATGCCCACTTTTCCAGGGAAGACTGGATGGAGGAGGCCTCTGGGAGAAAGAGAGCCAAGTATGCAGAACTGGTAGACGAATGCCAGAGCTGAGAATGGTATGTGCAATGTGTGTCCATCACGGTTGTATGCAGGTTCTGCAAGCTCCTTGGCCAAAGACCAAAGCCTCTCCAGTCCCTAGGCAGGCATAGGGACTGGCCGGTGTAGCCTTTGAAGCCAACCTTGATGGGCACACATTGGTCACACCATCCTCGGCTCCGACACAGAGGACTGCACAGGAACAGAGCCATCAGGAACATCACTACAGAAAAGGCATCAAGATAGCTGTGCATCAAGAGAGGTGACCCGTGGACTACTCACACTACTTGGACACAAGTTTGATCAATCCTGGCCTGGATCCCTAGGGTGTTTGATGGTGAAAGACCCAAAACACCCAATGTCCCCAGGTTATATCTCTGATGTTGTGTTCAAGTGTATCACAAGATTTGTGAAAGAACAATAAATAACCATTGCTTTTCTTGCCTTTGTTTGAAGTCTCCATACTGGATCCTGTTGGGGAATCCCTTCCTGCAGATCCTGATGCCTTCCAGCACACCGTTACAGCGCAGCTGGTGCATGACCAGCGGATTCTCCATCGCCCCGGGAGTCTTAGTCTCATTTGGGATGATGCAGCGTACAAAGTGGGGGTGAGTTGACCTGAGGTTGGTCATCAGTTTGTTCAAGTTTTCCTGTAAATGAAGACAATAAATGTTAACAGGTTCCATTTATCAAACTTAGGACATATACCAAATCTTAGACATATTTTACCCTGTGCAATGCTGACACAGTCTGGAAGGAAGAACCTTTCTTCTTTCCTCCCTTTCCGCCCTTGCCTGCATCTTCGGATGTGTGGAAATAAGTGTAATTGTAATTTTTTTCCCTTTGTTGATATCCTGGACAATTCAAGGACAATAATAATCAGTGTAGTTAAAGATCCCTTACCTGAATCTGCACTAGCATACCCAGCAAACAGGACAGACAATAACTTCAAGGTAGACTTCTGATACAGCCCAACCACAGTCTCATTCAGTGGGTCCTTGTTCTTCACAAGCCAGTTACAGATGTTGTAATCAACAATACCAGCATAGTGAGCCAGGGAGAAATGAGCCTCTGGTTTCCCCTTAACAACCCTGGGCTTCTGGAAGTTGGGACTTTTACCCAGATGGTTGTCATATAGTTTGGCTTTAAATGTTGCATCGCTGGCTTTGGGGAACATGCACTCCTCTTCAAGGATGGACATGATGCCCATGGGCTGAAGGAAGGAATTGATTAGAATTAACTGAATGTAAACCTGTCACAAAGAATAGTTTACATTTGTTACATGAATTATAAAATCAAATTTACTCTGGACCAACCTTTTCAATGAGTTCAATGCAGGCTGCCAAGTCCATGCCAAAGTCAATGAATACCCACACGATGCCCTCTTTCTTGTACTCTTCTTGTTCCAGCACAAACATGTGGTGGTTGAAGAATTGCTGCAGCTTCTCATTAGTATAGTTGATGCACAGTTGCTCAAAGGTGTTAGACTAGGAAGAACATTCAAAGAGAGAAGTTTATGTTTAGTTTAACGTATATTTTACAGTCACATGTGCATAAAACCTTTTATACTCACATCAAAGATCTCAAATCCAGCAATGTCCAGCACACCGATGAAGTGCTGGCGAGGTTGCTTGGTATCCAGGGATTGGTTGATCCTTATCACCATCCACAGGAACATTTTCTCATACACTGACTTGGACAGTGCGCCAATAGAGTAGTTCACCTAGATTAATGCATAAAATCAGTGACATGAAAATTCACTTTATTCTTCAAACCCCCAATCGAATCAGTGCAGTGCCTGCATTTTCAACTTACTTGCTGCACATTCTGACCTTTGGTGACCCACTCATTGCCTACTTTCACTCTTGGGTGACACAGGCCCTTGATGACATCAGCAGAGTTCAAGCCCATCAGATATGCAGTTTTGTCGAGATCTGTAAATTGATTTTGTGAAAGAGAAACATTTACTACATTATTTTGTGTCAAAAGGCACAAATTGGTGGTAGTTATACTCTTGTTTTAGGAGAAAAGAAGAAAAACTGTTCTTTATTGTCCTGATGATACTTTACCCTCTGTGCCATCGGGCTCTGCTTGTTCTTCCCTCTGTTTCTGTTTGAACTTCATGTTTCCATAATGCATGATGGCACCAGTCAGCTTGTAAATTCCATTCTTCTCCTCTTGGGTGAAGCCCAGGACATCAAAAGCTTCCTTAAACGATAAAATTACTTTTGAGTTAGTTGTGAAACGGTATGTGTGGAGTTTTTATCAAGCATTCTGTTTCTCTTACATCAGTTGCCATCAGTTCCTCTGCATCATCGATGGAGCCTACGGTTGTCTCTCCTTGGGAGATGTAGGCATAGTCATAGGGGTTGTTGGTGATTAGGAGCATTTCTGTAAAAGAAAAAGTAGTTTCAGTCTGTGTGTATGTGTAATTTGTTTTAGGGTCAAATAAGTTATATGTTTCATCCAGCCCTCACCCAGCAGTTCTGGTTTCTTTTGGGACAGAATCTGGTAGAAGATGTGGTAGTCTCTTTCAGCCTTAAGCTGATAGGTGACACGGGATTTCTCCAGCAGATCTGACAACATATAACATATTGGTACTAAGTTATATTCCTGACCTATGAGAACCCTTTTCCTAACTTTAAATTATTTATATACTGTGTACTTACATGTTTCAATATCAGCTGAAGACAGTTTCCCACTGACTCCAAAATGGATTCGAATGAATTTACCCTGTAATGAGAAAATGTTGTTTAGAAGTTGTCAACATAACACAGTTATATCTGCACATGTACTCTTTGAAGTGACCAAACTTACAAATCTGGAGGAGTTGTCATTTCTGATGGTCTTGGCGTTTCCAAAGGCCTCCAGGGCAGGATTGGCCTGGATGATTTGATCCTCCAGGGTGCCCTGTGGATTTAATGGATGCCAAAATTTAGGCCACAAAGGTCAAAACCTAATTTATTATGTATATCATAGTATACTCATAATGCCACTGTTTTAAACCAACCTTTTTCTCCTGAGCAGCATCCTTCTTGCCAGAAACAGCTGCAATGCTGGCAAAGTATTGGATAACTCTCTTGGTGTTCACAGTCTTTCCTGCACCAGATTCTCCACTGAGAATGAAAACAAACATGTGAACTAAACATGTCATGAAGACAAAACATAAACTCTGCTCTTCAAATTGGAATCAGATATGACTTATGAATTACTTACGTGATGAGGACAGACTGGTTTTCTCTGTCTGCAAGATTTAAGACAATGTTCAGTGTTAGGACATTTTTCTTTAAATGTCTAGATGGTCACGTCAAGTCAGATCAATGTTATTTATATAGCCCATATCACAAATTTGCCTGAGGGGGTAGAAATTACAAAGTGCTGTGTTAGAGATGATGTAAACAAAGAGCTGAACATACCTGCCAGCATGTTCTGGTAGGCGCTGTCAGAAATGGAGTAGATGTGAGGAGGAGCTTCACTCCTCTTCTTTCCTCTATACGCGTTGACCACAGACTGATCGTACACTGGCAGCCACTTGTAGGGGTTGACAGTCACACAGAACAGCCCTGAGTAAGTCTGTGGACAAAGATACATAAAACAACAACAACTTTTTTATTGAACTAAAGATTTCATACACCACAAAGATCAGTAGATATACGTGGTCATTACTCACGTAGATCATCCATGCTGCGTAACGCTCTTTGAGGTTAAACAGCACAGCAGGCTCATGGAGGAAGGTGAACATCGCCATGTCTTCAATTTTATCGAACTTTGGCGGGTTCTGAGGGTGGATATCAGCCTCCTTATGGATTACAGTCTGAAATGATTTACCACAGGGAATATCTTCATTTAGATTGTTGTAAAAGTCATCAAGGATATGTTAATCATCTTGTTTGACTGCTGTGTCACAACCACTTTCTTTCACAACCAGTAAATGACATACTTACTTTTCCAAACTCAGTTTCAACAGTGACTTTGTCACCGTCTCTGATGGTGACTGTGGCTTTAACATACTCCACCTCAGGGTCTGGCACAAAACACTGCCTCTTTATGTCAAATTGTCGAGTCTGGGCCTCCAGGCGCTCCTTATCTGACTTTCTCAGGAAGGTGGCGGCAGGCCCAAACTCCGCCATGAGGGCATCACCAGACATCTTGAAAGCTGTGAACCAAGAAAGCATTTTGATTACATGGTCCCTGGAGTAGCACTTTTATAACTTATAAGGTAATTTGTTGTAAGTTTATGATTTAATCCATTTGTATAGACATGTATAGACATATGTACATAGAAAAATGTAGAAAACATCACAGGAATTATCATGGTTAAGTAATTTAAGTTGGAAAAAATCCTAAAACTTAAAAGACAGTAATTGCTGTTACCTATGAACTATGATAACCAACATTTTACAATGCAAGTTTATCAGCTGTCAGCAGTCTTTTTTTTGTTAAAAAAGTCACCTTGATGAAGGAGGTTTGAGAAACTACCAGCAGAAAACGTAACATTGTTTTGAGTCTATTCTTTTTCATGTATAAATTTGAAAAACAAACAGCATGGAGCTATTTACCTGTTTCCTCTTCCTCTCCCCCTTGATAGATTTGGTGTGGTGGATATCTAGAAAGAAATAACAAAAAAGTAACATTGTATTTTCAATATGTCATGTGATAGTTGAGTCATGAGTAAGATGCATGTACACTTACCTGCAGGTGCTGTGTTCCCGTCCTCTTTCTGAACCCCTCTTTATATTCATCCAGGAGGCAGAGCTTTGACACCCAGCCACCCTATAAGGGAAGAGCAAGAAAACTATTTGTATTTGGAAATAAAGGAGTGGACAACAATAACTCTCATGTAACCATTGGCCAGTGAAATTAAACTTATGAGCTGGTCTTAGATCAGCATCTATTTTTGTTTTGCCCTTCAAGTGACTGAAAAGCCAGTAAATTATGAAAAGTATAGAAATATATTAGCTGATATAGGAAGATATCTGATGTTATTTTTATCATATTAAACCACTTTCCAGTACATTTCATGATCAGAAATGTGCTTGTGGATCTATTCTTGGCTGTTCCTCAAGGGAAAACAATGTCTTTTTTGTGTAATATTATTTTATATGAGCTTCATTAGACATTTAATCTTTCTTATATAATTTTTTTAACTAAAGACAGCTGCACCTGTTGGTCTGTCACTACTACAACAGGACTATGAGTGTCTAGAGACTACAGTATTGTTTGTCTTCTATTATCCTGGAGGACAAAGATAAACTTGTGAATTATTGACTTGGATTCCTTCTCCTGATCCTTTTTTGCCTCCAGTGGACCTCAGCTGACCCTTCTCCATCCACAGTATAATAAAAGACTGGATATGACAGCTGCCTGCTTGGAAACCAAACTGTCAATAAATACATTTGGGTCATACTGAACACTTATCATATTGACAACAGGCCAATGCTTTTAATAACTGTTGCATTAACAGAGGAGAACCTTAAATCTTGTGTTTATTGAGTGGACAACCTGAAGACCACCTCAAGAAGCACAAACCCTTTTGATTTTAACAACTTCTTACTTCAGGTTTCACCTGAAGTGTGACCTTGTAGGTCTTGACAGTTGGTTGTCTGCACCCAGTGTACCATTCCTTAGCACATCAAGGGCAACACTGAGGCTGTCATTCCCAGCTGTCTTGTGTCCTGCAGTTAATACTTATGATGGACATCATTCCTACATGCAGCAGCAACCCCAGTCTGTTGTTCAAGTTGGTACTAAGACAGCTATGGCAGGTAGTTAACAGTCATATTCTGTTTTGTGTTGTTTTGTAGGTTAATCATCTTTGCAGAGTTTTAAAAGCTATATTACATCAGAGATCAATATTCCTTCCATAATGAATTAGGAATTTGGTTAGAGGGGCACTCCACTAATTCTATACATGAAGATCAGTTTGTTCGTTAGGAGGAGTACACAGAGTCAAAGTCTGTGAAAACGATGTGTAATGTCTTCTATAGCCCTTAAAGGAGCTGTCTAATACTGTATCTTGGATTGGGCTAATAGTAATAATTTTTTTTTTTTTTTTTTTTTTTTTTTACAAAAAGCCTTTGTTTAAAGGGTGTTGTTTAAAGAGTTTAAGGAATAGTTTAGACATTTTGGAAAATTCGCTTATTTGCTTTCTTGCTTAGATGAGAAGATCGATACCACTCTCATGTCTGTACACCATATATGAAGCTACAGCAAGCAGCGGATTAGCTTAGCTTAGCATGAACACTGGAAACAGGGGGAATCAGCTTGTACGGATTAAACAAACGAGATATAACATGTTAATTAGTGAGCTTTAGAGGTGCTGATAGGCAGATTTTGTTACCTTTGAACAGAGCCAAGCTAGCTGTTTCCCTCTGTTTCAAGTCATTATGCTAAGCTAACGGACTACTGGCTGTAGGCTCATATTTATCGTTCAGACATGAGAGTGGTATCAATCCTCTAATCTAACTCTCTGAAAGAAAGCGAATAAGCATATTAACCAAAATGTCAAACAATTCCTTTTAATGAAAGACACCATTGAGTAACACTATGGGAATTGTAGGAACTTGACCTACACTAGGGACAACAACTGAGGATATCTCAGCTTTTGCCACATTGATTTTAGTATTTGTAAAAATCTGTCCCTCACAAGTCCCCAAACTTCATTTTGTATTTTGTCTCCAAAAGTTATTGTCAGGAAATATACAGTACAACTATTTGAAGTACAAGAAGAAAATATATATATCTACTTATAATGTCTTAAGGACCTTATTCTCATGTCATCATATTGAATTATTATTATATGAATTTTAACTGCTAACTAATATAACAACACTAGAATATATTATATACCTACAGTCACTGTTTTGCATCTATTTTTCCTCAATTTACAGACTCCTCAGTCCCAATGAAAGTCAGTCAAAAGGTTTCCAACACAATGTCTTGAAAACAAACCACAGTGACTGAGAGGTGTTTATGGCACATTTTCTTCCTTTCTTTCACCACAGTTGAAGCTGTTGTTCAGCAAGGCCAGGTCACCACCCTAATTATTGGCGCTAAGTGCTATTTCATACTGTAACTCCATACTCCTTGTTGGGCTGGCATTGTTACTTCTATTTACCCTTGAGGACAAAGATAGCCCTGTGAAATTGTTTTGGGATTCCTTCTACTAAGCTCTCTCAGCAGTGATTTTACCATTGTGATTGTGTGTGTTTGCTATTAAATTCAGAAAAAAGTGGTGTTTCCAGATTTTCTTGTCACATGATTACAATACTGAAGGCAAGCTAATGCAGTATTTGTGAGCTAAGGTCAAGATGAAACAACAACTCTTAAGTCAGCTGTCTTGAGTTATTGCTGCTATTTTTTTCTTGAACAGAGATACTCATCTAAACTTCTGCCCTCTTTTGACAATGTAAGCTAACATCATGTGTCCCCAGAACACACGCAATAATCTTTGAAGTTAATTTAATGTAATTAGGGAGCAGAAAGGGGACTTTTACAGCATGTAGTAGTGTACAAGATCAACTACTGGATGACTACTGACAGTGGTAAAAACATATATCAGAAGGAATATCATCTGACTCAAAACCAAATATTTGGAATTTTTTGGATAGTGAGGAAATAATCTGAATTCACAAGTGGCTACAGTCAACACCAGGGTCCTACCAGCTATATCTGCACCATATGAAGTGTAAAGCTGTCTACAAAGTGATAATTTGTCTCAGACATAGTTGGAGATGACATCTACTTCTCCACGACCTCTAGATTGCATATGAAGACCCTTTCAACACTTGATACTCCACACTTCTGGTCTTAACCTCGAGTAGTCTCACTAGCCTTCACATAGCTTTCCCTGGCTGCAGTCTCAGCTGTTGTGTGAGAAGAGTTGGCCTCTGACATCGTCTTGTTCTCCAGTCATTCTTTGTGTCTCCTTGTCTGATTGATTAAATGATTTATTTGACAATCTGAAGAGCATATGTTGATTGATTTTTAGCTGGAAGGATGAGAGGAGAGATAGGTGATGCTGGATAGCTGGGAGCTCCAGGCTGGACTCTGCAGAGGTTGTCTCTGGAGAAGGCCTTTAGTGCTCCTGTCTGGGTAAGGTGGAGAAAGATGCCCCCCTTAAGAACATTGTCTATTTACTGAAAAGATACAAGGTGTTTGAATATGATTTCAGTATGAACAGTATGATGCATAAACCAACCCAGTTTTGAGGATAATGTGTAGGTAGAGGATTAAATGTAACTCTTACAAATAACAAATACAAAAAGGCTAATAAGCTAAAATGGCTATCTACAGTATATAGTTACAGACAGGAGTTTCCAGATTACATTGAGGTACAGTCTTAACTTCTGAATTTATTTACCAACTAATGTAAATTGAAATACAAAAATTGCAGTAACGCATTTAATCCTCCATGAATATTTCTATTTTAAACCAAAATAAATGTAATTTGTTATACAACAAAACTACAGCCATGCTAGCTGCTCTGTGAGGCTGTTCTAAGGCACAGCAGTGCTTTGAGCTAAATGCTAACATCAGCATGCTAGCATTCTCACAGTGGCAATGCTAACATGCTGGTGTGCAGCAGGTTTAATGTCTACCATGTTCACCATCTTAGTTTAGCGAGCGAAACCTGCTAACATGTTCTAATTAGCACTAAACACAAAGTACAGCTTAGGTTGATTGGAATGTCATTAGTTTTGCATGTTTTTGGTCATAAACAGAAATATTGGACAAATTAAAATTTTGATCTGATGATGGTGTTAAATGAAAAGTCGGGGGATGTTATTACAATTCAGTGTACCAAATTTCCAAATTTTAGTAGGTAAAAGTCAGATTGTATACATTCAAATCATTATATTTCAAGCTGGCTTCTGAATTATAATAACCAGTCATGATGTAAATAAGGTGCTGAACTCAGGTCTTCAATGGGTCAAGAGAGCTGTCATTTATAATGTGCTTCAGGGAAAGTGTGCAGTCTCTCTACAAGGTGATAATGTGGTCCTATATTACTGGAGAAAGTATGACGACTATATATACCATCTTACCCTGCACTCCTCATAACTTTCACAGCTCCACACCATATGTTTAGAGTGCCACTCTAACCTTGAGGGCAATGTTTTGCTGCCACGGTGGAACATACTAATCTGTGTTGAGATTCTCATGCTCAGCTGTTTTACACTGTCACAGTGTCTCTCTTGCTGTGGTCCTATGTTTACAGACAAAGACAGACTGGGCTACGTGACAGGAACTGCTTCTGTCAGACTGTTGCTGCACATGGAATCTGAAAATGCAAGGTGGGTAGAGGGGAGAATGAATCTTCCTCTGTGCAAATTATCAGAAGGTGTGAAGCTAATTTTTTGTCACACTTTGTGTATTTTTGTAAAGAATAGTATTGATTTAGTTTACAGCCCACAAATTGCAGTGTATATATTTAGTTCATATGGTGTACCAATGAAATACTTACTGGATCAGATATATATTACGGAATTAGAGCAAGGAATAAATATATAAAATAATAAATTACTTTATTTTAGAGCCTGCATACCCTGTACCTTCACTATAATCATAGTGATAAAAGGATGAACCACAGATCACTTTATTTTACAGCCTTCATACCCCATCATGATTGTCATTTCCATGAGGTTAATGTCACATGTAAAAACAGTGTGGAGTGTGTTCATCTGTCAACATGTATTAACAGGCAAGTTATCACAGTCTCTAAGAGGGCTTGGAATTTTTTTGGAAAGTGAGGAAAAAGTTTGAATTCACAAGTGGCTACAGTCAACACCAGGTTCAAACCAGCTATTTTTGCACCATGCAAAGTGTAAAGCTGTCTGGCTGTTGGCGATGACATCTATTCCTCCAAGACCTCTGCATTGCATAACAAGACCCTTTCAACACTTGCTCTCAGCTGTTGTGTGAAGCTGCGGATGACATCACCCAAGGGAGGCATGTATAAGGAGAACAGTATTGGTTCCAGAATTGAACCTTGAGGCACACCATACTTGATATGGGAAAAGGATGACATGAAGTTATTAATGCTGACAGAATTTCCAGTAGAACCAGTCTAGTGCAGTGCAGATATGCCCACCCAGTGCCTCAGTCTATCTAAAAGAATGCCATGATCAGTTCGGTCAAAGGCAGCACTTAAGTCCAGCAGCACAAGAATTTAACACATGCCTGCGTCTGCACTCGTTAATAGGTCATTAGTGACTTTGAGAAGGGCTGTCTCAGTGCTGTGGTGTTGACGAAAGCCAGATTGGAACTTTTCAAAGGTATTGTTGTTTTCCACAGCAGCAAGAAGCTGCTTAGATACAAGTTTTTTCGAGAATCTTCGAAATAAAAGGCAGTTTGAAAATTGGGCGATAGTTATCCAGGAGGGTGGGATCAAGCCCAGGTTTTTAAGGACTGGCTGGACACAAGCAGTTTTAAAGTAATTAAATAAATTATTATTATTGCTGTATCGGCTGTGTCTGTTTTGTATTAAGGACCTATGCAAAATTACCACAGGAATGTTAAAAGTAGCACTAGAGGGATCCGGGCTCCAAATAGCAGCACTATGATCAGTCCACAAGGGGGTGTTAGTGATAGCAGAGTGAGGCAGGGTGGGCAGAGAAGATAAAGAAGAAGAGCGAGGGGAAACAGGTGATGTAAATAGTCAACTACATGAGGAGGACAACACAGCGTGCTGCAAGTTAGCTGCCAGCATGCGACTACGTTCTTGTTTGGGTGATGCAAACAAGGAAGAACGATCCCAGTTAAGTTAAAATTGTGAATAAAACCAACGTCATGGATGCTGTAGACAGACTGGAGCCAGGTATGAAGGCTGAGGATCCTGCTAAAACGGCCAATTCCACTACCCAGTGTAGGAATTGGACCCAAAATGAAAGCATGCTTTCCGGTGCTGTTGAGCAGGTCAAAGAGGTTGATGAAATCTGCTTTCGTCAGCTCCGATTGCTGACGGGCGGTGTCATTGGTGTCGACATGGACTATGATTTTCGCGATAGTCGTCGGGAGTGCAGCCAGAAGTCCGGGGAGCTTTTCGAGGATCTCGGGGGTCGTAGCTCTGGAAAGCACTGTGTGACCGCATTAACGAAGTGGATATTCCTTACTATGGAATCTCCAACTATCAGCAAAGTTGGGGGATTGAGAGGAGGCAGAGTCGATGATCGTGGAGACCGTCGAGTTCTATCAGCTGTCCCTGGGACAGTTATGGCTGGGGACTGCTGCGGCAAGGAGGCGTCCATCTTAGCAGAGGTGTTCTCTGCCGTCTCAGGAAGAAAGAGACCTCCAGAGCTTCTCCTGATCACGGCCTCTTTCAGTAACTTGCGGCGAGAGGAGGAGGAAGACTTAACCGCTGGAAAAAGGGAGCATCCCTCCAGTGTAGGAAAGTCCTGCGTATCCAGGATGTCAAACCTGTTGGCCAGTGGGAGGTCCCGATGTGAAGGTGGAGGAGGCAGACGCTTTGCACCATGTCTGTCCTTACAGGCCACAGTCCAGTGCTCCGGTTGACGTGGAGTCGAACTCACCGGAGCCTTCTCACCACCCCCGCCGACGAGTGACTGTGCATCCACTGGGGCTTGGCAAGGAGTAGAAATGGCAATTGCTTTGGGCTTTGCACCCATGAGGAGCCACGGATCTTCAGGCTTAGCTGAAACGGCTTTATGCCAGTGATGATAAAGCTGAGCGCCAGTGATGATAGAGCTGAGCCATGGAAGAGTGGGATTATTGTCCACTACTGGGGTGGAGCAGTCAGGGTAGCAAGATGGGATGGTCGCATTCCGGTTGTGACAGAGGAGCTGAAGACTGCAAGGTGTTTTGTCTTTTTCTCTGAGCTCAGCCTCCAGACAGGCGATACTTTTCTTCAGCTTTGAGACGGTAAGTTGACAAGATCCACACTCAGCCATCAGGCTTGCAGTTAGTCCGTGAGAGTGCTTCAAAGCTTAAAATCCACAGTAATGTCCATAAAAGTGCTAAAGAGCTTAAAATAGTTAGTAAAAGCGACCGGTTAGCCTAGCCGCTGGGCTAAAAACAAACCTAGCTAAGCTAGCAGCAGTGGAGGCAGTCCGGTAAACCACGTCAAGTTGCAGCCAACTTAAAATGACTTAAGATCCATACATCCGATGACTGAAAACTTTTACCAAGTTAAAACATATAGGTAAAACAATGGCCAGGAAAACAGTGTAGGATAGAAAACTTGGCTTAAAACCTCGATAAAATGTCAATTGATGATGGTTTAAGACTAAGTTTCTAGCGAAGCTTCTGGCAGGTACACAAAAACGCCGAAATCAGAGCTAAATAGCACGAGGCACCAGCTAAATGGAACTATACTCAGTTTACCAACCTTTATATTTGTTGAAATAGTTGCTCCACCTTTTACGCCAATTGGTTTTACCATGTAACTTCATAGTATACAGCTTATTTAGCAGTTATATAGGATATGTAAAATAAACTTTGAGGACAGAGGATCCAGAGATTTTTCTATTTATTTTTCATCCATTATCCACTTTGGGGCCTATCCCAGCTCACACCCTAGACAGGTCACCAGGGTAGTGGGAAAGGCTAACACATATAGGCAGACAACCATTCACACTCACATTCACACATGGCCAGTTTAGAGTCACCAGTTAACCTAACCTGCATGTCTTTGGACTGTGGGAGGAAACTGGAGCACCCGGAATAAACCCCGCAGGCATGGAGAGAACATGTAAACTCCACACAGAAAGGCTGTGAGGTGACAGTGCTAACCACTGCACCGCCGTGCTGCCACAATAATAAGTCAGTTATTATCTAATAAGTCCAAGAAAGGGCCATATAGGGTGGGGGTTGTAAAGAAAAGTGAGGGGATGATTGGGGGTTAGCAGAGAATCGAGGCGGGGCCAATGGGGGAGGTGGGGGATGGTCTGTTCTCAGGCATCAGATTGATCAAGAGGCACAAGAGTCCTGATTTTACCAAAGAGCTCTGCCATGGAGACGCCTCCCTTATGCAGCACGGGGCTGATAAGCTCAGCAAAGCAGAGCCAGATTTCAGGTTATGCATCAATGTATTGCAACCTCCAAGATCTCTTGCAGACCTTTAAAGACCTGCTCTGCTGGCAGCACCCCTGACTTGTGCAGTTCCAGCAGCATCAGGCCCGTCTGCCTACGAGTGTTGCTACTACACTTATCAAGTCCACAGCAGACCTGACAAACACATGGAGGACGGAGGGGCTGTTTTGCTCTGCCACACAGTGCAGGGCCTCCTTTAAGTCATCAGTGTTAAAATATGTATCAATTACAACCTCAGAGAAGGTCTCCATCTCCTCCTCTGTGAGTGAGAGTTTAAACGAAGAGAGAGTGGGGCCTTCTTTCTCCGACTGTAGCTGGCGATCGCTGTCCACAACCTTGTCCGGAATGTGCTGTGACTTTTCATCCACTGTAACCTCAGTCTGGGGGGGCAGAGCTGGAGGTTGCATCCTTCGTCTGAGGAACTCTGCAGCCAGTTTGTTCCGAGGATGTTAAAGGATCAGATGGCTGCAGGCCTGAGGAACAATAATAACATCCGAAAATAATAACATCTTGAGGCGCTTCATCGGTCACTGAATTAAAACGTATAAAATATTGCAAAAATACTACTTGAAGCAAACCATTATACCAGTTTGGCTACCACCTTGAGCTAATGCAGGACAATGCCAAAAAAATATAGTTTCTGAGAAAAATAAAGATGATAATGTGCATTCTTATTTTGAACTTTAATCAGAGACATAGCTGTATCCATTTCAAATTAAAAGCTATCTAGTGTTTCACTGGACAGAATCCCTTCATTTCCTAACAAGGCTTTTGTTGTAAAACATTTACAGGACAATGTTGTGGAAAATTCAGTGACTTGCACGGTTCCCATGCGGTACTTTAAATGTAGCTACTGCCATCTTGTGGCACTTGTATGTTACTACAACATGCAGTTTGGCTGGGACATGAACACGCATACACCCACAGTGACTGAAATTCAACAATAATAAGATGAGTGATCCAGAACAACGAAGTGTTCATGGAAATGTACATTATGCTTAGTTGACAGGCACATTATATGACCGACACTGGGAGTTAATCCACCCTTGTTTTTTGTTTTCTATTTGTTCATGGCGATCATGCCCCTGAGAATTATTTGAGGCCCGGCTTTTATTAGAGAAAATACAGTAATTCAGTGACCATGTATAGCATGGTACTCATCATTATAACACACTTTTGTGAATCTTGTTATTTATATAACATGATACGTTCATTTCTAACTTGTATTGAGACTTTCTTTTCTTTAATTCTAACTGTCAAATAAAATGGAAGCCAATAACAAGAATGGTCTTGTTATTGGGGAGTTGAAGATGTTTTGACTTTCATCTGAATGGCTTCTAAAGTTCTGATCTCAGGCGGGGAATGCAAAGTACAGGTTTAAATCCTGCCAACGTGGTGACATTTTCATTGCCGTGAACCAGGCTTCTGTAATGAGTGCGGCCATGTTGCCTGTCAAAGCAGCTCCATGTAGGAAAGCTTCAGCGGTACTGAATGAACTCTGACCTGCTGTTTCTGTCACACTGATTTGAGCTCTATTAGGGCCAAAGCAGCATTTTACTTTGAAGACTTTACACTTTTAAAACTAGAATATTTCATAAGTTTTTAATCTCATGACAAACACTTTCTGATTAATCACTTGGAGTAGTTGATGTACTGGGGCTGTGCTCTCTGTCAGCCTCTTCTCTTTACATGCGTGATGTCACAGGATCAATCCCTGATATTTCTGTTGAAGATGAGCTCTGTATGAGACCAAACTGTGGTAAGTCAGTGACCTGTTCACATGTGGTCTGTTAATGAGCCGGTAGATCATTAAAATGACATTTGTACTGTCTCTGATGACATCAGCTACATGCTTATCAACTTGCTGTGGATGAGTGGTTAAAGTGATGGAATTAGAAACCATTGTTGTCTCCCCACGCAGATTTCGAATCCAGCTGCCGACAAAAATTATAAATAGTGTTAACAAATTCTAAACCCTGTTTGACCAAAGCATGGTATGTCCTTTGGTTCAGCAGCTATGGAAGTTAACCATCAGATTTCCCCAGACAACAGATAGTATTGAGACTACCTTTTCTTTATTTTTCGTTAATTCTTACTGTCAAATAAAATTGGAGCCATTCACTGGTTTTGTTATTGGGGAGTTGAAAATGTTTTTACTTTCATCTAAATGTCATCTAAAGTTCTGATCTGTGGCGGGAAGTCCAAAGTACAGGAGGTTTTTGTGGCCGAGTGGTTAAGGCGATGGACTGATTCTTTGGGAATATTTCTTTGGTAGAATGGTTACCGTCAGTAGGTGATTTGAGGGGGGATAAGAGGGGATGCCATCCCCCTTGTTAGCAAAATGACTAAAATCCGCCCCCCTTGTTGCCTGCTCAAAAGATGCTCTGTGCTTTGTCTCATTGTGGCGCTTCATATTGCCCAACTAGGTGGAAGCGTGACCCTTGGCGGGGTGAAATTGCCACCGAGCACTGCACTCAAAGTTGATCATGGTTACCTTTTAAAGCACAACCACAACAGCTGTATGCAACTTAGCAAGAAGTGACACATGCAAGCAGGGGAGTTAGAGTGTGATAGAAGAAAAACTCATACTCTGTGTTTCACAGTTCCCTAAACTATAAAACAACATTTAAAAACATTCCACATATAGTTTAGCACACTTTTTGATGATGTATACTTTTGCTGTGCTTTGCCTCTGTGTCTGCACTATGCGCTGTGTCCTACCTCGCGGTGAGTAAAGAGAAAATTTCTTATCATGTAAAGGCAGCTTAAGTCCCACGAGAGTTAACAGTGCTCACGCACTGTTTTAAGGCACACAGCATGGGTTTGGGTCACTGAATCTGATGGGTCACAGATTTTTGAAACGACACAGCAAGCTGAAGCATCCGACCAGTCTTGGGAAATATTTGAATATGAATGATGATCACAAGAAATCATTAACAAAGGGTAAGACGAGCAGGTTTGCCATCTATTTTACAATGAAAGTAGCTAGCACAAGCTCCAAAACTCACTAAAAGTCGCCAGATGATGTCATCACTATTCATTTGTATGTTGATGACATCATCATGCATTCATTTGCATACAGTTTAGTGCAGTGAGGGAGAGATCACCTTAATTTAAGACATAAAACGTAGATAGAGAAATCTTGGCTAAATAATCACAAACTCACAACAGGGACATAGTGTAGATTTGGAGAGAAAAGAGTGAAGTTGCCCCACTGACTACTTGCGCACAACGCAAGAGGAGAGGAAGAGAAACACTGTTGGCAGAAGAGCTGCAGCATGCATGGGAATGAATTACAATATAATATATTTAAATATATTTCTCGCCTTTTCCCTGATCATCTGAATAAGTCGCTAAATTTCTCGCTAGTTGCTTTTTAGAAATAAAGTCGCAAAGAGGGTCTGTAAAGTCACAAAATCTAGTGACAAAGTCGCCAAGTTGGCAACACTGAAGACGAGCCAACAGCCGCAAAGTTCCTCCACCAAGGTCAAACTCAGAGCATTTTGTAAAGGAAAATGCTCATAACCTTTTTGTTTGGCCGATCTAACTTGTTAGTTTTCAAATAAAATAAATATTTGTGCTGAAAGTTTTTTTTCGTAGTTTATTGCACAATATAATGTAATAATTATACATTATTTCAGAGTTTAATAAAACAGACCAAAATCAGTTCAAGGGGCAAAAAATAGGCTACTTTCGGAAATGGGGGGGGTGTAAAAACTTAAAAAAAAATTTACAAATCGCCTACTGGTACAGTGTGGTCTATGAAGCTTTAACGGACTGTATTCAAATAATAATGTAAACTTGAACATGAAAATGTAATTTCACAATAGCATTTTCATTTTCCTCATGTAGGTGTTATTTGAGTAAAAATGAAAATAAAATAATCCAATTTTCATTTTCATATACTTATATGGGTGTTCTATGACCATATTAAAATGGAAAAGCGAGCTTACAAGCTCCCTAGAAAGCCTTATTGAGAAATATCGTCATTTTTGGTGCCACTGTTTTTTTTCTGTATACAATTATATTTTCCTGTATATTTAGTTTCCTGAAATAAATAATAGGCTAATAGTAAAGCACTTGTCAACGTGCATGTTTCTTCGTGCATAACAATTTCTGTGTCTTTTTCTGTGTCTATTAAACACAATACTGTCTATTCTTGCTGTGGTGATTCATGCGTGGGAGAGCATGTTCATAATTGTCATCAGATGCAACCTAGGTCTGGTTTGTTTAACTAAGTAACGCGAACCATTGCCTGTCCACTGCGCGTTGGCATTTTTATTGTTTCTCGGCGCAGAGTGATTTTAAAAAACTATAAATAATTTTTCTGTTTCTTTGTTGTTCCAGGCTATACCTGTATGAATTGCAATGTATAGTCTTTATTATTTTAATATTTTCTTTTCTTTATTAGTTTATGTTATGATTATGCTTGTTTTAAATATCATTTACCCCTTTGAATTATTTGTTTTGCTGCTGCAACATCCTATTTTAAGTCCTATCTATTTAACTCCATCCTATTTCAATTATCTAAAATATTAAAATATTTTCCCCAACTGCGAAGCTTTAGAGAAATCAAGGTATTTCCCACCAATGTATCTAGCCCAACCCAATGATTATTTAACCACGTCAAAATGCAGTCAAAAATTAAATCAAATGATTTAATATGAATACTATGCACCACTACCATGAAGACTTTGAAGCATCACTCAAAGCAAAGCATAAGTCAATGAATGCTTTGCTTTGAAAGGTCGGAGGAACACCAGATATCTATTAAAAATATATATTATGATATTAAAATATTATAATATTAACTGTTAACATTTGAAAAAGTTGTATAATTTTAACTTTTGCTCTCCTCTGCTGTCACCTAAAATTAAACAAATTTTTCCTCACACATCTCCAATTCATTGTGACTGACTGAGCTGTTTGCCTCTATTTTTCCTAACTTGTAAAAGCTTGTGTAAGTGAACAACGCTAACCCCCGTCCCTCTGGAGAGAAAACGTTAGCCAGAGAGGATGAGACAGTTTCCCAGAGCCAGCAACCCAGCACCAGACAGTAATACTCACAACTCTCCTGCTACTATAGCTAACATCACAACAACAGCATATCTTGGCAAACTAGAAAGTAAGCTGAATGTCCGTGGGAAAATAATTTAACGTTACCTGACATACAACTCATAGTTGGAATGGCTCAGTCCGAGCCACTTTGTTTGTTTTCCATTTACAGAGCCAGGGCTGTGTACAAACACCGGAGATATTCGCTGAATTTGACAAAAAGACATGTATTAGATTAGAATCGCATACATCATCGTTAACCGATGTGGTTTTAAAAGCTATTTGAGGGCTAATGTTAGTGTGGCTAGTGAATGGTACGTTAGCTAACATTTGCATTAACATTAACTACCTCAAGTTGCTTACTTCTTATTGTTTTTAAAGCTGTGAATGGCTTAGCTCCTTCCTGCGTTGCTGAAATGCTCACTGAATACACACTGGTCAGATCCCTTAGATCATCATGTAACGCTTTCCTCACTATACCTAGAATAAATTTTAAATCAGCTTATGGTGCCTTCAGTCATTACGGTCCTACTCTCTGGAATTCTCTACCACATGAACTAAGTCTGCTACAATAGTATCTTCTTTTAAAAGCAGACTAAAAACATATATATTTTTTGCAAGCTTGCAGTTAGAAGTGTGTGGTTAACAGCTTAAAATTCTGTGGTTAACGGGTAAATTTTGATCATAGAATCAGTATTTCTTTATCATTATTATTCCTTTTTTAATAATAATGATAACACCTACTTATGCTGTTCCATATTTATTGTAATACCATTTTATCTTATCTCATCTTATATGTTTCCATATATGTAATACCTCCTTATTGTATATATTGTTATCTTGTATGTTTTGCTTTTATGAAGCACATTGAGTCTACGTCTGTCTACGTCTACTGGCAGATAAACTGGACAACAGCTTAGTAAAAATAATGTATCTTAAGAGACCATCTCTAACTTTGACTGATACTTTGATTTGACAAGTTTTAATTACTTTAACTGTGTAAAAAGCACTGGAAGTCCATGACCCTGTGACATGAGAGAGAAAATTAGTGCGTAATGGTTTTTGGCTGTTGTTGTTCTTGGCTCCTGTTCCCAGGAGTCTGGGTTTCCATTTTGAACAAAACACAATTTCTTTCATAGTAGATTTTACAGCCCTCAAGATTAAAGAATTCTACAAGATTTAAATACGTAGTATGTTTGGAAAAGAAATATAAATGAATTGTGTAGTATACACTGCATATTGAACAATCCACCATCTCCCCTTCTTTCAGTGTAGGTAGCTAGAGTATAAAGCTCTTACAGCAAATAAAAAAGCAGATAAACTAAAGTGGCTACCTACGGTATAGATACAGACAGGAGTTTCCAGATTACATGGTGCAGTCTTAACTTCTGAACTGAGTTTTCGCACGTTATATAAAGGCATCAACCAATGACAATGCGGCGGAACAGATGTCACTTCTCATGAAGCGCAGACAGTTTTTTAACTGTTTTGATCTAGAGAGGATTTCTGCAGCAGCAACGCAGTGAAAGCCTGATCCCACTGAGAGAGAGAGAGATTCCTCCTGTTGTGACAGCTCGGGCAGAAGTATGTGATGGAGGTGGTGCTGCTGACCATCCTGTCCTGAGTGTCTGTGTGGGCAGAGGTGAAGATCATATTTGACAGACATGCTGTCTACTGGAACAGCTCCAACTCCAAGTGAGTTTTAGTACGAGCTGGTGCGAATCTTTTATTGAACAAGTGTCGCAACTGTCGCAAATTCGGATCGCTGCCGATATGAATAGTTTGGATGCAAAATATTCGCAGGCTAGTACTTTTCGTGCCGTTTATTCATCATGCCCCCGGTGTGTAAAGACCTTAATGCAGAAGAGCTCGCACAGGCACTCCAGAGACTCCTCATCACGGTTGTTTAAAAGTCTCGAGATACACCTGTGCATAACAGCCTCGCTTAAAATCTTGAAGAGCTCCCCGATAAACTTTTTGACTGAGCAACGGGAAAATTTGCATCATTCAGCTCTTTCTTTAGTCGCTCCAGCTCTTCTTCCTATTGACATATTACAAACAAACATACAAGTTTAACTGTTCATTTTGTCAAGGTCGACATGAATTATTGAGAATATTTTCATTTTCATGTAAAAATATTTTCAGTGTAATTCTTTTTTCACTTGAATTCCTCCGCTGCTAAGAAAAACTTTGGTAGTGATATTAAAACAGAAAACATATTTCTTATATTCTTGTCAGCCTCCAGCCATCTCTACCTCCAACGAAATTCATTTAAAAGTGCATGACAGTTGCAAAACAGATTACAGTCTAGTGCAAAATGTTTTGTCCGAGCATCACCTAAAAGCCTAAAGCCTCTGGTAGGAACTGCGTGCAGTCTATACAAAGCATACGGAGGTCATTTTAATCTCCAAATACGAATAAAAATACATCTTCACATAAGGTGACAACAAAAATATACTGAGACATTAACATGTTTTAGGACCTTTGCCTGGCAGTTGGGAGTGATGTGATTGCTAGAACAACATCCCTCATTTACCTTCGACCACAACTACTAATAGCAAAGATTTTTGAGGGAATGTCTGCTGTAACTATGGTGTCATCAAAATTTGTCTCAAAAGGTTCACTACTGTCTTATCAGGGTCCAGCTGTGCTTCCCAAGGATGTACTTACCCATTCAAATGCTTAAAAAATTCCCCCATTACCTGTCCCACAATACACACTTTCACCATACCATTTTGTTCCTGGTAGCTGGGCTAAACTCCTGCAAATGCTGAGTCTGGAAGTGTCACCTGAAATGTCTAGGGATCGCAGGATCAATCCGAAAGCCCACTCTGGGTTAGCATGCGTCGCCCTCGGCTTACTGTGAGCAAATTCTATGAAGCAGTTCATGTTCTTATCTTGGTGTGATCTGGTGACATATACCAGGAGTGATTTCACGGTGGAGATGGTGTGGAGAGATGATGAGGCCAAGGTTGATGAGCTCTACTTTGGCACATATATTCATGTTTCGCTAGGGAGAAAATAGACAAGAAAAAGTGACAAATCTACTGTTTTGATGGACATCTACTGAAATTCAAATTTATTAAATTACTTTTATTTGTTTTTCTGAAAATGTCCTTGTGTAAGTGAATTGTTGTATTTGATTGTAACTGAAATTAATTGTGCGCTCTGGTTCACTGAGGAATTTTTGAAATTGTTACTATTCAATTTAGATTATTAAGATACAGATATTTATTTTGAGTTTTGAAAACATGTACCAACATACCAATACCACACTTGAAAGATGATAATACAGAGCCAAGATTAGATTCAAAATGGAAGGTGATGGCAAAGAGGGGTTTCATTTCCAGTAGACTCGATTATTGTAATTCACTTTTTGCTGGACTCAAAAAGCAGGTGTTAAATAAACTCCAGCTTATTCAGAATGCTGCAAACTAACTAAAACCAAATGGTTTGAACACATCACTCCTATTTTAACTTATCTTCACTGGCTCCCAGTAAAACAATGAATTGATTTTATTTTATTTTAGTATGATTTTCACTTATTGAACTGATATGTGTGTGAAGTTGATATTTCCACCACTGCTACCACCTGAACACCTCACTCTGCACAGGCCACAATCACAAATCCTGATACTGATTTTCATGTAAACTCATGCCACCACCTGCTTGTTTTATCTTGTTAGAGAGGACAATATGGTGGTGAGGAGTTTTGTGGCCAGTCTGTGGCAAGGTGACTTGCCTTGTCCAAGAAGGAAACATCTGTAATAGTCAGGACTCTAACCAAGGTCTGCTGCTTGGATAGTAGTTATGCTAACCACTATACCACCATCACCAAATCCAAAGCTTTTTCCTCTAGACAGGGCCCCTTGTCAATTCAGTGGCCTCACAAGACTACTGTGTAGCAGCGGAAGGTGTACCCACGTGTTGTAGTACACCCTCAGGTGTATCAGCCTGCTGTGGAGCATACTGGGGTGTAGCAGCCGGATGTGCAGCATCCTCAGGTGTGGCAGCCTACTGTGGAGCATCCTCGGGTGTAACAGTAAGCTGTGGAGCATCCTCGGGTGTAACAGTTGGTAGAAGCCTGCTGTGGGGCATCCTCAGATTGCCGTTGAAGGATGCAAAAGCTGTACACTATCTCAAATTGCTAGCAATTTAGGTCCCCTCTCTCTACCTGGCCCTTTTTGGTGGGATGGGATTTTTTTCCAAATCCTGCCAGCAAAAATGCTCATCACAAGTTTCAAGAACCCAGAGTGATGTCTCCAAATTTCTTGTTATGTGTAATGCAAAGTCCAAAACCTGAAAATATTTAATTTACAATGAAATCAGAATCAGAATCAGAAATACTTTATTGATCCCCGTAGGGAAACTCTTTGTTACAGTAGCCTGCCTTTACATCAGTGCACACAGGAGAAAGTACTAGAAAACGATATGATACACTATAAACACTATAAAACAGGTCAGAAAATAAATTAAGTATCATGTCGGTATAAGTATAAGATGAACTAAGTATCGAGTACCAAGTGGGTTTACTGGTTGATAATGGTTGAAATCAAATAAAGAGAAGCAGCAAGTCCTCACAACCAAGCAGCTAGAAGAATGGCCCGGCCATGACGGCCATCGGCACCAGTCAAAAGGGAGCTAATAGGAGTCGTCAGAGTGACGTGACTTCAGGTGTATTCCTACATGAAAGAGGAACTGTACTTGTATTGAAAACACTGCCAAACACAAGTGTATAATCACCCAAGACAAACCACTTCTTACCCATGACCGCCACCAGTCAAAACAGAGCTCATGGGACTCATCAGAGTGACATGACTTTCAGATGCATATTGGGATCGTGTGTCAAGCTCTATTCAGACATGAAAGAGGAAAAGCACATATACATTGCCGCAGAAGGAAACATCTGCGATGGCCAGGAATCGAACCCGGGTCAACTGCTTGGAAGGAAGCTATGCTCACCACTATACCACCATCGCTGTGAAAGACATGCAAATTCCACCTGTTGAATCTTTTTTGATAAGTCAATGACGGTACAAGGACTGTCAGGTTGGTGTATGTCTCAGGGCTGGGGATTGCCATCAACGACATCCTGAATGCCAAGAGGAGGGCCTTTACCGATGGTAATAGGGAGGAGGTGAGGGCAATTCAGGCTGACCTGAAGGTGAAGATCAGGGAGGCCAAGGAAAAGTACAGGAGGAAGCTGGAGTGGAAACACCAGCAGAACAACATGAGAGAGGTCTGGAGCGGCATGAAGAGCATCACTGGCTTCAGACCGACTGGCAGCAGAGGAGTTGAAGGCAGCTTGGACAGGGCCAACGAACTGAATCTATTCTTTAACAGATTCGACACACCGGCTCCTCCTCATCCCCCCTCTAACTCAGCTGCTGTCTGTCCTCAGACTCCTCTGAGTCCACTGCTCCCCCTTCCTCTATCTTCCTGGGAGAGTCCTACTCCCCCCTTAACTGGCTCTCAGGCTAGACGGAACTGTCAACACCATCCGGCCAGCTCTGCTGGGGGAGAAGCTGGCAGCGATGCAGGTGGATGCACCCCTCGTGTCCTGGATTGTTGACTACCTGACTGGCAGACCACAGCATGTGCGTCTTCAGCACTCGGGGCCCTCAGGGGACTGTCCTCTCTCCCTTCCTCTTCACCATCTACACCACAGACTTCAGCTACATACAATCATAATGGAGATGCTGTGGCTTGAAAGCAGGGCCTCATACATGCAATATTGCTGTATTACTAACTGTACATGAAAGCGTACCTACGAGCTAACTTGTTTAGTTACACGTCTGTTATAGGGAAAGAGAGGTGGTTAGCTGGCGGTCAGTGCGTTGTAGATTCCAATAAATGACTTCAGCGATGAATTACTAGAAAGACTTCAAGACTGCAGCTACCAC